>NW_006443124.1:4372649-4407091 GCF_000325575.1 Pteropus alecto
ATAGTGACCTTTGTGACTTGTTAATGTTTTTCAAGTCCCTAATAGAATTTTATATGTGTTTTTGTTTTATATAACACTTGCGTGCTTCCTGAATGTGTGAAATCTACTAAGTGCGTGGTGCTGAAAGGTGTGATACCTCAGGAAATAACTCCTTTTCACCTGTTTTTTGGAAAGTCCGGGAAGTCTTGCATATGCTGAGTGGATTTGGCTCAGAGTTGTTGGTATTTGCTTTAGAGAGGGTGGGGCTGAACCAAGTTCTCCTTTTCTTTCTGAGGTACTGGTCTTAACCCTTAACTTACTGAATTTTAAAAAACATATAGTGCAGGTAGGAAGGAGAATTGCATTAGCAGTTAGGGGATTGTAAAGTTTCCGGGAAAGCTGTGCTTCTTAACCTTTTTATTGCCAACTATAACATACCTCAAGGCATCAGAATATTGTCTCCTTCATTGCCCTTTTTATGAAAAATCTGTGGAAATGATAGACTAGGAGGAGCATTGCAATTCACTTCTCTTTGTGGGTGGGTGGAGTGGGCGAGATTGCTAGTGTGCTTTTGTTATCCAAGGCTTAGTTTTCTTGAACTACAGGCTAAAAGTGAACTCAGAGCTGTTTGCTTGCTCCACCTTTTCTACAGTGTGTGTCCTCTGGAACCCCATTAAGAGTGTACTTTATAAAACTTCACTGGTTTGTCTTCCGTGTGCAGGAAGGTTATTTGCATCCAAGGGGTTACTAATCCCTTTAGCTGCTACGTACCTTTTTTGGCTTATGCAGGTTGTAAGTGCAGATCAACTGGTGAGGACACAGAGCTCACACTCACAAATTGCCTAAGATCTGCTCTTATTCTCTGAGGCATCTTGTGTGGAAAGGAGATGGAGTCTAAGTTGAAAAGTGGTTGGGCATCATCTTTTAAAAATATATGGTTGTGAGAGATGCTGACGTGTGTGGCTGGAGCCAGGCTGCCTGGTATTCCCCCTTGGTTCTTTATGAGTCTGTCTTCTCCTGGGCCATGAGCATATTCCTTCTCCAGCATTATTCTAGTTCCTTTTGGAAGTCCTGAAGATGAAGGAAAATAAATTCCAAATGAACAGAGTGTTTTCTGATTTTTCAGCAGTGATGGATGTGGGTGTCAAATAGACTGATTTCTGAAATATGTGTTAGGGGAATAAGTATAACCAGTATATTAGGAGACTATTCCTACATTGTATAGACTCTGTGTTTTCTCATACATTCAAGAAATTGATCTGTTCTAAGAAAGAATATTGCTACCTGTTTCAGCTAGGAGCATAACTTTGTAAAATACGAGTTTCAGTGTGGGATTAGAGAAAATAAAAGGTAGATAATTTTTAAAATCTTGTTTAATTTCGGATGCCTATGTTGAATTATTACCAGGTTGCAGTTTCATGCCCTTCTAAAAGCAAAATGATAGTGAAAGTATAAATGTTTAGTTGTAGATCCCTGTCCAAAATGACAGCAGTTAAAGGTGAAGGATGTCAGGCAGGATTTTAAACAGATATTAGAAAAGGTAGAGAATATAAAAGAAGTGGAGTTGTTTGTGCAGATTTCTGCTTCTCTTAAAGGAGGCATTACTTTTGATACCAAAGTTCACAGAAAATGAAGGAGTATATAGAGAGCTTCATACAAGTCATTTTTTTTTTCCTTTTTCAAAAGATGATAAACACAGGGATTACTTAGTTTGGAAAGCAGGAGGGAAGCCTACAGGAATGTTGTGGAGGTGCTTAAGATGACAGGATGATACCTTAGAAATTCTGCCCTTCTTGCTGACTCGTCTTTAAAGACAGCTCAAGGATCCACTTGATAATGTTACATGTTTTTGTCTCAAAGGAAATCCTCCCTCACAGGAGGTAAAACTAAGAGAATGCCTCAGAATTAAAATCGCTGCCATGGGAGAGTTGGTAAACGTTAGAGTATTTTATAAAAAGAGTTGAAAATGTTATGACTTGTAAATTATGTTTATTATAAAAGCTAATTAGTAATAAGTGAGAAGTGATTTAACTTTGTCGATGGGCATATGGGTCAGAAGAGAGTAATTTTATTTCTTGTATGATAAAATAACCTTTTGCTATCCCCTGGGGCCCTCGGTGTATTTTATAAATGAATTGCCAAGTTATTCTTGGAGAGTTATATTTTCAGTGAAATGTAATAGAGGCTTAAAAAGTAAGCTTATGCCACATATGATTTAGAACAGGTTAAAATCATGTTTATTAACAAGAAATACTGGGTATTATATAAGGTTTGTATATGCAAATGGGTTTTCTCCCATTTTATGTCTCATTCATGGTTACAAAAAGCATTCCCATTTGAAACAAACTTTGCTTTTTGTTTATAATAAAGTGTTTTTCTTTATTATGTCGAACCCCCTATTCCCAACCACTTTTGTTTGAAAGCTCTGGGAAAAAATTCACCTCTTACTAACCAGCAAAGTGGGTGTTTGCTCTTGGGGTTCAGTGAGACAAAGCCAACTCTCTCCCTGTGCCCAGCTGCCTGTCATCCCTCCCTCTTTGTTTTTAGTCCCTCCCTGCTTCTATAGGGGCTGGTTCAAGTTTCAGTGATTAGCTAGCCAGGCTTTTGAGGAATCAGGACAGTAAAAGCTGTTGATACTAAAATTTCTTAAAACCCCAAAGCTAAAATTGAAAAGTAAAGAATATTTTACCAGGAGCATATTTTACCCTTTTTTCAACCTGTCTTTTTTTTTTAAACAGTTTTTAGAATCAAGTAATCCTTTTTAAGGAAGTAAAAGAATTACTGAAGAAAAAGACAAATATTGAGACCAGTATTTTAATGAATTTTACCACCAATTACTGGATAACTCTGGGTGAATCATTGTTCTTCCAACTCTGAGATTCTTACTTCCATTCATTGATTAAAGCTTTCTGTGAATGGCAGTCTTAAATTTTAGAGTTGGAAGGGACTTCAAATGTCATCGAGCCCAGACACCCACTCAGTGCAGCAGTCTTTACAGCTGTGGGTTGGAAGCATCGAGGGGCTAAGGAGTGAATGGAGGAAGAGAAGCACACGGTTTGGATTCTACATTTCCTTTAGTAAATTTCAGAATCTTGGAGTAGCTGGAGTTGTAGAAAGGGATTATATAGGAGAAACAGATACACTTCTAGAAGATATAAGACTGAGAGAGAAAGAATTGAAGAAACTGGCTCTCTGTTGCTTGACTCTGACAATTAAAGAGTGTCAATTTGTCCTTTAAATATTTGCTTAAATTTCTTTCCTCTGAGAGAGAGACAGAATAGATTAAGGGGACACAAAGGAGAATAAGCTTAATGGAACTGAATTAAGAGAAACACATGGCATTCTTCTGTGGAAGCATTTTTATATAGAATAAGGGAAATTCCATCCTTGGTGGTGGTTATAAGTGGTCCTTAGGCAGTAGCTACTTTGGCATTTTGTTAGGGTAGCAGATACAGGTAGAGTTTATGGTGGCCTGGATTATTTTTCTGGAATTCTGATTCTGTGACTTTTTCCCTGTTTTAGGAATAGTACTGTGTGTAAGCACGGGATTTGTTTTCTTTTAAGATTTAACATTCTTTAAGGACCCAACAGAGGGTGGTTTAGAAACCTTTGCTCCTGAATGTCACAGAAAACCGAGGAGTAGACCTCAGTAGTGGACATATATTTCAGATATAGCTGCCCTTTTTTTTTCTTTTCTTTTTTCTTTTTAGTGTTAGCTCTTCAGGATCAGATAAAAAATAATCCTCACTTCCCTTTTTTAAAAATTATCTGGGGTAGCTCACATTTTATTTAGGGGTCTTCACCTTTTTTTGTGCCACAGAGCCTTTGGACATCACCCCCCTCCCTTTTTTTATAGCTCTATTTACTGTAATTAACATACAGTAAACTGCATATATTTAGTGCTCAATTTGTGAAACCGTTACCACAATCAAGATACTATATCCAGTACCCTCAAAAGTTTCCTCCTGCCGCTTTGTAATCTCTCCTTGTCCTTCCTTCCTGTGCCTCCATCCCTAGGTAACCACTGATTTGCTTTTTGTAACTATAGATTAGTTTGTATTTTTTAGAAGTTTATATAAATGGAGTCATACAATATAAACCCTTTTTCCTGGCTTCTTTCAGCATAGTATATGTTGTTACATTTATTAGTAGCTCATTCTTTTTTTTTTTGCCAAATAGTATTACATTGTATGGATTTACCATAATTTGTTTAATTTACCTGTTGGTAGGCATTTGGGTTGTTTCTAGGCTTTGTGTTTTTGTTTTTTGCTATGTACATTCGTATACAAGTTTTGGTCTGGACATATGCCTGTATTTCTCTTGTGAATACTGAGGAGTAGAATGAGTAGGTCATATGGTAGGTCTGTATTTAACTTTTTAAAGAAATTTCCAAACTGTTTTCCAAAGTGGTTGTACCGTTTTACATTGATCAGTCTTAAAGTTTAGCCATTTTGGTGGATATGTAGTTGTATCTCAGTGTGGCTTTAATTTGCATTTCCTTGTTGTTGTTAATCCCCTTTTTATGTGCTTATTTGCTATCTGTAAATTCCTTGAAGTGTTCAAAATTTTTGTCCATTTAACATTTTTATTATAGCCTAAATACCAGTCCTTTGTTGGATATAGGTTTTGAAAACATTTTCTTCTTCCTGTGACTTGCCTTTTCATTTTCTTAACAGTGTGAAAGGCGAAAGTTTTCAATTTTGATGAAGTCCAATTAATCTTTTTCCTTCTTGCTTTTTGTGTCATATTTCAAAAATCTTTGCTAAAATTAGTCACTAAGGTTTTCTCCTCCCTTTTATAAGTTTTATAGATTAGCTCAAATTCTCCTCTTTTCTACCGTGGATTTATGAGTTATATTCTATACGTTGGCTTTAGGGTATAAATTTTCACTTGTAGGCAAGACAGAACATTTCTGATACTCTTTGGATTGGGGACCTTTGAGATCCCATTTGTCCTGGGATCATTTTCATCTTCTTATGTGGTATTAGAAACCTTTTGTTTGCCTGTACTCAGTGTGCTACAAGTTGTATAATCTCAGTCTATCTATAAATATTAATGAATGTTCAGCATCTTTATAGATAGGAAGATTGATTCATACCAGACTGGAACGACAGGGAGTAATAATAACAATAACAGTAATAATAGCAGTTGTTGCATACTGATTATAGCCCTAGCACTGTGCTAAAGAGCTTTAGATTCATTATCTCATTAATCTCTACATCAGCCTTATAAAATATAGGGCACTGTTGTTGTTCCTGTTTTATGGGTAATTAAACTGAAACTCAGATCAAGCAGCTTGCTTTAGGTCATAGAACTGGGATTCAAACCTAGGTCTAACTGACTAAAACAAAAAACCCATGTTCTTATTCACCACATTGTACAGACAGTTTACGTGTGTCCAGTTTTTGCACCTGCAGTATAAAAGAGTATTCACCTCTAGGAATTTCTTAGATAATTTTGATATCTCTTTCGAGTCCTTTGACAACTGCAGTTTGTTAAAACTGAACTCTCCTTCAGTCTAATTGGTGGGAAAAAAGTATTGGGTCTAGATGTACAAAGTGCAGTGGCTAAATACCTAACTGCTTTTTGCATTAGTAATTTAGACTTTGAAACCATTGCAAGAATCTTAATTAAACCTTTCTTATCTTAGGCATGAAAAAGTAGCTGGAAAACCTATCTTTCCCCTGACTCATGAGTTATTAAAAAATTGTCTAAATTATTATTTTTTGAAATGTAACCTTGTCTCTTTTGTAAGTAGAACAGCTCTAACAGCATCACCTGTCAGGAATCTTAGTTGTTTAAATTGCTGAGAGCGGCAAGTAGTGGTGACAGAGATGAGGAGAGGAGGAAGCTGTTGTTAGACTATCTCTTTAGTTATCTTTTCTATATTTTAGAATTGGCATATGGCATTCTTAAAGACCTCTCTTTGTGGCCCTGACACTTGACCATAAGAATTACAAATAGCTAATAACTCCAGGGTCTCTTCTGAGTCTGGGGACTGTAGAAGTTTGTTCTTTAGATCTGGCAGTTATTTGCCTGTGGTTAATAATTAAGACATTACTGCAGAGATTCAGGGACCCGGAACTAGGATTTTTCTGTATGAATAGTGGCAAAGAGTAGAAAATAGTTTCTCTTGTTTGTCCGAATCTACATGGATCTACTCTAGATCCACAAGGCTGAACATCAAAAAGTCATGTGGTTGTCCTGTCAGGTTCAGTCCTTGCTTTTTAAAAGATTATATTTTCAGCCAGGTCTAGAAGAGTGGGTAGGAAAAGTTCTAAAGCCATGAACATGTACTTTAAAAGCTGTAGAAATTCAGAGAAGTAAAAGAACTAAGTGGAAAGATTACTCAACTGAGAGTCAGAAGACCTAGGTTTCAGAATCTTAGAATGCTGGCAGTGAAAGGTTGCTAAAAAGCTTTTAATTCAAACCTTTTATTTTATAGATTAAGAAATGTGGGCCTAGAGATGTGATCTGCCCAAATTTTCAACTAGGTCTAAGACTGGAACCCCCATCTCCTACTCCCTCTGCAGTATTTCCACGTATTGCTGCTTAGTCTGACTTTGCTACTAATTAATGTGAACTCTCGGGAAGTCACTCCACTTTTCTTGTAAAATTAGAGAGTTAGCATGTATGATTTCAAAGGTCTATACTAATGTCCCAAATTCTATAAATGATCCAGAATATAATTGCGGGTAGTGCTCGTTAGCTTCATAGAAGATGGGAGATATGACAGGTCTTGGAAGGAAATCCAAAGATTTGTAGGGAAGAGGAAGAGGGAAGGGATTTCATGGGATGGGGAGCAGTGCAAACAGAGGCTCAGGGATATGAATGTGTGGCTGTAGCAAAGAGAAATGGTTGGGTTTGTAGAGATTATTTGAGTCCTGGGAAGGGTTTTTAGGTTCTCTTTCTGGACAAACCTGAAGAAAGCAGTACTGAAAATTAGCATTTTGTAACATGTCATGAGGAATGTTGGTGCATTTTTGGTCCTGTGAATACATCATGGTGACAGTAAATCAACATATCCAAGAATGAATGGATTAGTGTTAAGGTTCCAGCAAATCATTTCTATTACCTAGATGGAGTTTAGAAGGTTCAGTTTGTTTGATTTCCGGTCCTTATAAATTTTAATACATCCCTCTGTTCAGACTGTCAGTGATTAGATTTCAAAAAATGTGTCTTTCTTCAGCTAGCCAAATTGTGGGCTTAAGTGGGAAGTGCCATTGTGTGAACAGTCCGAGCCTATCTTTGGGCCCTGTTGTTTCTTCTAAACATTCTATAGTATAGTGCAGTATAGGTTTTGAGTGCATGCTTATTTGAAGTGTTCTTTAGTCTTTCATGAATGTAAAAAAGTATAGAGGGAGGGAGGGAGGAAGGGAGGCAGAGAAAGAGAGAATGAATGAATGAATGAATGAATCTTTTTTTGGGAGGTCTTATCTCCCATCTAGCTTGTAAAGTGGTTAAGAGCAGTGGTGGTATTTAGCTCACGTTAGCAATATCCTTTTATGTATTTTAGTTTTAATGCAATCTTAGGATTATTTTCAAAGTTCTCAGTTTCTTTGGTCTGATGTGGGAGATTTGACAGCTTTGAAAACATTAGTAGTCCTCTCAAAAGGTAGCTATGAGGCAGAGAGAATCACTAATGTAACTATATCCGGCCAGAAGAACTCTGTTGAGAAAAAATTATTATTTCTCTTTAGAGATAATATCTTATAGTTTTGTCTTGTGTCTAATGAAGGAACTTGTCTATAGGATTAAAAATCTCTGCATTAATTTCTGCAGTACATGGCTGCTATTATCATTATGAATGAGAACAGTATTTGACCCAGTGCTCTAGGGATTGTTAACATACATTTAAAGTGAATGATTGCTAAGTCTCCATGGTATTTGAATCTATTAGTATCACAATCTTACATGACAACAGAGAGGTTTACATAGAATGTTAAATAAAGAAGACAAGGATGAGTCTTTACATCCTCAGGAGTTCTCTGGATCTCCACAAAAAAATTCTAGTGGCAGTAGGAGTGCCCTATTTTTTTCTTGAACCGGTAGCCATAGAGTCCCTTCAATTCTTTCATTTGGTCATAGAAACAAAGTAATTTTGGACTCTTCTAAAATTATTTCATCATGCTTACATGGGGTCTACGGAGACATTTTTAGCTTTGTTGGTTTTTATGAAAGATGTGTGTCAGGCATAGAGGTTTCCAGTGATTTCTTGATTGTTATATTTTAAAAAGATGAGAGTTGGCTTTAGTTGGCAGCTCTTTGTATCCGCCAGGGCTTGTTCGTTTTACTTCTAGGTCCACGGATGACGTCTGTTTCCTGTGATTGAAACCACAAGAAGAAGTGGTGAGAAGCTGCTGTAGGATATGTGCTATCGGACAAGCAGCAGGCATTGGGCTGCCTTCAGAAAGAGCAGCAGTAGCTAAGCACAGTGTTCAGGGGCCTTTGAAGAGACCCCAGAAATGATATGACCCAGCTTCCTCTTAAAATGAGGATACTGAAGCCTAGAGGTGTTAAGTTGCTCAAGATCATGTAATTAGGTGATCTAGCTTTTAGACTCCACTAACTATTCATTATTCTTTCTCACATTGCGTTGTCACCCCTAAATTTTGTAACTGTGCCCTGCCAGAGTGTTTACTTAAACAGAGCACTGCTGGAGAAGAATAAATACTGGTGAGCATTTTGAATATGGGAATTGGATGATGTTGCTCTGCTTTTAGAAGCTGTGCTAATAATTTTTTATGCTTTTGTTTTTTCAGAAGAGACATATACATTTTCAAAATAAGAATATCTAAGAATGACAAATTTCTATTTTTCTTCTTAATTTTACATAGTATTTGAATATTCTAGTCATCACTATGCACAGATATTTTTACAATATTACAATTACAGTTTATACACTTTCTGCTTTTAAAACAGTGTATTATAAACATTTCCAGCTTTCTAATCTTTGCAAGTTGCTACTTTTATTTGAAATGGAAATGTAATTTTTATTAGAAAAGCGATCACATTTTTCCAAGGAAACCTAAATGTATATAAAAATAGAGTAAAACAATCTCCTACCTTGTTTTCCAGAAATTATAGTTATATTTAAATATAACCAAAGACAAAAATACATGATACATGGAAGTCTCTCTCGAGCCTAAGTACTTTCGCATGAAATTTTGTATATGTTTGTGTAATATATATAGTTCCACACAGTACAGTTGCTAGAAGTATCAGAAGGACTTTATTTTAACTCTTGTTTATATTTCTGGTATTGATGGAGGAGTAATGATACTTCACCCCATGTTCCCCTTTCTGCCCAGATTTTCTCAAAATAAAATCTTATTCTAGATTTGTAAAAGGCCAGAAAATGTTTACTATGGTTTCATAAGATCAAGTCTGGCTTTTTGAGTAGTAGTGTAATTTTTGGACCAGTTAAGCTATTATCAGTAGGCCGTGATTATTTCTGGGTATTCAGGAACAATGTGAGGATAGAAAAAAAGAGATGTAATCATCATTTAGAAATGAAGGGCTTGAGAGTGGGATTTAAAACAAGGTGGCCTCCTACTTGGTGCCTGTATATAGAAGCAGTATCAGCTGCAGGAACTTCCTGTCTACCAGGCCTTGGGTGTGTCAGACACGTGCCCTACTCTTGAGGAAGAGTAGATGTCCTGGTACTCACATCAGAACATGGGAGGAGAAGATGGTTGCTACGGAGATTGAGAAACAGTATTCCTGAGTCACTGTCTCCAAATGAATGGACAACACCCCTTTTTTAAAGGAGTAATCACAGTGTTTTCTCTAAGCTTCAGGCAGTAAAGAGAGAGGCCTAGTAAGCAAGTAAAGAACAAGTATCAGTATTTGGAGCTTGAGAAATTTGTTGAAACTTTGGTAAAATAGGTTAACATTAGTTATTTTCTGTGTATTTATTCTAAAGGTTTCTCAGAACCTTAGGGTGTTTGAAAGGGAGGAAGCTTTGCTGACTGTTCTTTCGCCAAGTGACAGAATGTGTGTGCACCTCCTTCCTGACAGCAAAAGAGATGGGCATGTCTGCCACACCTTATGATACTTGATAGGAAACTAGGACTTCCAGAACCTGAGCACTTTCTCTTTTGGTAGCTTGTTTTCCCAACCCACAAGTGCTTCATAGTGCAATGCACTGGCAGTTTGTTTGGATGGACTGGTAGGAGGAATGCAATGTTCCCAGTCTGGTTTCCACCTGTTCTGCTGAGCTGGAATAGTGAAACTTGAGTGGACTTTCCTTCTTGCCTCTAGGCTATCAGCTATCTAGGAGGCAGGCTGTGCCAGTCCCAGGGCTTCAAGATGTAGGCAAAAAGTTCCCTTAAGAGGCTTGCCTTCTTCGACTAATAGAAGATTATTAGAACATGTGTCAGATTGAATTCTACTATTCAGATAGTTTTCCCCTCATTTTAATTACAGTCAGGAAATGTGGTTTATTGGAAAGCAGACTCTCATCATCAGTTTTAGACAGTTGTCAGAGAAATTGAGTTTGTTGCATTTAATTTGTAAGTAAATTGTTTCAAGTTCATAAGTAACTTATTGAAGCATGAAATGGATTAGTTACCTAATGCTCTTTACAAGGCATTCCTAACTTGTGCTTGACATGTGTCACTGCCTGAATCTTTCAGGGCTCCCTGGGTGATTCTGAAAGGCAGGGGTATATTGAAAGAACTCTTTTAATTGGGAATAGAAGATCTTAGATTGTACTATGTTCCCTTCGTTGTCTCTTGTATGAATTCTAATGGGTTTAACTCTCCAATACTGAGTTTAGCAGTGGGGTTGCCAAGGCATGTGGAACTAAATGGATGAGCTGCTAGAGTCTTACTTATTCTTTTAGTGCTTTTTCCTTTGTGATCATGGAGAACATGGGTGTGCTATCTCCATTTCTGGGGACCACTAGATAATCTCCAGTTTTCTTTGCCTTAAACACATTTAACTTTATAATGTTCAATTAGCTTTATAGTTCATACTTTTCAATTCCTGGTCATTTTGTGCTTCTCTTAGAATTCATTTCCTCTGACATATTCCTTTTCTTTTTTGAAGGGGCTGCTTCAGTTCTACACAACTCCCGTTTAGGCTGTTGGCACCAATAAGTAGTGATGTCAGAATCTATTTTGTTGCTCTGTAAATCAGTGGTCCCTAGCCTTTTTGGCACCAGAGACCAGTGCTCCTATCAGAAGCTAATAATGCCTGATGATCTGAGGCAGAGCTGAGGCGGTGATGCTAGCGCTGGAGAATGGCTGCAAATACAGATGAAGCTTCGCTGCTTCCCTGCCGCTCACCTCCTGCTGTGTGGCCCAGTTCCTCACAGGCCACAGTCCAGTACCGGTCCACGGCCCGGGTGTTGGGGATCCCTGCTATAAATGGTAAATGAGATATTGACTTATTCAATGCCATCCTTGGGCCATTCCTTGAAAATGGAAGAGAATGTTCTCTACATTTGAAGATACCCATTATATCCTTCTCTTTAGTTCTAATTGATTTCTGTGTAAGGAGTGGGAATTAAAGGGAGACCAGCAAGTTTCATTAGTTCCATCCTCATATATTATTTACCTTTTACAAAGCACTTTGCAAAACAGAGTGCTTTAAATCCATTTTATTATTTATTCTTCACACTAGTTCTATGAGACAACATAGTCTAAAGATAGGAAGACTGTAACTGTGGTAGATGAAAAGAAAAGCTTACCCTGCCTTTACTGTCTTTTAGTGGAAATGTGACATGTTCTGTGGCAAAGCTAGAATAGGATTCATTGGTGATTGAATTCAAATCCATGTTATGACCTCTGTTGCCTCACTATTCTAAGGAACTGAATGTCCATCCTGTGATAGAATAAATAAGTGAGTCAGAGCCAGACCCTGCTCTCTGTTCTGTATGGTTCCGAATGACAGATACCTTACCTGATGCTTCCTAGGTAGGTAGATTAGGATCAGAAAGAAAATTGTTTTTGGTTGCAGTGACACTTCCCATTTTAACTAGTATCTTTACTGAACGTTTATTGCTTTTCAGGGGAGATGGAAGACTCCCTAGGTGACATGTGTCCCCTAATTGAATATTTTCCCCAAATACAACTAACAAATATGTTGTGGGTTGGCATATGGGCTGAAGTACCCATCAGGGCAGACATTCATAGGGCAAGATATTACTCTTGAAGGTTTGGTCTGATAGCTTAGTGAGCTGTCTATGTCAGTCATACTGTACTGTCATAAACCCTGACTTGACACTTTTCCTCAGTTTGCTCAATTTGAATAAAGTAATGAGTGAATCGTGCTTAGGATGATGCTCTTAAGTCTATAGTGATGTTAACTTTAAAAATATTAAATATTGGGCACATCAAGTGAACAAGACATGGTTCCTGCCCCCAGTCAACTTGCGGTCTGGTCCACAGAAAGTTACAAAAATGTCTGAAGAAGGATCTGATATAAAATATTTAGAGCCTGGCGTGGGTAAGGGCTTTAGTTCGTTTTGCGAAATGATTGACTATGGCTAAGTATATAATTATGGATAAGGAATAGCTTTTGCCATGTTTTTTGTTTGTTTGTTTTTGTTTTTGTTTTTTTTTTTAACGCCTATAGCACCTGGTATTCCTAGGTGGTCTCCCATCCAAGTACTAACCAGGCCCAACCCTGGTTAGCTTCCGAGATCAGATGAGATTGGGCACGTTCAGGGTGGCATGGCCGTAGACTGCCGTGTTTTTTGAGTGCTGTGTCAACTACTTCAGTTATCAGGTGTGTATTTTACAAGAAGTCCTTATATAGTAAGAATAGCACAATTGTCTTTACAGAATGAGCTCTCACCACTCCATTTAATGATCTCAGTGGCCCTAAGAGGTGTGTGTTTGATTTGGTTTTGTTTTTTAATAAATAGGGGCACTGAAACATTAAGAATTAAAGTGATTTTCTCAAAATCATACTTGCAGTTTTTTTAAAAATTAAGTTTATTGGGGGTAACATTGGTTAATCCAATCATAATTTTCAAATGATATAATTAGCATTGACATCTGTATATTCTATTGTGTGTTCACCACCCAAAGTCCATTTTCCTTCAGCTACCATATATTTGATCCCCTTTACCCACTTCACCCTCCCCCTATACTTGCAGTTTTTTAGGATGCCAGATTTTAAAAAACCAGGACTCATGTTTTTCTTTCCTTTAGCCAGAATTCTAGATTAATTTTAAATTTTGTCAGTTTGCTTAATGTATTGGTTTCCTACTGCTATGTGATAGACTCAACAGTTCAAAACGAATCTCATTTATTATTAGCTTACAGTTCCATTGGTCAAAAGTCCAGCAGCATGGACGGTGTGGCTGGGTTCTTAGTATCACAGGGCTGAAATCAAGGTGTCAGCTGCACCAGTTCTCATCTTCAGGTGCTGGGGAAAAATCTGCTTCCGGGCTCACTCAAATAGTTGGCAGAATTCAGTTCCTTGCAGTTATAGGGCTGAGGTCCCTCTTTCTTTGCTGGGGCTCAACTCCTAGAGGCTGCCTTCGATTCTTGACATTTGGCTTCCTCTGTGCTCAAGCCAGAAATGTCACACTGCTGATTCCCTGTGTCTCTAACCTCTCACCCCAGATTTAAAGGGCTCACGTGTTTGGGTCAGACCCACATGGATAGTTCCCCTTTCTTAAAAGTCAATTGTGCCAAATCCCATAATCTAATCATAGGAGTGATTTCATATTTACAGACCTGGTGATTATTCAGGGTGCGTATATCAGCCTAGGAATCTTGGGAGATGTCTCAGAATTCTACCTCCCACACTGAACATTTCCCTCACACTGAATTAGCCCCTGAGCAAGGACAGATGTCAGAAGAGGGAGAGTTAGGAACTGAGTATACTGAGACTGTTGTGAATTGCATTGCAAATATAGGTATTATAAGAAAACCTGCAGGTCCCGGGGATCCTGGGCCTCCCAGCATCATCACAGAGTAGGGGCCAAGTAGCATTTAGTCGTGATGTTCTGTTGGTAGTCACGTAGCCAAGAGCTTGGGTATAGTTGTAGTTGTCCCGTATAAGTTAGCCTGAACAAAATCTTTAGAAAGTACTGAGATAGAAGCTTATAGTTGTAGGTTTCTATTACCTGTGTGCTAGCTATATGGTTCATGGGATTATTATCCATGATTATTGTCTTGGGAAGCACAGTGGTAGGAATTAGAAACACTTTTTGCTGTGTAATGTACTCTATGTTCAGAGTAATGTTTAATCATATTCTTTTTTTAGATCCCTGCTAACTTCTCTGCTGCTATGGACACTACCTAATTACCTTTTGTTTGGCTGCATAAGTATCCTGTGCCAAGAGATCATCCTTAATTGTCTGAGAATTCTATGTCCTTTTTCTGATTGAAGGGAAAAGTTACAGATTCAGGGAATTGGGTAGAGGTGAATCAATCCCTTGGATGAATTTTCTTATATCCTTGAGTTTATAATAGGTCCAGTTCTGTTACTAAGCAAACAGAGGTTACCTCTGTCCCAAAGACTGCCAAATTTATTTCCATCAGCCCATTTTTTAAAAGTCGAAGTGTTAGTAGATACACCACTATCACCACTGCAACAAATGCAGTTATAGAAAGGAAGTTTTATAGTTCATTTGCATTTATTATGATAATAATTGATCAGGGCGTGTTCAGGTTCATTAAGTCATTTAGTTTGGCCTCACAGGGCATACATTTGGATATTTTGACTTTTTAATTTTTGCTTTCTTAGAGCACTGTAAAGTGTCTAGGAAGTTTCTTATTTCCTGTACATGGTACTCAAAAGATTTATCTTACCACATATTACATTAGGATGTGGTGACTGAATCAGAGTCTTGAATTACTCTCTGGAAGGCAAGTTGAGGGGACAGCTTTTTATTTTTATGTTGATTGATGGTCCTAATGCAGAGTATACCCAGCCAAGTATTTATTTTTGATGCTGTTACTTTTGATGCAGTGCATTGTTGAGCAATTTAAGTAAGATTTGATAATACTGAGAATCTTTTGGAGAAGGTGAAGCTCATTTTAATAAAGGCAGTTTTGTTAAAATCTTTCCCTGTACCAGCTAATGACCTTTAGAAATTTATTTACTCATCTAATTCAATTAAATAAAAAAATTCTTATGGAATAAATGTTGTTCTTCCTTTTTCAAATAAAATATTTTATGCTTCTATCAATAACTGTTTGCATATAAATGAAAGATTATTATGAAAATTGAGTAACAAGCAAAAATCTAGACTTTGTGTGTAACAGACAGTATTGCCACTGTCAGATGGAGGTGCTCAAGAGAAGATAATAACCTAGTACTATCCTACTTTAGATTCTCTGAGTTTACAAGGGTTCCTTCTGAGCATATCAGTGGGCCATGGAGACCTGGGGGAACATAGGGCTCATCACAGTTGACCATCTGGCAAGGCTGCCATGACAGCCAAGTACTAGACATCCAACAGGAGTATGGTCAGGGAAGTGCACTGGTCTGTGTCTTCTGCTTCTAAGCTCACCATGACCAACCATCAGCTCTCCTTAATAAGTCAAAGTAGGAAAATTCTGTGAGGTAGAACAAGTGTCCTTGACAGTCCAGGCAGTGGAGCATGGAAGGAAGAGAAGAAACTATTAACATACGGATCAGACAAGCCAAGAACCTGGGTCATACTCACCAAGTATCATTAGTTTAAAAAGCCAGAAGTGAAGTGGTCGGTGGCGATGACGGTCTTCAGTGGTTTGGCTCAGGTCTTATGGGTTTCTTTTACTTATGCTCTGTAACAAGGAGTAGTCATCTAGAATCTTTGTCCTAGGGATTTCCTTCACCTCCTTCATGCGTTAGGTCTCCTGTTTTCTGTGTTTCAGGTATTCCACTTTCTTGGTTTGTTCCCTCATTTTGGTGGAACATATCCTACAATAGCTGCCTGAGGTACATGGGGATACATTTCTTGAAAGCTAAATGTCTATTCTGAACTCATATTTGATTGATAGTTTGGTTGGGTATATAGAATTCTGGGTTGGAAACTGTTTTTCTTTAGATTTTAAAGACCTTGTTCCATTGTCATTTAGCTTTTAGTGTATCGTTAAAAAATCCAAAGCTGCTTCGATGCCTTCATATGTGGTCACCTTTCCTCTCTTTTGTTGAATCTTGTAGAATTTTCTTTGTATTCCCAGTGTTTTGAAATGTCATTGTGATATGCCTTCGTGTGATCTATTTTTGTCCTTTGTACTAGAGGCTCATCCTCCAGTACTGGGGATTGAATTATTTCTTTGATGATTTGTTCCTGTTTACTCCAATTTAGATATCGTACCTCCCAAACTGATCTTCTGATTTTCTTGTTTTTTCTCTCTCAATTTTTCCATCTCTGTCATTTTGCCCATTTTTTTAGGAGATTTCCTCAGTTCTTACCTTCCAGTCCTTCTTTTGAGCTTTCTCTTGAGTTTCTGTTCTCACATTTTCAACTTCTAAGAGTTCTTTTTTCCTCCAAATGTTTCTTTTTAAAATGGCATTATATTCTTTCTTGTGGGTATTAATGATTTTTCAAATCATCTCCTTGCATAGTCTCTATATGACAAGTTGCTTTTTTTTCTCTCTCTCATATTAATAACTTTTCTCAGATATCTGATAAGCCTGGGTTGTTTGCTAATGTTTAAGAATGAAGGACTAAAAAACCGATGGGAAGCTCTGGGTGCAGCGTTAGGGCTTGTTGGCTGTGTGCTTTCCTGTAGGACAGCCCAGTCCAATAGAAATATAAAGTGAGTCACATATGTAATTTTATATTTCCTAGTAGCCACAGAAAAAGACAAAAAGAAAAACAAAAAACCCCGTGAATTTTAATAATATAATTTATTTAACCCAATATATCTAAAATATTATTTCAATATGTATAGCCACAGAAAAAGGCAAAAAGAAAAAACAAAAAAACCCGTGAATTTTAATAATATAATTTATTTAACTCAATATATCTAAAATATTATTTCAATATGTAAGAAATGTAAAATCTACTGATGAGCTATTTTACATTCTGTTTTTTAATATTTATTGAACTTCCGTATTTATTATACATTTGTAGCACATCTCAATTCGGATTCTGAATTTTCATAAAAAATACTTGATGTGTATTTAGACTTCATGAAATTTACAAGTGAAAGTAGATTTACATACCCAGGGTATACCAAACATACTTAAGTTTAATAATAACAATAAAATGTTAGTTTTTAAATTCAAATTTTGTTAAAATTAAATAAAATGAAAAATTCCTTCTTTAATCACACTAGCCCCATTAGAAGTCTCAGTAGTTACAGCCACTCAGTGATGAGTGGCTACCATATTGCCAGCCAAGCTCTTGGGTGGTCTGCTTGGACTGCGTCTGTAGCTTTAGGTGTTTTGTTTTGTTTTGTTTTAATTCCCCAGAGAAGATTCTTCTTACCTTCTGCTTCAAGGGTAAGGGCCAGGCTGCTGGGGTTTTGAGAAACTAAAAGGGAGTGGTGCTGGGTGTCTCAGAGTATAGTATGCAAAGATTAACTTTGTTTTTTGTATAGGATGCCTACCCACAACTGTGCGTGGTATCCCCCAATCCAGAGACCCTTCGTTTTACCCTCTTCTAAGAATAAATGTATAGACTTCTGCCGGAGTAAGAGAGGACAGTCTCCCAATGACATGTGGGGGGTGGGGGCACAGGAAGATCTACAGGTCTAACTGCTTAAACAGCTTTCAGCCAATCTTCTTATTTTTAGCCTACCCCGTCCTCCCACCCCCATTTTCATAGATACCTGGTGCCGCTAATTCCTCAGCCTTTTGAGGATCCTTAAGTATAATTTGGATCAGGTATTGGTTTTCTCTACTTCTGGTTTTAGACTGAGCTTTCTTAGGTCTGTTGGGTTTAACAGTAGTCCATTTATTCCCCTAGCTTTGAAATTTGGTTGCAATCACACTTTTCTTCTTCTTCCCAACCTTGTAGTCTCCTTCCTTCCATTATGTTTTTCTTTCTAAAAATTCCTTTTCTGTAGATTTAGAAGGGTTTGGAGAAGGGGAGAAATTAGGTGCTTTGATATAGTGTACAATCTTTTATCTGGAAGTTCCTATTAATCTGTATTCATGAGTGGATTTTGATATTTAAAGAAATTTTATTCAGTATTTATGCTTCCTTCAGTATCTATATTTGTGATAGTTTTAGTGAAAAACTCAGTAGGAGGGACAGGAAGATGAAGTAGTGCACACAGGCTAGGGGACAGGGTGGGTTTGGGGGCAGGAGAGAATGACAGTGAACAGGGATAGTGGTGAGAGGAAGCGTTTAGAGGTAGGTAGGATGATTAGAGTCTTTATAAAAAAAACTTGGATATCTGAGGCGTAAGGCACAAATATAGCCCCAGTGGCATTTATCTACCTGGACTCCACTATTTTTAGTTCTTTCTACTTTTCATGATCTAGGAACCTCTATGTCTCAGGGAATCTACAAAACAACTAATGGTGCAATTTTTAAAAACTGAACAAAGCTTACTGTTTGCAAACACAGTAAACATAGGATCTGTAAGGAAAACAGTATTAAATAAATAAGCAATATACCCTCAATATGCTGTAGCAGCAGATTCCATTTCAATAATTGAATTGAGCTTGCTGTTTGGGTGTTACTACTGAGTTCCCAACGGAATTTTTGCCTGTCCTGCGATTCACTTTACTGGTAGTTGCTGCCCCCTGTTGGACTAGTTGAGGAAATGTAGCTTTTATCCTGCATGGATTTTTTTTTTTTTTTTTTGCTATTTTACTCAAATCAAGTACTAAAACATGAATAATTTTTTTATATAATTAAATTTATTTTTAACAATGCACCAAGAAAATCAAGGGAAAATATCTTTCTTTGTATGAAAATATATATTTACTTTTGTATCTAAATGCAAGCATTAGTAAGCATTAAATGGGAACAAGGCAGAAGAATTTGGGGAATGCAAAGATTTAGGGCTTTGGAATTTGAAGACTGGAGTTCCATACCCAGCTTGCCCCTAATCATGTGACCTTGATGATTTACTCCACCTGTCTGAGCTTCAGTTTCTTCATTGATACAGTGAAGAGGTGGAATAGATTTGAGGGCTTCTCCAGGGATTGGTATTTTAGGAAAGCAACCCCAGATTTTATGGTATCTGTTCATAGGAGATGTAATGATGAATTCTCAGGCTCTGTCCTGAAGGAATTGAGTCTGAAAAGGGATAGAGGAGGCAGACAATCAAAATATAATTGTAATCCACTACTAGTGCTGTGAGATAGGCAAGTAACTATTACTATGGAAGCATGAAGAGAGGTACCTATTCAATTAGGGGAGGTGTCATCTTATAGGACATTTTGGAGTTAGCCTTGAAAGCACAATCTAAGCTGAGGGAAGCAGCATCCTAGGGAAAGTCTGGGGTAGTGAGACAGCAGGATCTGTTCGTGAACCTGCAACTACTTCAGGATGCCCAGAAGATAAAAGTTTGAGGTAGAGAGTTTGTTGAGTCGACGGAAAGAAGCCAGGAGTGTTATATGCTATACTAAGGAATTTAGATTTTGACCTGAAGGCAGTGGGAAGCTATTGAAGGATTTTAAATGGGGGAAATAGCATGGACAGGTTGGCATTTTAGGAAGATTACTCTTAGATATATTATGGAGAATGGATTTGGTGTGATGCAGATGGGCCTGACAGGGAGCTCAGTTAGGAAGCTGTTGCAATACATCGAGCAGGAGATAGTAATGGCATGAACTTGGGTAGTGGTAGTGGGGATGGACAGAAGAGAAATAAGAGTCTATAGGCAGAAAGAACAGTTTGCTGGTTTCCCTGTGGTTGTGAGCAATCCAGCTGGCACTAATTCACTAGGTCCAGGTTCTGTTACCTGTGTTACATTTTGAGTTTGGAGGACAAGATGCTGGAAGCAGTAGCTCTAGAAGCAAATAAGATTGACCTCGTAAGTGGCAACATAAACTGTACATACCTTTTTGTAGGTTGTGTCACCTCTCTGTGCCAGGTGCCTTAGGGTGGTGACAAAAAGAACAGTTAGTCTTTTGGAGTGTTGCTGTGTCTCCCTCATCATCCTTTTGCCTTCAGTCCCCAGTAAGTAGCACACACGAAGTAACTTTAAATTCCATTGATGCTGAGCAAGGTTCTTATGGTTTCAAGTGAGTGATTAGCACTCAGTCAGTGGAAGCTTGGCCTCTTCTGGACCACGGAGGGCAAAGTTAAGATTCACAGTCTAACTGGATTTAACTGCTCTGACATGGGGAACATGGATATAATGATGCAGATTTTTCTTATTCATAAAAAGCTTAGTAAAATAGCTTTGTGGCAGGGTCAGAACTAGTTTTTCATTAGTTGAGGATGGTTAAGTCAAGACGTATTCACTATACTCTTCTAAGGACATTAGCAAAAAGAAGATAGCTTAAAATTAAGTATTGGGATGAAGAATCACTGCTTTCCTACACTTGCTCATTCAGACTTTTTTCTTAGTAAAATATAACATGTATACAGAAGAGAACATAAAACATACAGAATAATTATCAACCGAACACCCATGTAACCATCATCCATGTTAAGAAATAGAATATTGTAAGCACCCCAGAAGCCCCCTTGTCCCTTTCTGCAGTCACATTTCTTCCACCCACCCCCAAGTAACCACTGTTTTGACATTTGTGGTAATCATTCCCTCTATAATTTTATATCCTAAATAATATAATTTAATTTTACATGTTTTTAAGCTCAACATAAATAACAGTTTTATGTTTATGAGTGGCGGTAAGTTCATTCACTTTCCTTGTGTAATTGTTTTCCATTGTACTAATATACCAGTTTCTCCATTCTACTCTTTTTAGGTGAGTCAACCCTTGGTTGACCTCACAGATTGCAAGGACCTTGGCAGCTTACAATCCCTTATTTTTTTAAAATTTTTTACGCCTACAGCACCTGGTCTTCCTAGGTGGTTTCCCATCCAAGTACTTACCAGGCCTGACCCTGCTTAGCTTCTGAGATCAGACGGGATCGGGCTTGTTCATTGTAGCATGGCCATAGACCCATTCTACTCTTGATGGCCATTTGAAGGTTCTCTGTTTTAGATTATATAGCGTTGCTGTGAATGTTCTTGTTGTAGATATCCTGCTACATATCTACCCTGCAGGGTAGATATATAGAAATCACTGTGTTGAGTAGTAGTAAGTGTGAATATTTAATGTTACTAGATAATGCCATACTGTTTTCCAAAGCAGCCATAGCAATTTACGTTACCACCAAGAGTGTGTGAGTGCTCCCGCCACTCTGTGACTAGACGAGCATGGAAATTTTTACCAATCTTTAGAGTGTGAAATAATATCTCTTTGTGGTTTGCATTTCCTTTTTTATTAATGAAGTTGAGCACATTTCATAGGTTTATTGGTCACTGGATTTAGAGTCTTTTCAGATCGCCACCTTTTTTTTTTTTCTTCAAAGAGCCATATGTTAGTGACCTTAAAACTCTTCCTGCCCCTTACCTACGAGAATATGCTGAGGAACAGTTTGGCAGAAATCTTTTACCTTGCGGGAAGCTACTTAGATCCTGTCAACTCATTTTCTCTTCTTTTTTGCCTCCAACCCATCTGGTGTTTGGGAGGTTTCCTGGTATTTCATTCATCTCTCTTCTTTTTCTTATCCCTTCTTTTTCCTGTTTCCTAGACTCTGAAGCGGCTCATGGCAGATGAGGTAAGGAAATTTTGTTCAGCATGTGCATGTTTTAGCCCATTTCCTACACTATGATATTTACCATCTGTTATAACTTTGATTTTCTGTAACTTGTAATGGTGCTGTAGGTTCTATTCTCGGAGCATCCCAATGCTTTTACCTAACTCTCTGCTCTGTGTTTGGCTCATTGCATGAATTTCCCTGGCACATCCATTGGCTTCCAAGGTTAGGCACGCTCTTTATACTTGAAGTCTGGATGCTACTCATAACACTTGAAGCTCCATAATGCTTGCAGATATTTACTGTTATTTTCAGACAGGTGAAGCTGATAATCTGCAGCTTATCAGTGGCTCTTTTGATTTGAGCATCTCTACTTGAGGTTTGAGGAATAGTTCATGAGCATTTTGTTTGCAGAGAGATGGCATATGTACTTCTGAAGTGCACTGTATTCTTTGCAAAGGGTATTTTGAAGAATATGCATTGAACTTTTGCTATTATGACACAAGTGCTGTGGTATGTACAGAAAAATGAAAAAGGAATGGTTCCTGGTTTTAGGGCATTTACTTGGCATTCTGTTTGACTTATATCTATTAAAATCTATGTCATACTTACCTCTTGAAGGGAGGGATCCTTTTAAGGCCTGGCCGGATTGCTAAGGGGAAAAAAAGGGCATTATATTGAGAGAGTTCTGTACATAAGTACATAAGATACTTTCAGTTCTGTGCTGCTGGAGGGCTTAGAAATGGCAGAGGAGTTCAAGGACAGAGTTTCTCTTTTTAGAGAGGTTCCAAATCTCGATACTCCGGTCCTCTTATCTTTGGCAGTATGCTAAATTAGATACGAAGAAGACTGGTTTCTTCTTTTCGTGTCAGCAGAGCCTTGAACTGCCCATGAGCCAGGGGAATCATGCGTGTATAAGAAATTAGAGGGTTGGCTATCTGATGTGTGGTTTGTTCTGTAAGTGAAAACGGATCGCTGCTAATACTTTTTTCTCTTTCTCAGCTGGAGAGATTTACCAGCATGAGAATTAAGAAGGAGAAGGAAAAGCCCAATTCTGCTCATAGAAATTCTTCTACATCTTATGGGGAGGATCCTATGGCACAGTCATTGCAAGATGTTTCAGACGAGCAAGTTCTAGTACTCTTTGAACAGATGCTGGTAAGTTTCCCTCCCCAAAACATTGCTTCTTTCTGATAATGCATTTATGGGTATGGGGACCCTTCTTTGTGCATAGTCCCCCTAACTAGCCCTTAATTACAAAGAATCCAGGCTTAAGATGGGACTTCTTAATAGCAGCTCCATTAAGGAAGGGACTAAATATGCAAGTATCTGTCCACAACATTGGCATCTATTAGTTATGCTTGGATCTGATCACCTTGCTAATGTCCTGTTGCCCAGCGAAGACACGGGGTGAGTGGGTCAGCGCATGTGGTGGGGTTGGAGACTGCCTTTGGGTTAGCCAGGGTAGACAAAGTGTTGAAACATTCACAATGAACTCTGTACAAAGAAGAAACTGAGGAATGGAAAGGCATCATTTGCCTAAAGCCTTCTATTTAGTTGTGAATCTGGAAAGAGAATTGTGCTGCTGTGATCATTAGAAGACCTTTAAAGACTGTGGCTGAAGTCAGTTGAGTGGTGAAGTATACACTGATGCAGCTTCCTTTGCTGTTCTCAGTGAGGGACATTGAGTGAGGAGGACACTAGTGAATGTCCACTAGTGGTAAGTCTTGGAAGCTTGAGTACATGCTTGTAAGGTTTCCTAAGACCTATATAGTACCTGGATATATGATCTTAAATAGAGGCCAGTGCAGGCCTAACCTAATTAAAAGCATGAGCTTTAAAACAGGACCTGGTACATAGTAAACACTTAAGCACTGCTGTTAGCATTTAGCATTTTTCACTGAAGCTTTCAGTTTGTCTCTTAATAATCCAAGAGCATTAAGAGTCTAAGAGTATGATCTATCAGGACAATCTCTTGGCCTTGGATTGCAAATTTAGATGTCGTTAGGGCCAGGAAGGTAGCATAAATAAAACAGGCTAGATAGAAGATAATAAAAAGGAGAAAGACTGTGGTAAAATGAAGAAGGACTTTTGGCATTTTTGTTAGTTCCAATAGATTTTATGGCATTCCAGTTGGCAATACTAGCCTAGTGGTGCCAGATGTTTCTATTTTTCAAAAAGAAGCCAAAAATCTGTAATGAAAAAAAAAACCAACAATATTCCTTTAACATATCAAATATCATTACCAGCATTCAGATTTCCTCAATTAAGTCATTTTTAAAAAAATAATTTTTTATTCAAATCACAATTTCATATAAGCTCCATTGTATCTAATAATCTCTTTAAGTTTCATTTAATCTGTAGATTTTCTTATATAAACTGTTTGACTTGTAGAGTTTCCCACAATCTGAAATTTGACGATTATATCCCTTAATGCTAGAAATCTGTATTTTTACATGAAGTCTCCCAAATTTAAAATGTCGAGCTAGCCACACCAAACATACTTTATCTTTGGGTCTGATTAAACCTGAGGGCCACCACCTCGCAGCTTCTACATTCAATTCATCTATAAAACGAGGGAAAAGCACTAGGAATTGAGTCAGAAAAATGTCAAATCAGTATTGCTATTTGGAGGAAATGAATCCTTACACAGACCCACACACACACAGACACACACACACACTCACACACTCACACTCACTCTCTCTCTCGCTCTCCCTCCCTCCTTCCCTTCCCCTCTCTCCCCCCACCGCCCCCCTCGAGAAGAAATGGATTATATTCATTTTTCCCACACTCTCTCTCTCTCTCGCTCTCCCTCCCTCCTTCCCCTCTCTCCCCCCACAGCCTCCCTCGAGAAGAAATGGATTATATTCATTTTTCCCCTATACTTTTTCCCCATTTCAAATAACATTCTGAACTTTTTAGAGTTAAACTTGTGCTCACTGAGGCACTGGGCTCAGACACATGGTTATACATGTAATAGGCTCAAGCAGAGCCTTCCCCCAATAATACATTCCAGGTTGTCCGTTGAGGGGCTTTATCACAGAGTTTCCATTTCTTCATGGGAGAGGAATCTGTACAGGAACTGAGTTAGCCAGGAGTAGTGGGTGTTTAGGCCCTAGAGTAGTGTGGGTTTTGCTGGTGTTTGGGTGATGCCAGTCACCCAGTGCTTCAGTGTAAAGAGATTATTATGGTCCATTCTACGTGCAAAGAACATTATGTGTACTTTATTTTCAATAATACAGGATACATTTTTGTCTATATGGAGTCCATTTTGGTTAGGAAGAAAGTTAAGTGTGTATGTATAAAAATGTCTCTAAGGATTTATACTAAAATGTTGACCACATTTAGCTCTGAGGAATTTTCGTCATCTGTAATAGCTCAGATCTCTAGGGATCAGGAAAGTTATTCAATACTCATTTAATGTGTTCAATTCTTCGATAAGTATACAAAATACTAAATGCTGAAAATTTGTAAGGAATTCGAAGTGATTTTGATTTTTCCTTTTTTTTCTCCCTCTACAAGCTGGATATGAACCTGAATGAGGAGAAACAGCAACCTTTGAGGGAAAAGGACATTATTATCAAGAGAGAGATGGTGTCCCAATACTTACACACTTCCAAGGCTGTGAGTTCTGGGGCAAGTACCCATGACATGGGAGACTGTGCCCTTATCTTGGACCTGTTTGTTTTGCCAATTTCATAGAACATTTTATGTCTACATCAGTCCTATTTCATTCATTTCTTACTCTCATTTGGGTTTACCATTCTTATATACTTTTGATCTGATTCAGTCTGCATGAAGCGTGTAGGGGGAATGGGATGGGAAATTCTGAGTCGCACATAGTTTGGTGGTTTGTATGTATGATGGGTGTCTGCCCTGATGTTATCTAACTAATGACTAATACTAGTCCACTTTCTGACTGGGTCCAGGGTTCACTAATCTCTATATGCTCCTGTCTAGGGCATGAACCAAAAGGAGAGCTCTCGGTCTGCCATGATGTACATCCAGGAGCTGAGGTCAGGCTTGCGGGATATGCCTCTGCTTAGCTGCCTCGAGTCCCTCCGTGTCTCCCTCAACAACAACCCTGTCAGGTGAGGCTTCTGACGTGGTCACAGGAGAACTCAAGATTTGAGTTCACTGGTGGGGACTGACGATCAGAGGAGTCAAGGAAGTATGAGAATGTTCTGGATTGGGAGTAAGGAGTTACAGGATCAACTTTGTCTTGGAGAAGAAATATTTATTGATTTGATGTAATATTGCATTGTCTCTTGTCTGTCCCTTACAGTTGGGTGCAAACATTTGGTGCTGAGGGCCTGGCCTCCTTATTAGACATCCTTAAACGACTCCATGATGAGAAGGAGGAGATTCCTGGGTGAGGACTTGCAAGTTTTGACATCTGGGTGGTGGGGACTTGATTATTTGCTCTAAAGGAGAAAACAGCAGTTCAATGTAAAGTTATGGACTAGGAGCATATGCCGTTAGCTGAGAATGGGATTTGTTATAGTGGTGGCTAGAGGACGAATGATGGTTATAGATATAGGAACTTAAATTTCATGGTGAAGAACGCAGGATATATACCATACAAGACTGAGTCTCCCAGCACAGAATCCTATCTAGTCTGGAAGAGGGTCCGATTTAATCCAGAGCTCTTTGTGATCTGGTCTGGCTCATATCTCATTTAGAAGTCTTATAAGACACTTCGTCAGTTTGGGGCTAGCTTTATGACAGTCTTTAGGGTTGGAATATTTCTGGGGACACCTTGGACTGTGTTAGCTATCTCGAAGCCAGCCTGACCCAAAGTGACTTCTCTACTTCCTGGGATCTTTTGAAAACAAACACAGGGCTTATACCTTCTGAATATACAGACTTCACACCTTTGAAGTACCCAGGCAAGTAGTAATAGATGAGATGTTGTCCTGATAGAATTTAGCGCTTAGGAGCCTAAAGGGAAGTAAAGGGAAGATTTTAATGTGATGCTAAATCTTGGCTTTCTAGAGGATTAACTAAAGTTAATGATGGTTGGTATCCCTCTTCAGCTACCTGTTTTGCCAGTATTTCAAGGCAAAGTGCTATATTCTAGAATTTACTCAGCCACTAGTTGGGGATGTTCCTGAGACCCTTGTTTGCAAGATTGAAAAGTAAAGTGGGAGAGGAGGATAGAATAAAGGGATTTCACCGATTATGTCTTCTACTTGCAGAAGCTACGATAGCCGTAACAAGCATGAGATCATTCGCTGCTTGAAAGCTTTTATGAACAACAAGGTGAGATTTTTTTTCTCCATTTTTATTCCAACCTCTATTCTGACTCCTATTCTTTCTCTTGTGTTGCTGAACTCTAAAAAGAACCTAGAAATAAGAGGTCCAAGACTTCCAGCTTTCCCTTTTAGTATCATGACTTTTTGATTGTCTTATATATATGCTTCTGTGGAGCTTTTTCTTAGTTCTAATGTCTGTTTCAGAGGGTAGGTTTAATTTTCTTCCTCTTTTTATACTTTCTTTTGTTAGTTCTTGAATTTTCTGACTTGTAGTTATTATTTTTGAAAGTTTTACTTTATTTTCTGCTTATATGTTTGGGGGGCTTTTTTTCCCCAGACTTTTCTTCATCTTTTTTTTTTTTTTTTTTTTTGTCTGTTGTATTTAAATCTAGGAAGCCCACAATTATTTGTTCCTGAGTGCAAATCTGTCTTCCTCACTGTTTAATTTTGTTTTAATTAACTTATTCTATTGGGTCGGGGAAGGCATTTAAAAAAAATAAAAATCCAAAATTTTTATTCTTGGAAAACTTAAAATTCCGTTTTGTGTCTACTAGACAATTATTTTGTTCTGCTCATCTCTGTTTAACTCTGTTGGGAAAAGTGTTCTATCCCTGTATTAGTTTGCTAGGGTTGCTATAACAGTCTGGGTGTCTTAAACAACAGAAATTTGTTATCTCACGATTCTAGAGGCTATAAGTCCAAGAACAAGGTGTTGGCAGGGTTGGCTCCTTCTGGAGGCTGTGAGGGAGCGTATGTCCCATGCATCCCTCTACCTGCCTGTGGTTTGCTGACAATCTTTGACAATCCTCATCTTGTGGCGTGTCACCCCCTCCTCTGCCTCCATGTCCACAATGGCATTCTCCCTGTGTGCATGTCTGCGTCCACATTTCCCTCTTTTATGAGGACAATAGTCAGATTCAATTAAGGGCCCACCTCACTCTAACATGACCTTGTGTAACAACTAATTACATTTGTCAGTGACCTATGTCCAAATAAGGTCGTATTCTGAGGTACTGGGGATTAGGACTTTAACACAAGCATTTTGGGGGGGAAATACCACTCAACCCATAACAAGCCCTAACTCGTTCCGGGTTAGATGCTGTTGTTTTTAAGCCTCCCTTCTCTGTTCTTGTCCTACCAGTTTGGAATCAAGACCATGTTAGAGACGGAAGAAGGAATCCTGCTGCTGGTCAGAGCCATGGACCCTGCTGTTCCCAACATGATGATTGATGCAGCTAAGCTGCTTTCTGCTCTTTGTATTCTACCACAGCCAGAGGACATGTACGTGACTGGAATTGTTTCTCTTGTCCATTCTCCTTTTTACCATCTTCCCTAGTCTAAAGGAAAATTGAGTTGCATGGGTGGCCACTTGGTCTTAAATACTAGGTAAGACCATATTTCTTCCCAGACATAAATTCTGCAAATCTTAATATTTTAGAAAGATTGTTAAGTGCTCGGGGCTGTCCTGAGTGTACCACTGGATATCAGTCGGGTAGCTGGATATCTCCTAGATCTCCATTAAGGTCTGCGTTGTCTAGGACAGGGTTTCTTTTTTCCATTTTTTTTTTTTAATTCAGAAGCGATACAACATTACTTTTAAAGTTTGAACAAGACAGAAGTATATAAAATAAAATTTAACAGCCTTGTGCCTTTTGCAAATCCTGTTCTAGAGGTAACCACTGTTAATGGCTAGGTACAGTCTCACACATCTTTCTCTAGCACAGACAAATAAATATATTGCATTTTCTAGATTCTTAGATATCTTATGCTACTCCAAAAGATGGTATTCTATGACAAAAGGTGGCTTATGCCTATAAAGCCAATCACATGTATAGGATAAAATTTTATTTTTGTGGTGGGGTTTGGTTTAACAAAAGCTAAATCACACCGTTTATTTTTTTTCAACTTGTTTATTTAACAGTAGATCTTAGACATCCTTTTGTCAGTATTTATAGATCTACCTTATCATCTTTAGTGGCTATTTAGCATTCTATAGTATATAGGTCCCATAATTTATTTTAACAGTTTTCCCATTGCTAGACTTTTAGGTAGACTTTTTTTTTTTTTTTTTTAAAGCATATTCTGGCTCTTTCTCTAGGTGATAAGAGTTTTTGCTATTACAAATGATGCCATAATGAATGTACATACATTCTTTCATACTTATGCATTTATGTTGAGTAGATTCCTAGATGTAGGTCAAATATTATGTGCATTAAAAATGGGTATTAAATGCCCCTCCAAAAGTCTTACCAATTTATACTCTGCAGAACAGGGATCTTAATTTGATATCCATAGATAGGAGTCTAGGGATAGGTTTTCAGGTACATTTTTCTGAAGAGATGGTCCTTAGCTTTCAGCAGATTCTGGCCCCAGTTTAGGTGATGAGAATAATGAGAGAAATTAGGAACACTGATAATGTTCTGTTTCCTAACTGATCTGTGCTCCTGTGTAATCTACCTGTCTGTCATACATGTCTGTGTCAGAACACCTGAGCAGTTCTCTCCCTTTTTTCCCTCCTGGTCAGGAATGAAAGGGTTTTGGAGGCAATGACAGAAAGAGCTGAGATGGATGAGGTGGAACGTTTCCAGCCACTGCTGGATGGATTAAAAAGTGGGACCTCCATTGCACTCAAGGCATGTATATCCCCTGAAACTGGGCCCAAGGGTGGCATTCAAGATGGAAAAACTTAAGTTCATTTGACTGCTTCATAGAACACATGGAATGGTTCCCAGCTATACTTTTTATATTTCAGAATTTGTTCTGAAGGGAAAATGATTATCCTTCTCTCTAAGAAGGGAGAGAAAGAACTGTTTTCCTCATGAGATGGGAAAAAGTCATGGTATCTATTTACGAGCTAGGAAAACCAAGGCCTAGAATAAAATATACTATCAGATCCTTGGAATTGTTTAAAAGTCTGAACTCTCCAGACCTGCCTGTGCTCAAACCAGGTCTTATTGCTTCAGCAGAAAGTCATTCTTATAGTTTTGTACTGTGTTTGCTAGGTTGTATTTGGGCCCCCAGAATGCATATAAAGAGAACGGAATCTTGATCTCTAGGGGGTAACACTGACATAACTGCTTAATTTTCTTATTTTAGGTGGGATGCCTACAGCTGATCAATGCTCTCATCACGCCAGCTGAAGAACTTGACTTCCGAGTTCATATCCGAAGTGAGCTGATGCGCTTGGGGCTGCATCACTTGTTGAAGGTGAGATGCAGCACTTCATTAGAAAGGCTGAGCTGATCCCTTCCTGCTCTTAGGGCCCAGTGATCCCTGGGATATCTTTGGTTTTCAACTTAAAAATCAGGTTGAAAGGCTTGGGTTTCTAGCCAGCATAGGACACTTTTGGGTTTCCTGACTTCTATTTTTGTCCTTGACAGGACCTTCGGGAAATTGAAAATGAAGATATGAGAGTGCAACTAACTGTGTTTGATGAGCAAGGTGACGAAGATTCCTATGACCTGAAGGGACGGCTGGATGACATTCGAATGGAGATGGAATATCCTTTTACCTACTGGGTTCGAGGCAGAGGAGACATTCAGTTGTTGATACCTGTATGGAATGGCATGGGAGTGATGACTCTGAATAGGGCTTCAGCCTGCGCATCTTCTTGGTAGATAAGGCAGGGCTTTTTTGATTGCTGTTGGATTTATTTGCCTCAGCATGGACCAGAGAAGTTAGGAAAGGTGATCTAAGGGTTGCTTAGCATGGAAGCAGCCATCAAAATTACTATAGACCTCCTAGAACATATAGCTTAACTTACTAAGATAGAGTTGGTTTTTAGAGAACATGTATAAGTCAGGGAGAAGGCTTGTAATTTGCTTCTTGTATGTGGCTCTGAGACTGATGGAGTAATTCGGTTACCTACCGATACTTGCCTCAAGTGACTGAGGCAGTTATCTTTTAGTTTTTGTCTACTGATTGATCTTTAAGCCAAATGCTAGGAATCCTCTATCTCTGTATGGTACTACCCAACTCACCGGCTAAAGGAAGTTTATAAAGCTGAAAGCTTCAGGCAGCGTTTACTGGAAGAAAAGCTGTTAGACCAGGAAGGCATCTTACTGTTATTCCCAAGAGTTGGGCATACCACCTGTCATAGTTTCTAAATATGTGCTTTCCTTAGCCTCTTCTCCTTTTCCACCGACTTCAGTGAAGTCTTCCAGATTCTCTTAAACACGGTGAAGGATTCAAAGGCAGAGCCACACTTCCTGTCCATCCTGCAGCACCTACTCTTGGTTCGAAATGACTATGAGGCCAGGTAAAATGGTATACCTATGGGAAGTTTTGAACTTGAGCCTAAGTGGAAAGAACAAAATCCTTAAATTTAAAGGTTGTCTGTAAAGGGGAAAAAAGAAAGATAAGAATTAGTTTTCATTTGTAATCATAGTTATAAAGGAAGTTGTCAGTTGTCCCTTTAATCCACCTGAAAGGCATCTCTATAGAAGAGGTCAGAGTGCATAAAGTGCAGTGCCCTTCCTTGGAGGAGGATGGTAGGGTGGGGTGAAGATGATAGCAAAGGGAGGTAGAAATTTAAAGTGCTTGCAGGTCGCTTGGAAGTCTAGTTTTAGCAATAGTACTATCTATGACAGGAAGGATCAAGCCCGAGTTTTTAGATAGGAAAGGCTTGGCACTAGAAGGCAGGTGGAAAGAAGTTTTGATTATCTGAAGTAGGTAGGGTAGGTGATGTGGAAGAGGGCATTTCTTAGCATGGTAGCGATACTTCTGTTATTTAGTGAAAAGGTCTTTTCCAGAATGCTTATTAGCCTCTGGTCCCTCTGTTGTCAAAGCAGTTAACTTTCCTTGATCCTGAAAATTTCTGAACAGTATATTGTGGTTTTCCTTTAATAACCTTGTTTTGTTTTCCTCTTTCTATAGACCGCAGTACTATAAGTTGATTGAAGAATGTATTTCTCAGATAGTTCTGCACAAGAATGGGGCTGATCCTGACTTCAAGTGCCGGCACCTCCAGATTGATATTGAGGGATTGATTGGTAAGCATATTTATCTATCTGGTTCCTTAAAATATTGCTTCTACCTTTCATTGTGCATCTTTCAGTGAAAATTTCAGAGAGGATATCTTTCCGGTTTCTACGTATTTCCATTTTGGCCCTTTCTTAGGTGTTAACCAACATCTATGCTAGGAGTATACAGGCCTTTAGTTGATTTCTACATAATTCTAAAAATTTACCTCTTCTCACATACTACTCCACCTTTTCAAGGGACTTCAGCTGTTATCTGGGACTTCTGCCGGTCTCAGAGATTCATAAGTATGACTTGTAGACGTTCTCCATGCCACCCAGAAATTTTATGTTGAACTTTACTGAAAATTCCGTTTCTTTGTCTAGTGGAGAACATTAAGAAAGGTACTAAAAATTAACAAGAACCGAAGACTGCTCTTGGATATATTGAAGGGCTTAGGTGGTGAGAGGGGAAGGCAAGAGAATTGGGAGCTTTACTTCTTGACTCTTATTCTTTTCAGATCAAATGATTGATAAAACGAAGGTAGAGAAATCTGAAGCCAAAGCTACAGAGCTGGAAAAAAAGGTATGTATGAAAAAAAAAAATTGGGGTATATCTTTCTTTGTCTAAGCATTATGATTTTTCTGACACATGAGTTATCTGCAATGCTTTGAAAGCATTCAGCACACAATAGCAGTTCCTAGGGGAAACTTTCTGGTGTAGGTTAATCTTTGGAAAGTAATATGGATGTGATCATGAGGAGCTAGCTGGTGGCAAGTTCTTGGGCCCCTGGGCAGGATAGGAAAGACAGATGACACTCATAATAGTGAGAGCACTCAGGTTTGCTTGGCATCTCAGGCCTCTTATGCCAAGAACAGGAAGAACTGGAGTACGTCTGAATTTTCTTTTCCTCTTTGATTGTTAAAGATTCCTATTGTGGTTGATAAGTTTTGATCCTAGGGACTACTGGGATTATACACCATGGATGTCCTGGTTAAATGTCTTTGAAATCTTAGGTTTTCTTTCGTCCGTCCTTCCTTTTTCCTTCCTTCCTTCCTTCCTCCCTTCCTTCCTCCCTCCCTTCCTTCCTTCTTTCCTTTCTTTCTTCCTTCCTACTCTCTATTATATTTTCTTTTCTAATAACTCCAAAAATACATAGACTATAGAAATGGTCCCTGATTCGCCCTTTCTTAAACTTGATTTTAAGGTCAAAACCATGGTGCCCTTTTTTTCCAGGCATTACCTGGGTCAGTAAACTCTATAGACAAAGAGTGGCACAAAAAGGTAAATTATGGGGAATAACGCTGTGCTTCTTGCTGAGATGGAGACCTTACTCGGAGCCCGATTCCTTTCTCCCTTAGCTGGACTCAGAGTTAACAGCCCGACATGAGCTACAGGTGGAAATGAAAAAGATGGAAAGTGACTTTGAGCAGAAGCTCCAGGATCTTCAGGGAGAAAAAGACACATTGGATTCTGAAAAGCGACAAATCGCCACAGAGAAGCAAGGCCTAGAAGCAGAGGTGTCTCAGCTCACAGGAGAGGTAACTGAGCAGTGTCCTGTAACTGCTGTCAGCAGCCTCAGGACGACTCTGTCTTGGAGCAGGAGTCATCCTACTCCTAGGGAGGGTGCATATAGGTAATCTAATTAGAGAGTGCATATTTTTAAAAAATCTTTTACTGTTTTGTTTTGAGGGTAATATATCAGATAGAAAATTTGAAAAATATGGAACAATGTAATTATAAAATGAGTCACAGTACTACCCAGAAATGAGGATAATAGTCTTCTAATAAGTTTAGGATTAGAAACTAAATTATTCTCATATCTACGCGTTTTCTCCTACTTTAGTCATCTCTGGACAGATTTATCTCCACGTGAACTCTCTGCAGTTAAAAATATTTAATTTATCTGTGATATCAGATAACTTGCATGCTTATACAATTATCTGGACAGTACATGTGTTAATTATGTAACTAAAATATTTGATATACTTGATCTTTGCATTTTTTAATCAAAGGGAGAATTTCACATAAAGGTTGAAGTTGCCTTTTCAGTGCAAAGTGTGCTGAACTAAGAACAGGAAGACCCAGACTCTACTTCTGGCGTGCCACCAGGAGCTATGTGACTTGAGGCGAATCCTTTCACGTCTGACTCCCTTTACTCCCTTCACGTATAAAATAAGAAGATGGGATTAAGTAATTTCTTAGGTCCCCTCCAGCCCCAGTTGTCCCTGCAGTGGGAAGTTTACTTCCATCGATGCTGTTTTTCTAGGTTGCCAAGCTGTCCAAGGAACTGGAAGATGCCAAGCAAGAAATGGCTTCTCTCTCTGCTGCAGTGACTGCTGCAGCCCCTCCCAGCAGTGCCACTGTTCACCCTGCCCCTCCTTTACCTGGTGACTCTGTTATTCCACACTCACCCCCTCTTTTAGAAGGGGCTACCATACCCCCTGTACCTCTTTCTGGGGGTGGTATTCCTCCTCCACCCCCTCCCCCTCCTCTACCTGGGGGTGTATGCATCCCCCCACCTCCACCTTTACCTGGAGGTACTGCCATCCCCCCACCCCCTCCTTTGCCTGGGGGTGCTGCCATCCCCCCACCCCCTCCTTTGCCTGGGGGTG
>NW_006443124.1:4407278-4435263 GCF_000325575.1 Pteropus alecto
TCCCCCTCTTCCTGGTGGTCCTGGAATCCCCCCACCCCCTCCATTTCCTGGGGGCCCTGGCATTCCTCCACCTCCACCCGGAATGGGTATGCCTCCCCCTCCCCCTTTCGGATTTGGAGCTCCTGCAGCCCCAGTTCTGCCATATGGATTAGCCCCAAAGAAGCTTTATAAACCAGAGGTGCAGCTCCGTAGGCCAAACTGGTCCAAGGTGAGAATGTCTGTCCATTTCTTCGTCAATACATCTTGAGAAACTACTTCACTTTCCTACTTTGTATTTTAAGCACGGTTACGCTTCCCTTTCTTGTGCCTCACATCTGTCTGTCTTCAAGTACCACTCATGCTTATGTGTATTCAGCAGATATTAGGCATATCCTATATGCTAGACATCACTTTGGTGAGTTCTTTGAGTCCTATACTCTACTACAAAACCTGAAGTTAGTATTTTTGGCCTTTGAGGATATGAGTACCAGGGTAACACATAGTTTGATAATAGTCATTTCACCAATCTGGAAGGTACTGATAATTTTGCTGATTTAGTTATAGATTTATGGATACAGCCCCCCTACCTCTACCCTCCAATAAATGAGTTACACAGGATATGTTTGCATGGTACATTGTTACCACTATATGTTTGAGACCCCTGTGATTTTGCATCAGCCTTTTGCTTCTAGAAACCAAGTTAAAATAAAGGAGTGTAGGAATTTGTTCATAAAATGAACAAGTTTGGCACAGTTAGCCAAACTGACGGGAAAATATATGATGCAGAACAAGAGAAGGTACGAAATTGTGAAATAAAGCCTTAATGTTTCTAAAATTAGAGGATTTGGGGTTAGGAGGAAGAAATGTAACATAACTGAATCTAGTTCTTGAATAACCATCAGTAAACAAACTGGAGGCATCATCTCCTGGTCCCACAAAGAGCACAGCTGTTCTCTTTATCTCAGGTCAACCTGATTCTAGTGTGATGCTGCCAATGACTGGCCACCCACCTCTTGCATCCTAATGCAAGTTTTATGGGATGGGAAGTACAGAGCTCAGCTTAGTAACTCTTAACCCCCTGCCTGTGTCCACAGTTTGTCGCTGAGGACCTTTCCCAGGACTGCTTCTGGACAAAGGTGAAGGAGGACCGCTTCGAGAACAATGAACTTTTCGCCAAACTTACCCATGCCTTCTCTGCCCAGACTAAGTGTAAGTCCTTTCCTCAAGGGCCAGCGTAGGACTTAGAATACCTTTTAAGTGGGTTTCCCATTCCTTTCTCTTCTCTGGGTTGAGGGTTGAAGAGGGGTGGAGCTTCCTATTCAGAAGAAAATAAGAAGTTTTTGTATTCTGGGGATGCTAGGTTTTGGAAAGAGAACTGTTGCATGTGGGTTGTGGTTTTTGCATGTAATTATTTTGTGTCATTATAATTTGTGGGGATATGAGATTAAGGTGACAGCTTAGTCTGAACCCATTTTTGATGATACTCTTGAACTGATCCTGGCACCACCTTTAAGGTGCCGTCTCTGGGCCTGCACACGTAACTGGTAAGGGTTGGGCAGAGTCTTTAATAGGTCAGGTGCTTGAGAGACTGTCTACAACAACAATGAACCATATGTGATTCTTTTTCTTTCTTCCATTTACTTCCAAAATTGGATGCTTTCTCCTTCCTGGCCCTTTGCTCCTGCAGCTTCAAAAGGTAAGAATACAGAAGAGCCTTTGAGCGGGGTCTCTGAATATTAGAGAAAAAAATGAAACACATGTAAAGGAATTTCTCTTTAGAAAACTGACACTAGAGATCAGGGGGTTGATTTCTCTTTTGCTAGGTTTTTTTTTTTTTTTTTTTTTTTAAGAGTACAGAAGGACCAGTAGCTGTGCTTTTAACTGACAGGGAAGAAAAGTTAAGTTTAAGTCGAAACTACTATATACTTAACCTTTGTTTGGAAGGTGAGGAACAGCTTAAGTAATAATACCATTAGCTTACATTTGTATTGTGTTTTACAATTTTTTAAGTGTTTTAACATAGCATTACTCTATTTGACCTGCAAAGGAGCCAGAGAAGCCTTATGAGATAGGCAGGATGTGTATTATCTCCACTCTGCAAAATATGCAAACTGAATAGTTAGGTTGTCTCCCCAAGGTTATATGACCAGATCCAGGAATCTTGACTTCTGGTCCATTTTTTCATATAAATTCTCATTCCTTTTATCGCATAAATTCCTGTTTTTCTTCTTCACCTTTATATCTTCCCCTTTATTTTAGAAGAGCTGATCTATTTTGCCCTCTTATTTCTGCACTTCCTAATTCTTACGGTTTTTGTGCTCCTTTAATATGCCTTGTGATAATTTTATATCTCTATCTTCTTCTAGCTTTTTTGTTTACTTAAAGGTTTATTATGACCCTAGTGATGAAAATGAAGTACAACTTTGGAGCTTTCCCCCACCCCCTGTGTAGTAAATAAGCATTTTTAAAGACTTTTTTTTCCTTAAGGGACAAGGCTACACTTTGTTCTAATAAGGAGCCTAACAGATAGCTAGATGCTTTTGGTGGCCCTTAGTTACATGTGTGTATCTAGGAATGTGAGATCACAGTGTTCAGGCCTTTCCTGTTGTCCTAGCGGTTAGAGCAGAGTGGCCTTTTCTAAGAGAACTGTCACCTTCAGAACTAAAAGTCCAACTCAGGGAATTACTTCCACCCTCTTAAAACATTGTGATAATGACCACTTCTACTACTCTGGCACATCAGCAAAGACTAGTTGACAATGGCAATCAAAATCAAATGGTTTGCTAATTCTTAAGTTCACAGAATCTATCCCTTTGTTGATCCCTGACGTAAGTCCCTTTCTTGTGGCCAGGCTCTTAATATCACTGCAAATGTACACTGGCAGGTCCCTTTCTTCCCCTTTCTGTCCTCGTGCTTCTTTTATCTTTTACATTTGTGTTACCATTGATTGTAGTGTGATTTTTCTATAGTTTAGTTGTTTTCCTTGCCATTATATTCCCACTGCAAATTGGTTTACAGTATTTTAAAATATCCAAACAAGACCTTATCTCATCTTTCGTTATTTCCAACAGTGTGCTCAAACTTGTTAATGCTCCTTCAGTTCTCAGCTTTGGCCCCAGAAGCTACTTTCTATTCATTGAAGGTTCTAACTTCCTAACAGCTCTGCTTTTTTTTTTTTTCCCCCCCCTTAAATTATTCTTAGAAATCTCTGTATCTTAATCTGAAAAGAATATGAATTTGTCAATTTAATGGCATTATTGATTTTCATGTAGTTATAATCTTCACTAGTAGATGCTGCTCTTTTGATGAAGGAAATTTCTAACTAGTCTTCATTCTTTAAATATCTTTACTTTCAGTTAGGATTTTCAGATATTAAATTGGCATAATCTTAATTTCCCAGTCTTTTCGTTAGGAAGCACTAGAGAAGGCGTTCTTGAAAATTATTAAATCATGAGCAGTTTTCCAGACATCCTAAATCTTAATCGATTATTTTCAGAAATTCCTAGAAGAGATTTTTTTCCCCTGTCAGCTGTAGTCATAAGTACTTAACTGTTTAGCCAACTCTAATAGTTATCTGTAACACTCAGATGCAACAAAATCTTCCCGCTTCTCGTCAATCATGCTACATCTATATGTTTTCAATCATTTCTTCCCAAGGAACAAATACTTCCCCCTTTAAAAAATTATTTCGTCTTAGGATTTTCAGTTTTTTTACTGACTTCAGTGTTATCTGATTTATTTTTTTCTTCTACATTTTCTTGCTTTTTTTCCTTTTGAGTTACTCTTTAAATATATGGTGATGCAAGCAATATTTGAAAGGGCTTGTTTTAAGGTACATTTCTTGAGGACAAAATAGTTGCTTTGATATTGTATGCATGGGCATCAAGTAGCAGATGGAAGTGTTGTATGCGGACCCAATGCCATGTATAACACCCACTGTGGTTGGGGTCACTAACTTGCCCCTTCTTTTTTGATGTATCTTGGTGATGCTACACCAAGAGAGCCTTCCTATCTTGGTGCTCATGCTGGCATGCTCAGTACAGACTGTTCCCAAGTAGCCCCCTTCTTCACAACATGCTTCCAAAAAGAACACTTTAGTAAAAAAGACTTTGGTCTTCTTAGAGTGTAGGTTTTTATCAGATGAGGAATTTCAGTCTCTAGAAACTTCAGAGGTGACTCAGAGGACCCAGATCTCATCAGCAAGGTTTACTTTGCATCTGGTGCTTTAAACATGTCTGGTATAACATTTCAGAACCTTCCTCCTTACTTTTTTTTTTAAGTTGGTGACCAGTTTCAGTTACCCGTTCTCCCATGCATAGTGTTAAATACTCATTACTACTCTACGAATAGTCCACCTTCCAAATGAAAAAGTAGAGACATGGGTTAAAAATTTTCTTAAGGCCATAGAGAAAGTGCCAGAGCCAGGGTTCACCTCCAGACCACGTGACTCCAAAGCCCCTGCTCCAACTCTCTGCTTCCCAGAAGTATGTGTCCCTGCCTAAGGGCTCCAGAAAGCTTAAATCTAGACAGAAACTGGAAGAAGAGGATACACTGGCTTCTGCAACCACTTCAGTCATTCAGGCACAAATGTCCTTGAATTGGCAGTGACTCTTAGGAGTGTAAAAAAGGAACGACATTGGAAGAGGGAAAGTAAATGAAATACCAGATATTTAGGGTTGAAGAAAAGGAGCCATGTTCTGATTACAGTAGATTCAACTGTAGCAAAATTAATTCGGTTGGAGAAATAAGACATGCTTATCTAGTTCTAGTAGAAGTCCTGCTTAGATGACTTTAGCCCAGGAGTTGCCCATCTTGATGAGGAAGTTATTTGGACACTAGGTTTTCATAATATTGCCTTATTTCCTCTCTCGCTTGCTAAATACAACTCTCTTCTATTTGTTAAACATGGCTCTATCCTCATATATATATATATATATTTTTTGCTACCTACTGGCTCCTCCAAGAATGGAAATAAAAGGAAACATCTGCCTCACTCTTTACATCTGCCTCCAATAGTCAAAGGTCTCCAGCCACTGCTTCTCTAAGGTTCAAGAAGATGTGTGCCTTTTCCTCTTAAGAGAAGAGCTAAGAGAGAGGAACGGGACTCAAATTTATACGACAGGTTCTCTTACACATTTTTCTCTCTCAAGGATTACTCTCTTGTTTCTGAACTCTTGACTTCCTATAAATCAGAAATTTACCATCGATTTATTGCTGGCCAAAAGAGTATTTTGAATGCAGATTTGATAGGCGGTATTATGAAAGTTCTAGTTCTTTTTCACTTTCTCACTTTCCTTTTTTTTATCGTGGTCTCTTTGTTGACTCCGCTTCTTGAATTCCTTGGGAACATGTTCAGTGTTTATATTTGTTTTCATCTTCTCCGAGGGAGCATTTTCCTCACTGTGGTGGCGTCAGATCATTATCTGTATGTACAAGATAACTATTTTTTCTTTCTGCTTTCCTTCTAACTCTTACCCTCTTTTGTTGATGACACAATCCCATTAAAACTGTTACCTTTTGAAACAGTGTGGTGAGTGACAAGTGCAGTGGTGTTTTTCTTTTTAGGTTTATTTCTTCTTTCCAAAAACCTTTTGGACTCGTAAGATCCACAAGCGAATCCCCCTTAGTAGATGTGCAGTGGACAATATATGTAGCACTAGATCATCTCCCTGTTAAAGTACGAGGGGCATTATGAGAACCGTGAGCATCAGAACAGTTCTCTAGGTGGTTAATGGCAGTCATTTCGAAAGAACTCTGGCTAAAAAGTAAGATCTTGACCAAGATCTGAGAATTTCATGAACAATAACAGTATTCTAGTTAGCATTTGACTGGGCGATTCCAGATCCCAAGGTTTGTGCTCTTGGCCCACAGGTCAGAACTGTTGGCAGCAATGGGTAGGTTTACCTGTCTGCTGCTCACCTAGGACCTCTGTGGTTCACGCTTGGGCAGGAGACTGTGGTGGGGAAACAATCCCCTCTCCCAAAAGGGATCCAAGGACCTTTCCTTTCCCTGTGATCCTCTTCTGTCCACTAGGGGGCACTCACACAGTTGAATCTCTATCAGGAAATGTCCTAGTGAATCTTTCTTTGCTATTTCTTCAACTTTAACCTCTAGAAACAAGATTTTGTAAGAGCACAGCATGCCCCACTTTACTCAGGGAGCCTTTTGGTAGAAAGACATCGGTCCCATCAGTTCCTTATTTCTCTCAGGCATATGGAATTAAGACCAGAGGTGCTATGCAAGCAAACACTTATTGGAGTTGTCTTTTATTTACTAACTTCTCTTGGGTTTTGAATACGGTCAGATTGTTAGCACAAAGAAGCTGGGAGGATCCATAGTGTCAGATAATGCTCTCTGTGATTTAAAAACATAAATCTACCTCTATCACTTGGGGTCACAAGGAATCTTACACACCTCTGGGTTGGGCTCTCCCCTTGTCAGTGGTGTAAAAAAGAACCTAAACTACCCCTTTATGTTCCTAACCTTGCCATCACTATTTGCCTCGAATCCACTGGATCTACTATTACACCATTTATCTCGATTTATGTCACTCTCCACAGGAAGCCCAGACTCCCAGGTCATCCTCATCTCCCACACTCGGACCCCCATAAGTTTCTGTGATCTCCTGTTCTGTCTCCTTCTGCCATCTCACCTGAATTCTTGAAACCCTTCCACTGTGCCCCCTGGAATTCACAGTTCGTTACTAGCAAAATCTCTCATCAGCTTCACCTTGTTGCTCTAACAGAGACCTGGCTCTTCCTCGACACTACTTTCTCTCTCGTCATCTCAATGTGGTGGTGGTTCTGTTCTCTTCCATAAACCTCACCCCAGCGGACCCGGAGATGGTGTAGATGTTCTCTTTGTTCTTCACTGCCACGTGCAGGTCATGCCACCTTTCTCTTTTCTAAAAACCCATAATCTTGAATCTCATGACTTCAAATTATATCACCCACTTCCTCTCTTTGTGCTATCATCTACTAACAACCCTAGTTACTCCTCTTCTCTCTCAGCCAGGTTAGCTCCTGGCTCCTGGCCATGCTCTGCAGTATTCCAGTACTGCTTCTGTCTTATTTCTTAGCAGTTTTTATACAAGAGGATCGTGATCCTACGAATTTTCTGACTTTGCAATTCTTTAAATTATCTTTTTCCAGGGACCTCGTCTTCTGTCCTGCCTCACCCATTCTGTCCTCTGGTCCAGCACCAGTAACTGCAGCCTTTCCACAATCTCAGCTTCATACCACCTACATTCTATGTTTTTACCTTGCTCACTCTAGTACCCTGAGCCCAGTAATCCCCCAGCCCCACCGGGACTTCCAGTTTATCTCACCACCTTTCATTGTCCTTAGCCCCCTTGATGACTTCACTCTCCTCCTCAGCTAAAATTCCATCGTTAATCATTATAATAATCACTTCTTCGTTATTGTTGTTGTTGTTGTTTCCTTCCTTCCATTACCTCTCTCTCTCTCATTTCAACATAATTGATTGGCAAGACCACACTCCATGTTAATTCCATCTCTCTCTCCACCCTGCACTTGTAGTTGTGCAAATGAACATGGCTGGAGGAAAACTTAAAACTGGCCTTCCTTGACATACTTTTTGCACTTGGCTTTTAGGACAGCAGGTGCTGTTTCTCCTTCTACCTCCCTGGCTGTTCTTTCTCCTGGCTCTCTTCTGCTCAGTTTGCAACGCTGCTTGGTCCTCGCCTTGCCAAGCAGTCAGATATTTAAAAATGCTAGTCTATTTGATTTTCTACTCTCCTAAATGGTTATTTCACACCTTTTCTGTTCAGAAAGGCCCAACACCTTCTTTATCTTCATTCTCCATTGAAGATGTTTTTCTTTCTCTTCACTGAGAAAATTGAAACAATCAGAAGAGGAGCTTCCGTAGACTTCCACTGTTACTCTTACGCACTTTCTGTGTCTTCCTCTCTGTCACCATGGTCCTGTTTACAGCAAGTTCCTGGATTAAGGCGATATCTTCATTTCAACAAATGTGTAGAATACACTGAAGATATAAAATTTAAAAAAAAATCTCTTTTCCCCTCAGTGACTGTGGTTAATCATATCTTTAATAGGCATATGCTATTCTGATAAAGAAATGGATAACATTTTTTTTTCCTTTGGTTCAGGTGAGAAAAAGAGGGAAATTGTCAAATAGAACCTTACTGTAAAATTAAGGGGCAGTGGAATTAAGAGAAAATCACAAATGTCAGAGAATACACATATATTTAATGTAACCTGTGTGATCCCATATGGTATATACTGTTCCTACATTTAAACATATTTCAGCATCTCTTGATATCACTACATATAGATCTATCGCATTATTTCTAGTAGTTATATTCTGTCAAATGAGTAATGAATACAATTTTATACAACTGATCTCTCACTGAGAATTTACCAGTTTTTTATGTTGTAAGCAGTGCTGCAGGAAACATCATTTTATATTTATCTCTACACTTGTGTTTCTGCACAATTCTTTAAAATAAAATTTCTGGGCTCAAATTGCGAGGTACAGGATTATACCAATTTACACTTCCACAAAAATAAGAAATTATTTATTGTAGTGTCTGATAGAGGGAACGTGGTATCTTGTTTTAATTTGATCACTAATGAGATTGCACCAGAGATTTCCTTCATGCCTTGACTCTTTCCTCATCTGTAAAATGAGAGAGATGAACCTAAAGATATCTTTCAGTTCTAAGTTTCTGGTTCTGTTAATAGAGATTTTTTTCTTCTTTTTCCTTGCATAAAGTGTCTTTGGTGTTGTCTGTCATCTCAAATTCTTTTGGCAGCTTTCTTAAAAGTTCTTGGGTTGTTTTGTTGATTCTGGTCAGAGTTTCAGTCTACTTTTTCAGTGTGCTGGTAGAGATTTCAGGGAGGGTGTCATCAGATAAAGATAAAATTAAACTTTAATTCCCTCTAAACTGGAGGAATTTGATATATCTGCAGTGTGCTCTTTCTCCTTTTCGCCACCAGATGGCACATGGATCTCTTCTATTTTAGATGTGTCATTGTTACGTCTGTTAGTGATGTAATCACGTTAGAGAGAGGCAGCCTCTGTTGTTTTCAAATACAAACTGCTTGGTTTGCTGCCCTCTGCCGGTCAGGAAATTCATTTGGAGGACTTGCTCTTTTACTAAAGGATTTTGTTCTGTCGCAGCTAGTTTCCCCCCGCCATTTCCTGAATTTATTTAAACAAATCAATTTAGAAGTATCATAGATTTAAACAAAACTTAACATGTAAACATACTGCCATGTTTCTGAAACAGCTGTTAATACCCGATAAGAGTTAACATCCATTAATAAGCCCAGTCTTCAGCAAAGCTAAAACCCTTTTGATTCTTTATAATAGGAGCAATTTAGTGTTCTTTGGGGGGCCCAGAGGCTGGAGAATGTTTTTGTTTTAGTCTGATAGCTTCATGAAAGCATAGCTTTCCTTTCAGAGTGCTTAAATAGAGGATTGTATTTACCAGCTTGGTAGTTCATCATAAATATATTTGTAACCCCATTATATATACGTTCATAATCCTATCTCTGTCTCAGTTTCTGTCGAATAGCTACTTCAAGCTCGTAATAGAACTGCCCACTGATTATATACTGATAATTTTCCAGAGATATGATACTGAATTTATTTCCTTCAAGGAATGCCCCTGGCTTGCCTTGGATATAATTTGCTGGTACAGAAAGGTTTTTACAGTCAACTCTTTTGTGTCATTTGTTAACTCCTGATTATCCTAAAATAATCTCAGTTTTAGAGCCTCTTTTTAGCTATTCAAACTTTAGTGTGTGCCTGTATTACTATTCTAGACATACGTAGACTGAAATGATATCTTTTAAACCCAAGATATCATCCACCATTACATGCAGATTCTAGATTTGATATCTGAAAAAAAAAGTCCTTTTAAATGGCATTCTTTGAGACCTAAACCATCTTGTAAGAGATCAGTATTGCCTGAATTTCTATCATCTTGGTGCAGTCAGTCCCTCTACTTAAATGTCTGTTTCTACCAGTAATTCACAACCTCTAGTGTACATATGGATTACATGAGGTCTTTGTTAAGGGTCCAGAGAGTCCAAGTTACAAGGACTGTAGAAGCTGAGTAGGTATCGTACAAGTCCTATCTTTGTTTTTATGGAGGTCATACATGATCACATAGGAAACAATTTAACATTTTGGAAGCTCTACTTCAGGGGCACTTTTCTCTACAAAAGTTTTTGGGGTGGTTTTTTTTCTTTTCTTTTTTTTTTTTTTTGCTATCTTCCTAGCAAGGTCTTGAAAGGCATCTTAGAAGGATGCTGTGAAGACATTTCCTGGAGTCAGTGAAGTAGCTGGGAACCACAGAGACGGACCAGACCGGAGAGGGCGGGTGCGGCAGATGCTTAGAGGCCTCTCAGGCTTATATGACAGAGATAAGGGGTTGGTGAGAAACCGGAGGAAGACCCGATCGGGAAGAGTATTGCAGTTGTGCAGACATAACTCTGGTTCAAGTTTGGTTGTTCTCTCCCCAAGGAGACCTGGAGTTGGCAGGGAGCAGAGACACGATTAGGAGGAAGACTGGGATCTCCAGGAAATTCCAGAGCAGAGCTAGGCTTTGGGGTGAGCAGGAGAGCGATCAGTGCTTGTTGGCTCATACTGGAGCCCAGAATTGCTGCCTCAAGGCAAAGGCACTGTTCTGAGGAGCCCTTACACTCTTTGGGAACTGTTGGGTCTGAATTTTTCTGCTGATAGGGGACAAATCTCCCTCCAAACATGAAGTAGTAGACAGACTAGTGTTCAGGGGACAATAGGGGTATCTCTACCACAGAATGATTCCTTTGGGGCTTTTCTTTCCACCTCTCTATTATCTGTTTTTCTGTACAGGCAATATAAGGAGTTCAGGAGTCAAAATGGTATATAAACTCTTTTTCTCACTCTTGTATTCATCCATCCCATCCTTTCCCCCACTCCCTCTAGAATGACCATTTTGGTTTCTAGGTTATCCTTTCAGTGTTTTTTTAAAATACAATTATAAGCAAATACTAATACAGATTCTCAATTTCTTTCCCTTTACCAAAGGGTAACATGTTCTCTAGACTGTTCTGTACCTTCTATATATCCTAGAGATTTTTCATATCCAGTACATAGAGATCTTTCTCATTTAAAAAAAAATTCTAAATTTTCCATAAGCATTCATTACTTTTATAATGAACACCAGGATAAAACAGAAATATAATAATGCAGTAATCTGTCCTTGTTTGAAACAGTGGCCGCAATAACCCGTTTGATCTGACTGCATCTTAGCATGCACATGTATCCTTTTCTTTTTGTTTTCCCAGCAAACTCTCTTGTCATGATTAACAGTTAGTTACCTATACAAGCTCTGTAAAAACTCATTCTAGAGCCTTTGAGCCATTGTGGTATGGAAAAGAGAAACTTGAAAAGTTCTGCAAAGAGGATTTCCAGACCTCCAGCTAGTTGGCTGGAGCATTATACTCTGGAGTAGGAGCGGAGCATTCTCTCACTAGCATGGGGACACCACTCCATAAAGGGGTATGGTCTTCAGAGGGGTGACTTACTTCATTTTTCTCTTGCTTCCTTCTCAGTTTTTGTTCTGGGAGTAATTGCTGCAGTACTTAGTACCCCATAACTGTCTCATTTCTGACTCTGGTCTGTTACCTTCGGAGCAGTGTGGAAGAATGCTCATGATACAACGTTAGGCCGGAAAAGCAGGAAACAATTACATATAACCTTTACTGCAATGGTTTTACAGAAAAAATGCAGAATTAAAAGATTGGAAGGGTATATTATCAGAACACTAACATTTTTTTAGGATGCTAGATTTTTTTTCCTTCAATTTTTCTATAATGTGGTCATCTTATTTCTGTGATGGGAAGGACAAAAAGGTTAAGAAGGAAATTTGCCAGGGTCCAAGATGCTTGAAAACGGGGTTTATAGAAGTACTTGCACCTGACTAATGTCCGCAGAGCAGAGTGCTAGTATTCACTTCCACAAAGTATGTAACAGCATCTTTTACTTCACTCTCCCTAATGATCTTAGCCTGTTGAAAAATCAGATTCTAACTGAAAAAGCTCTTTGTTCTTCTCTCAGCTCCCTTGGGTAAGGGAACCCCTGTCGTACAACATCAGGGCGTTGGTAACCCCATGTATATGAGAGATGATGCAGTCTCTCCTCCCTCCTGATCCTATAGTGATCCCAACTCTGTTCTGAGTCAGTGACTTATTTCTTTTGTATCTATTAGATTAGAAGTTAAGACTCTGTGTGTATGTTTATGTATGTGTGTGTGTTTAAATTTCCTCTTGACAAGAAACACTGCTAAAAATCCTTCTAAAAAATTTCCCTTTTCCTATTCTGCTTGATTTCCTATTCTGCTTGCATTTTTATTTTCAGCCACGGGGTGTGCGCAGTTGAGCTATTTTGGCTCAGGTTCCAGATTGTGAGGTCAGAGACTAGGGATTGGAGGAGAACATCAGGTGACTTTCAGTAACAGTGACGATGGTCCTGCCCTGATCCCCACCCCTTCTCCCCCTCCTTCCCCACCCTTTCCTGGCTTCTACCTTAGGAACAAAGAAGGGAAAAAAACAGCAATATGACGAAAACCAGCAGCTGCATCTGCAGACTCAGGCTGGGGGCTGGGTGTTTATTCCATCTGTTCTCTTTGTTATGCTTTTACACTGTTACTTCCCCTCCCAGTACCCTGAATAAAATGGAGGGTATTTCTAGGATCCTTTGTTACAGAAAATAGCTTAGAAATCTGCAATTTATTCAGTATTTGGATGGGTGTGAGTGAGACAGAACAGATTAAAACTGCTTCAAGGACCTAAAAAAAAGATGAAGGTTTTTTGCCTTCTCATTCTTTCTTATTCGAGAATGCCTGTTTAATGTCAGAGACTGTGATAGAGGCTTATCATATATTATTTCTAATTATTAAAACAATACTGCCTAGTAGGTATTGTCTTCATTTTATAACTGAGAAATATGACGTACAGGATTAATAAATCTTTTGCTTATTAAGATCTCGTAGCAAGTAAATACCAAGCCAGAATCAGACTCCCAAGTCCTTTGGGCTCAGAATCCAGTATTTAGTGTAAGGGAGGGGCAAGAAGGCAGGCAAGTTCGGAGACACCTAAGGGGACTGTCATGGCCCTGTTCCAGTGCGCTTTGCTTTTCACTGGTTGCCAGTGTCCTGATTTCTTCAGAAAATAGGTCTCAAGGTAAAAAATGAGATCAAGGAGAGCATACAGATTAAAAGAGAATTTTAAAATATGTCACCCAATTGCAATGTGTAGACCTTATTTAGATCCTGATCCATTTTTTAGAAAAGAAAAGCCTTTATTGCTAGTACCTTATTTTGCTGCCTTTTCTCCTGCCCTCTAGCTTTACAGTTCCCTTAAATAAACCTGTCCTACCCCTTTGCTGACTTGCTTGGGGCAATGTCCCTACCCATCCATCTCTGAAGCGTCTCTGAAGCAGATCTCTTCCTGAGCACTCCCTTACTGAGTCACCTTCCTGGGTGGACTGGGAAAGTGTCTGTGGGAAACTCAGTGACTATACTGTGAATGATCAGTGCTTTGCGAAGTGTCCAGATTTCTAATACTGCTTTTCTGCCACCCTTTCAGACTCCCATTTGCCCCCTTCTTCCCAGCTCTCAGCACTTCATTCTTGTCGCTTTGGAATTCCATCTGGTTTTGTTCCTGCCCCTCAGGTTTATCCATTTCTGCCAGTTCGCTCCATCCCTCCTCAGAGCTTGCACACCCATGACGGTGCAGCTCTGCGGGATTTAGCAGATGGGGATTTGTTTTGGCCAAGAGAACAGTGGTGGGAATCTGGTTACCTCTAGGCAGGAATAACAGCTGTTCTGTTCATTTGGATTGCTGTGTATCTGTTTTTCCCTCTTCTGATGTATATCTAAGAATGGTATACATCAGAAATCCTCCAGTGGGCACTTTCCTATATGAGCACAAGGCAGGACACTCTTGCTCTGACCTCGTCCCAGAATCAGCTTGTGCAAAGCTTCATGACCGTGGCTTACTGTCTGCTGGGTGGACTTCATGATTCCAGAGCGATGTTACCCTCACAGAAGGTTTGTTGTTATTCCCTAGGGGTCTTACTGAATGTTCTCATCTTTCAGATGTGCGGGGGAGTTCTAGGACTCTTCCACAGAGACCCTGTTTCTTTACAGAGAACTATAGTGGTACCAGAGTCCACTTTTTTAAAAAACTTCCTATTTGGATTCTGTGCTCATATGTGTTGTATGCAATTTTATCACTTTCTGGACATCATGGTGCCTCATTTAAATAGCAGAACCATTGGTGACTTGGTCCCATAAAATTGTCAACGTTTCTTGTTTTTCCACCTTTCTCCTGTGTTCTCCTTTAGTCATAAGGTACTTGGCTTACTCAAAGAAGGTGTAGCATAAGATTATGGAGGGTGTTCCCTGCCGAATAGGGACAAATGCTGCAGGCTTCATCTTGGGCAGGGCAGGTAGTGTGTGGCCCTGAGTAAGTCCGTGAGAATTAAAGTTAGGTGGAGTTGCTTTGTGGCTCAGCCTGACTCCTTCAGGCTTGAAGATGTGACCGAATTTAGATACCAAAGGCCTTTTTCCTACCCTGGTTACTCACTCCCACCTGTAATTCTTAAGAATTTAGTTTCCAGGATGTCAGGCAACTCCCCATGCCTCCATTTCCTGTTTGTGCTCTTCATTGAGAGAAGCCTGCTACAGGAATTCCTGGGGAAGTGATAGCTGTAGCTGTGGGACTCCACCGTTAGGTCATTGCGGAAGTGGGACTGAAAAGGATCTGCCCTCCATGCTGTGGGCCCTTAGAAACTATTGCTAATCATAACCAAGCAATAACCGGGACTTGGGCTGCTGACTTTGTAGAGACTGAAAATTATTTTGCCTTCTCACGCCTCAATTTCTATTCTCTGATTTTAGAATTCAACGAAAGTATCAAGATTCATGACAAAATTAGCTTGGACTCTGTAGGATTGATTCTTTTGACATATTCAAAAATAGTGAAGAAAGAAAAATATGGTACCTCTGTTGGACAGCAGGGGGTGCCCTTTCCCTTCTCTTTATTGTCTGGCACTCCCTACTGCATTCAGCCATTTTAGACAGATTGTTTTTGCTCCCAGTAACTCCATTTTGTGTTTGTGACGCAGGAAAAAAAGAGTGCAGCAAGGGAGGAGCCTGACTGGAGGGAGGGGGTGAGACAGACTGACTCCTGTACTCAGCATTGGTGCACCAGGAATTTACCTTGCTGCAGGCTGCCTGCATCCTGAGCAATGGATGCAGCAAGGCCTTGCCAGTGGAGCAGAGAGCAAGGTGGTGTCTGGCTATCGGACACCTACTGACAGTGACAGGGTACTGGCTTCTGAGACAGCAGGCAAGGCATCCCCTGTTCCTCATCGAGTTTAGGTGGTTTTCATTACAGAGATGTGTCGGGTGGTATTCTCAATTATAGGCTCAGTTAAGAAGAAAAGGCATTTTTCTTTCACTCAGTTGTCTGAGAAGAGTTAGATGCCTAATGACTCTGGGAGACAATCTAACTTTTAAAAGAAAAGCTTTTACTTTTTAAAATGTAAAGACACATTATGCAATATATTAGGTACATATACGTGCATATATACCTGAAGAGAATATGCATATGTATCCATCACCCAGTTTAAAAAATTAACTCACAGCCAGTCTTGTTCATCTTCCTGCCACCCCGGTTATTTTAAAGTATGTCATAGTCAGTCATATCATTTAATCCTTAAGTAGTTCAGAATGTGTATCGAGAAATAAGGACTTTTTAAAAATAGAATTATATCACCATTGTCATATCTGAAAAAATCTTTAATGTCATTAGATATCCAGTTAGTGTTTTAAATTTCTCAGATTATAGTAGTGTTTTTTTAAATAGTTCATTCATCTGAGTCAGAGCTAGGTAAAATCTATACATTGCAATTTGTTGATGTGTCTATATTTCCCTTTCCAGCTTGTGTTGTCTCTCATTTTTTTTTTTTATCTTGCAATTTATTTATAGACTTAATTTCTTAAGGAAATAGAGAGGCTCTCTTAGGTTAGGACTTAGAAGGTACAGAGTCAGACTTCTCTTCTTTACCGATCTGAGCCTCCCATCTTTGGATTCTGTGAGGTGTTGGGAGAGGATGTGAAGGGGCCATGCTCTGCAACCTCCAGAAGGAGAAAGGGCTGGAGTCTCTTATAGGAGAGTGGCTTTTTCTCCTGACGTGATGGCCTGTTTCCTGAAGTCTTTAGAAAAGTTTGCAGACTTCTCTCAACAAAGAACATGGTCGAAGTGGACCATGCTCTTTCCTAGGAATTATAGGGAGCTTCAAAGCCTTGGGACAGCGGATTTACCTGCTGTGTAATGGCTGCATCCGTAGGATGATTCAGAGCCTGTTTTATCTCCCAACCACTTTATTTTTACTTCAATGGTAGCCTTTTTCTCTGATCAGATTAATGAGTTAGCAGCAGTTCATAGGCTATTGTACAGAAAGAAAAAATATAATGTTGGGGGTGGGCACGCTTAAAACTTTTTCATTGCTTTAGCATTGTAACATCCCACTCTTCCTCATGACCTTTTTAGAGATTGCCCCTGAGACTGACTTTGATGCAGATGGTGAGATGAAAGCTCTTGCTTGGTGCTCATTCTCCCCCTTCCGAAATGGGTCAGTGACTCTGACTTTCAGCAGCTGTAGCAGGCAGCCTGTTCACTTGCTCCTGGGAGGGCACAGGTTACGGGAGGGAAGTTGCAGAGTCTGACTTCTTGGCAAGACGGGCAGGGCAGTCGTAAAGTCTGGTCCTCGGAGACTAGGTTGGCTGTGTGCCAGATTGGAAGCTGTAGTTCCCATTAGCAGAAGTGCTTACTTAGAATCTGCCGAAGAGGTCAGGGTTGTAGCAGTCGGGAGCATGGACCCTGGCACTGACGTGCCTTTTTATCAGAGTCAGCTGACTGATAAGGGTCTCTTTTCTGCTATTGTCAGCAGAGAGTCACAGTCATTTACAAATAAGATTCTCCTTCTCCCCTCTGTGCTAAGGTGCTGTCTGTATCCATTTCTGTATCTTTGCTCTGGCAAAAGTGGGTTTAGAGCCCAAGTATTGATAGGGTCATATGTTAAGTGCTATAATAACTGTATGCTGAATTAATTTACCATTTTTATAACAAGTCTGGGATGGCTGCTAATGGGAATATCCTATGGGCTCTTCATCTGACTGTTTATCTACTGCTGGTTGTCAGTGATGCTCCTCCCTTCCCCAACCCAGTTTCAAAGCAGAACCAGAGCCAGCTGTCTAAGGACATGAAAATATCATAGGTAGTATTCAGATCCATGCCTGCCTTCCCTTTCTCCCAGTTCCCTGGTGGGTGACAGCTTTAAAAATGTACACATAATTATGTTATCTCACTGCATTAATAAGTCAAACTATTTAACACCCAGATCAAGAAAAGGAACATTACTAGGAACTAGAAACTCCTTATACCCACTTCTAGTTATAACCAGTCACTTACTCCTCCCTCCTCTGACCTAGACTAACACTTTCCTGGCTTTTAACACCGTAGTTTTCTTTCACCTGACTCCTGTTAACCACAACATATTTGTTTGTTTGCTCACTCCTACAGTATACATTAGTACCGTGAGAATTGCTAACTCATACCACTCTGAAACACAAATATACTATTAGAGTTTAATATTTGTTTATACCAGACTTGTTTGATTGTTTTTTATTTATTAGGTAATTTTCAAAAACATCTCTTTCTGTCTCCAGCCCTACTATAACTGTAGGCTGTGACTTCCTCTCTGACCTGGAATACTAAACCCTTTTTCTTTTTAAGTTTTTTTGTAAGTCTCAGTGACAGTCATTCTCTATTGTGTAGTAATACTTTATTTTATTTATTTATTTTTTTACACCTACAGCACCTGGTATTTCTAGATGGTCTCCCATTCAAGTACTAACCAGGCCCGACCCTGCTTAGCTTCCGAGATCAGACAAGATTGGGCGTGTTTGGGGTAGCATGCCATAGACTAGTAATACTTTAAATACTATGCTTTGCCTCTTTCTCTTGATTTACAAATTGAAGATTTTATCTGTTGCCTTCCTGCTAGGAAAGTAAGGATGTTGATACTTATATTGCTACCCTTCCCTTTCCCTTCTTCCAAATTATCATTATCTAATTTTTAGGTCTTTTAATGTTTAAAATTTTTATTGTTAAATATAATAACAATACAAAAAGATAATAAAACAGATGTACAACTTAGTGAATTATTATGAGGTGAATACCCTTGTAAACGCCACACGTTGTGAGATTGAAACTTTCCAGGAGGCCCCTAGAAACCCCCTGTGCCCCTTCCCTGACTGGTTTGGCAGTCACTTATTTTTTTTGTTTTGTCACCCAAGTTTGTATTCCTGAACACTATAGTTTAGTTTTGCCTATCTTTTTAAATGTCATCTTTGTCTCTCAATCGTCCCCTTTCTCTTTCTTTTCCTTGAAATTCATTTGTTGCAAAAACTGTATCATTTGTCCTGTGGAGTTTCCCGTAACATCGATTTTGTGACTATATTCCCATAGTGTAGTTTCTGTCTCTTGTATTTACTGTAAATTGGTAATTGGATCTAGAGGCTAAATCAGAATGAGGCTGTTTTCACCAAGACTTCATAATGGGTATTAAGTTTCTCTTTGGAAAGCACATAATGTCTGCTTGTCCTTCTGTGATATTAGCAGCTATTGATTTTCAGTGCATAGATCTATTAGTTTATTAGAGTTGCAAAAATGGTGATATTACAAACAAAAGGGATTCTTTATACATTCTAGATATTAATCCTTTGTCACTTGTGTGTATCACAAATATCTCTGACTCTATGGTTTGTCTCTTCATTTCTTTTTATAGTGTATTGATGAACAGAAGTTCTTTATGTAAAATGCTTAGATCTATCAGTCTTTTCCTTTATAGTTAATGCATATCGTGTCTTGTTTAAGAATTTTTTAGTTACCAAGATCATTAATCCTATAGTTTTACCTTTCACATTAAGGTTTTTAATTGACCTATAATTGATTTATTTGCATATGGATACAATTTCTTTTTTTCATACAGATATTTAGTTCCAGTTCCATTTATTGATAAGTCTGTCCTTTTCCCAGTCATCCGACATGCCCAGTCTGTTATAGCAAGTGCCTTTATTCATGGATCTGTTGTCTGGATTGTACGCTCTTCTGTTGGTCGTTTTGTCTATCCTGATGTCAGTACCACATGATCTTGATCATTACAGTTTTATATGTATTGATATCTCCTGTTTTGCTGCTTTTTCATGAATGACCTAGCTCTTCTTGGCCTTTGTATTTCCATGTAAATTTTAGAATCAGCTTGTCAACTTAAACACGAAACCTGTTGAAATTTTTCTTCTACTGACTCTATAAATCAATCTGGAAAGAACTTGAGTCTTTTAATTTGTGAATCATTAAATTTATATTCACTTATCATTTTTGTTTTTCAGTAAAGCTATATTATTTCCCCATAGGGAAGAGTTTTGCACAACTTTTATTAAATTGATTCCTAGATACTTCATATTTTTATATATTTCATTTTTTGTTTGCTGATAACTTACAAATTGTTTCAGATTGTTTATACTTACCATCATTGTCTTCAACTGAGAATGTTATTTCTTCCTTTCTAATCCTTAGAGTTTTTGTTTCTCGTTCTTGCCTTATTGTACTGGCCATGACATCCAGCCAATGTTGTTCAGTGAAGTGGTGATAATGGAAATTCTTTTCTTGCTCCTTATCTCAAAGGGAAAGTTTTTGACATTTTACCATTAAGCATGGTTTTCACCTTCAGCTTTTGGTAGATACCCTTTGTCTCATTAAGAAAGTTCTCTTCTGTTTCTAGTTTGTTAAGACTATTTATCATGAGTGGATATTGAATTTGATCAGATGCTCTTTTGTACTGTTAAAATTATATAATTTTTCTCTTTTAATCTGTAGTTGTGGTGAATCATACTAATTGGCTTCTGTTACACTAATCTTTCCTTGCTAAAATAAGTCTAACTTGGGCATGATCTATTTTTATTTTATATTGCTTAATTCAGTGTGCTAGTATTTTGTTTAGGAATTTCATGCCTATGTTTTATGAGTGAAAGTATGATTTTTTGGATACTGTTCTTTCACATTTTGCTATTAAGATTATGCCAGTCTCTTAATATGAGTTGAAGAATATTTCCTTTTTTTATACAATGGAAGAATTTTTCCATATGATTATGGGAATCATTTATTCCTTGAATGTTTGAAATAATTGGCTGGCAAAGTCATCTGGGTTTCTTAAGAAACTTTTAACTACCAATTTAATATCTTTCATGATTATAGGGACTGTTCAGGTTTTTTTCTTGAGTCAGTTTTGTAAGTTATATCATTTGCTAGAAATTTGTCTATTTTATCTAAATTCTCTCATGTATTTTATATGAAAGTATTCATTTTCATGCCTGAGGAACTGTTATTCTGTCTATTGCAATGAGTTTTCAGGATTTTAAAAATATCTTATTGCCTTTTGGTCACTGCTCTTGTGAGTACAATCTGTAGAAATTCGTAGAATTTTCCTTTACGGCTCCAAACATTGTTAAATATTGTGACTGTTCTGTGTGCGTTTGAATAGCATTTATGTGTTCTTCAGTTGAGTTAAGTGTTCTGTATATGTCCATTAGTTTGTTAATAGTGTTGTTTAAATTTTTTCTATCCTTTTTGTTTGATTGTTTTATCAGTTACTAAGATAAATGGTTAAAACATCCTACTTTGTAGATTTAGCATTGTAATTCTGCTTTTGCTTTATTTTTCTCTTTTAATTTTTTATATCGACATAGTTTCAGACTTATGGAAAACTTGCTAAGAGTTGTACAAAATATTTCCTGCACATACATACTTCACCGCATTCCTGAGATGTTAGCATTTTATCACATTTGCCTATTCTCTAAGTGTCTGTATGTGTATACGCACGTGTGCATGTGTGTGTGTGTCATTCTTTCTCTGAACCATTTGTGGGTAAGTTACAGACCTAATGCCCCCTTATCCTTCGGTGTGCGTTTCCTAATGACAGGTCCATAACCAAAGTATCAAAATTAGGAAATTAACATTAATATAATACTATTATTTAATTTGACTTTCTTTAGATTTTGCCCATTGTCACATTGATGTTCTTTACAGAAATAATGCTAGATCACGCATCTCATAGAGTTGTCCTTTAGTCTTCTTTAATTGGGAGTGATTCCTGTTACAGTCACCTGCAAAGGCAGATGGACTGCTACTTAGAATTTGGTTTGGATGTCAAGATTGATGACACCCCCCCCACACACACACCAGGAGAGTATGAGAAAGTTCATTAACTTACATAATTGGGGTCTCTGGGAAGAGCAGGTTTGAAATGGCTTGAGAAGGCAAGGAAAGGAGACTGGCCTGGGTTTTTATTGTGGTTGAGGGGTGGGACAGGGTAAGAATTCCTGCACAAGTTCCTTGCATTTTGAATCTCCTTCCGGCATCAAAGGAGGAGCACTGAGGCTTTCTATTAGTTTGCCCAGATGTGGGGGACAACGGGAAAAGGGAGAGATGAGGCTTAACAGCTTTCAACAGTGAAACATCAAAAAAATGAAGTCAGACTCCTTATTATAGTTCCTTGGTCTTTATCTTTCATGACTTTGAAGTTTTTGAAGAGTACAGACCATTTAGTTTGTAGAATATGCCTCAGTTTGGATTCATCTAATGTGTTCTCATGATTAGATTCAGATTATATATTTTCGGTGCTATATTTATCTTAACATACAAATATATGTTATTAGATACATACAAATCAAAATTCTTGCATTTTCATTATGAACTAAAACTTTTATCATCATACTATGTCCATTTGTCTTTTGTAGTGCTTTTTGTTGCCTGGAAGACTGTTTTTCCGCTGTTAATATAACTTCATCAACTTTTAGTAGAACTTGCCTGGTATAACTTTATAGTTTTCATCCTTTTTCTATCCTTATTGTAGATATTTCTCTTATAAAAACAACATATACTTAGACTCTTTTATTTTTAATCCAGTTGACAAAACTGGTCTTACCTGAAGCATATATAGTCTGTTTACATTTGATACAACTACTGAAATATTTGGGTTTGAATCGACCATCTTATTTTGTGTTGTATCTAATATGTTCTATGTAATATACTGATTTCATTCCATTGAAAATGTTTTCTGATTTCTTTTGTGATTTCTTACCTGACTCGAGAGTATTTAGATATTTACTCAATATCCAAATGGTTGGGAATTGTTCAGTTATCTTTTTACTGAGTTCCAGCTTAATACTACTGTGGTCAGAGAACACACTTTGAATTATTTCTGTCCTTTGAAATTTGTTGAGGCTTGCTTTAACCCATTATGTGGTGAATTTTGGTAAATGTGCTGTGTGCATGTGAAATAAAGGTGTAATTTGTCATTGTTGGGTACATTTTTCTATATCAGTTAGTTCAAGTTCGTTAGATGTGTTCAGATTTTCTATATCCTTTCCAAGTTTTTGTCACTTGTTTTATTAGTTATTGTACAAAAGTTTTGATTCTAACATTATGGTTATGGATTTACTCTTTAGTTCTATTAATTTATACTCTGCATATTTCGAAACTAAATTGTTGCATGTATTTAAATTTAGAATTATTATTTCTTCTTTGTGGTTTGACTCTTTATCATTATAAAATATGTCTTTTCAAGGCAGGGGTATTATTAGAGATGAAATCTTTGTTATTAGTGTAGCTATACCAGCTTTTTTTTGGTTAGTGTATCTCCTTCCACTATTTTACCCTTAACATTTCTGTATCTTTATTTAAGGTGTATCTCTTGTAAGCCGTACATATATAGTTAGTGTGTGTTTCATAAATTCAGTCTGATGATCTTAGTCTTTTCACTGCGAAGTATTTAATCCGTTTGAGTTGATGTATACCACAGTACTATTTTTTTCTGCTTGATTTTTCCAATTTACATTCTTTTTTTTGTTCTTGCCTTATTATGGATTCATTTAAAACTCACTTATTATTTCACGTTTCTCCAATTTTTAGTTACACATTTTTTACTATCCTTTAAGGGGTCTCGTGGAAATTACAGCAGGTATGCTTGACTTACTATAATCTAATACACATTATAACTTTTACTACCTTCCAGAAAATGCTATAACTTAACATTTTAACTCTATTTACTAGACACCCTGTTTTTTAGTTACTGGTGTCATGCATTTTAGTTCTACATATGTTTTAAACCCCACAAACATTTTTGCTATTATTTTGTGATATCAATATTTACTTAAAACACCTTTCTAGTGTTTTTCCTTCTTACCTACATTTCTGTATCTCCTTTTGGTATATATTTTTTTCTGCCTGAATAAGTACTCTCTTTAGTATTTATTTTAGTTCAAGTCTGCTGGTAATGAACTCTCCATTTTTGTCTGGACATATCTTTTTTTCACCTATAATTTTGAAGGATATTTTTTGTTTTCCCCCTGTTTAAAAAAAACAATTCCAGTGTCAGTGTTATTGTTGTTCATTAGAAGGTAATATATTCTGCCACCTGCTACTTTGAGAATTTTTTTCCTCTAGTTTTTAGCAGTTTTACTGTGATGGTGTGCCATGGTGTGGTTTTCTTCATATTTATCCTTGGGATTCTCTGAGCTTCTTGATTCTGTATGTTGAAATCTTCATCACTTTTGGAAAGTTCACAACTATTTTCTCTTCAAATATTGCTTCTGTCCAGTTTTTATTTTTGTTTCTTAATTTATAGATATTTTATTTTGCTTTCAAGTTCAGTGCCAGTGAATATTATGGCTAGCATTCCTTTTTACGTGTATTTGTTTGGGTTTTTTGTTTGTTTTCTCTGTTATTTTAAATATTTTACTCTCTGCATTTACTTTTTCTGCACTCCTGTCTAAAGCTTTCCTGTGAAACTGAAATCCTAGGATTCCTCCCATGTTCTAAATCACATTTAATAGTAAATATTTCTCCTCCTCTCCAGCCTTATTGAGGTATATTTAATATACAAAAATTGCACATATTTAATGTATACATTTTGATGAGTTTGAACATATCATACACCTGAGATATCATCACCACAGTCAAGGTAATATACACATATATCACCTTCAAAAGATTTCTTATGTCTCCTTGTTTTTGTTTTTGATTTTATGGTAAGAACACTTAACATGAGATCTACCCTTTTAACAAGTTTTTTACGCGCACAACGCCATATTGTTAACTGCTTCTGTTCCAGTCTTGTTTCTTTCTGGGGCTCCAATTACACATGTGTTAGACTTTTTCACATGTCCCTTACACTTTTTTATTGCTTTTCATATTTCACCTCTGTACTTTAGTTTTTATCTTTTTTATTGACCTGTCTTCCATTTCACTGACTACTTCTTCTCTCCTGTTAAACCCATCTATTGAGCTCTTAATTTCAGTTACAATAACCTTTAATTCTAGAACGTTTAACAAATTTTAGTTCTCTAGTGAACTTCTCCATCTTCATCTATTTTTATTTTTCTCTCTATGTAATTGAACATGTTAACTATAGTTACTTTAAAGTCCTTGTTGGCTAGCTCCAATGTCTAGATCATTGTTTTTTCCTTTGTAGACAGATAAGAGTGGGAACTGATCACCTTAATTCAGTCAGGGAGTGAGCTGAGCCAAGGCTTGTGGTTTTGGAAAGGCTTGATCTACCTCTGGTTCACCCTGATCCGAGAGCGTAGGCTTTCTGGGGCTTCTAACTGTAAGCATGTTGTGTTCACCTTTACCCTGAGGATGTAGCCTTTTTTGCTTTCAGCTAATGAGGCGAGAGTCTCATGTGAGACTCTACATTAGGCAGAAACTGGACCTCAATCCTTGTACCACTCTTGCCGCATAAAACCATCAAACTGGTATTGGAAAAGTGCGCCAGTGTCTTGCTTACCTTTCCGGATCTATTCATCACCATCTTGTCACCTCTTCCATGCTTTCAAACTAAATTTTTAAAAACATTACACCAGCATTTTAAGATGTTTTCCATAGGAGATTTGGCCTTATTACTGGAAATGGAAATATTCATTTCTTTTTATATTTTATGTGATGATTTTCACCACATTGAAAAATTAAAATTTTACGTAATCAAATTAGGCTGTATTTTACTTTATATCATCTTGATTTTGTGTTTATTCTTAGGAAGGTTTTAACTTATTCAGAATTATTTTAAATTTCCGTTTTTAACAATTAGATGTTTAATGTATCTGGAATTTATTTTTGTGAATAGCGTAAAGTTGGAATCTATTTCCTTCAAAATGAAGAGCCAGTATTCCAATACTATTGATTATTTGAGTCAGCAAACTATGCCCAACCCCTTTTTATTAGTAAAATTTTATTGGAACACAGCTATGTTGGTTTCTTTTTTCAGTTTTGATTCTTACATTCAAGGCTCTGTTCGTTTGGTGCATACACATTTAAGCTTGTTAAATCTTCCTGGTGGATTGATCCTTTAGTCATTATGTAATGAACCTCTTTGTCTCCAGTTATTTCCTTTGCTCTGAAGTCTACCTCCCTGATAGTAATATGGCCACTCTTCCTTTTTTTCTTTGATTAATGTTTGCATGGTATATATTTTTCAGCCTTTTACTTTCAACTGACCTGTGGCTTTATATTTGAAGTAAGTTTTTTATGGACAACAGATTGTTGAGTCTTGTTAATCCACTCTGTCAATGTTTTGTGTTAGGCTCAGCCTGGCGATGCTGTCAACTAGGAACGCCTGGGGCTACTTACCTGAGCCCAAACTACTTCTGGCAAGCCCCCTCCCATCCCAGACATTTCCCCCACTGGAGCCATTGTTGTGGTTCTTATTATGATTGCAAGACACACCTAAGCAACAACCAATAGGAAACTTTGAAAAAACAAGATTTATTGCTCACGGGTCTTGATATGACACTTCTGGGGCTCACAGTGCAGTCACTGGTAGAGAGAGAGAGAGAATGAGAGAGAAAGATAGAAAGACACAGACACACACACACACAGACACACACACACACACACACACACAAACCCTGGGGTTGCCTTTATTAGGTTGACATGAGCTGCTTAGGGTTTTATGGGTTCCCTCTTTATTGGTGAATTTAAAACATAAGAGTAGAAATTAAAGCATAGGAAGGGAAAAGGAGGGTCACCCAAGGCTTTCTAAAAGGGAGACTTCCTGGGTGGGGTAGCCTGGTTCTTTATCTAGTTGTGTAGCTGGCAATATGTCTATTCAAGATGGATGTCTTTGAAGTGGATACCTCAGCAATCAAAAGCTTAATATCAGGCACATTACAATCGAAAAAGCTAATTGACAGGCACCTATACTAGAGCCAGTCTCTATTAATTGTTGTATTTAGACCATTTATATTAAAGGTAATTATCAATATGTTAAGGTTTAAGTCTACCATTGTATTATTTGTTTTCTGTTTACTATTTCTCTTTTTTTTCACTTTCCTATGGCTTTTTTGAACATTTTTTAAAGATTTCATTTTGACTTATAATGCCTGAGTATATTTCTTTGTGTAGTTTGCTTAGGTAAATTGCTCTGGGTATTACATTATATATACATAATTTATCCCAATCTAACGATATCGATGTTTTACCAATTCAAGTGAAGTATAGAAACTTTATTTCCATTTAGTCCCTATACTCTCCCAGTTTTTAAATATAATACTTAACCCTTTCTCCTTCCCTGCTAAGTTTTTGTGGTACAGTCTAGATGTTTTAAGTCTGCATTTTTATCCAACTATCCATAGTTTTCTTTATACAATCTGTTTTTGCCTGTCTCTCTTATTTTATCTCCTGATCTCTCCTCTTAAGCCATCTACTCTAACCATAATGACCTTTTTGCTTTTCCTTCAGCACATCAAGCGTGCTCTTCTCTCAGGACTTTGCATTTATTGTTCCCTCTGCCTGAAATCGCACCCCCCACCCCCACATCCCCCAGCTGTTCATGTGACTTGATCTCTGACTTTCTAAAAGGTCTTTACTCAAATGTCACATTCTCCCTAAGACCTTCCCTGAGCACCCCACTAAAGTTGTTATCCACTACCCTATCAAATCCCCCTATTCTCTTCCCTACTCGATGCACTTACAACCATCTAATGTACTGTTTATCAATGAACTGGTTTATTATTATTCTCTTTATTGAAATATAAGTTCAATGAAGTCAGGAATCTTTCTCAATTTTGTTCACTGTTTTATTCCCATTGATTAGAATAGAGCCTGGCACATGTAGGTACTCAGTAAATACTTATCTAAGTAACTAATCTTCATGTATTTAGCATTTTCTTCTTCAAGTTGGGACTATTAGGGCAAAGGATGGAATTTTGTATAATTCTTTGTACTTTTTGCCATGTAACTTTCTTTCTTGTTTGCTTTATTTCTTATTTGTTTGTACCAAGTAATAATTTTTATATGGTTTAAAATTTAAATGATATAAATGTGTTTGTATTGAAAGTATGCCTTCACTTCCATACTCAGGCACCCCATTCATTTCCTCAGAAGCAGCAAGCTTTGTCAGTTTCTTTTTATTTATTTATTTATAAAATTTTTTGTGGTGGCATTGGTTAACGAAATCCAATAAGTTTCATATAGAAATACTAAGTTTCAGCTGTATGCTTTAACAGTAAGGGATGTGTGTGTGTGTGTGTGTGTGTGTGTGTGTGTGTGTATACACGCACACACATATATATATATTTATACTGTATGTTCACTTCCCATAGTTAGATTTTTCTCTGTCACCACATATTTGACCCCCTCACCCTGTCTACCTCCCCCCTCCCGCTTCCCCCTACCCTCCGGTAACCACTAGCCTACAGTCTATGTCCACGAGTCTCTGTTTGTTTGTCCTGCTCATTTGTTGCTTTAGGTTTATATCCCACATAAAAGTGATATCATGTGATTTTCAACTTTTTCTGTCTGGCTTATTTCGCTTAGCATGATTATCTTGAGGTCCATCCATGTCG
>NW_006443124.1:4435854-4437096 GCF_000325575.1 Pteropus alecto
ACTTCCTATGTTTTCTTCTATGCATTTTATTGTTTCAGGTCTTATATTCAGGTCTTTAATTCATTTTGAGTTAATTTTGGTGTGTGGTGATAGACAACAGTCTCGTTTCATGCTTTTGCAGATGGCTTTCCAGTTTTCCCAGCACCATTTATTGAAAAGGCTTTCCTTTCTCCACTGTTTGTTTTTGGCTTCTTTGTCAAAAATTATTTGCCCATATAAATATGGGTTTACTTCTGGACTCTCAATTCTGTTCCACTGGTCCGTGTGTCTGTTTTGCTGCCAATACCATGCCATTTTGATTACTGTCGCTTTGTAGAATAATGTAAAGTAGGGCAGAGTGATGCCTCCAGCCTCGTTCTTTTTTCTCAGGATGGCTTTGGCAATTCGGGGTCTTTTGTGCTTCCATACAAATCTGATGATTTTTTGTTCTATTTCTTTAAAAAATGCCAATGAGATTATGAAGGGGATTGCATTAAATCTATATAATGCTTTAGGTAATAAGGTTATTTTAATTCTTGAGTCTTCCAATCCAAGAACTCAGAATATCTGTCCATTTCTTTGTATCTGTTTCGATTTCTTTTAATAGGGTCTTGTAGTTTTCATTATATAGGTCCTTCACATGTTTCGTTAGATTTATTCCTAGGTATTTTATTCTTTTTGTTGCAATCGCAAAAGGAATTATTTTTTTCACTTCTTTTTCTGACATTTCATTATTAGAGTACAGAAACGCTATGGATTTTTGAACATTGATTTTGTATCCAGAAACCTTACTGTATTTGCTTATTGTTTATAGTAGTGTCTTTGTGGAGTCTTTAGGTGTCAGTTTCTTGACACTTCTTGCAGAAATGTTCTCATGTGGCTCTCTAAAAAGTTGATACCAAGTTACGCAGAATATTTTACAATTAATATCTGTCCAGAACAGCTCCTGTGTCCCTTTCTATCTACTGCTCCACCCTCATAGCCAGTATAAACCATTTTTTAGTGGATGTTACTGCCATGCTAGCTGCAGAGGGAGTGATATAATGAAATATTATTTTGTCTATGCTCGTGAAAGTCAAAGTGTAGGAAGGATGGGAAGGTAGCCACATTTACAAAGTAACACAGGTTTCAAAGGATCAAGATGATACATATAAAATGTCACAAAACATTAAATAATTAACACTGAATAATTCATTGTCAAATGAGGTATAGATAACAAATACCATGAAAATTGGTTCAGCAAAGCAGACAGTGAGTACATTT
>NW_006443124.1:4437111-4440168 GCF_000325575.1 Pteropus alecto
CACAGAAAAGGAAGAATACGTTGGCTCTCGATAGTCTGAAAAGAGTGTAGGGAGTGTATTGTACCTTTTCTGTCTGTTCACCAACATGATATTTAAGCAATCAGATCCTGCTAGGAATATATTTTTGTGCCACGAGATTTGCAAAGAGGAAAACAAAGTTCTTATCTTGTCAGGGAGATACCATATATACTTATGACAGGGTCAGGGAGAAGACTTGCTATAATGAAGTATCATAATCAGTGGGGATTCAGAGAGAAAGACCAGTCATTTGGGAAAATCAAATATAAAATAAATTTTATAGATAACTCATGTTCAAGATGGAGCTTGAAAGATAAATAGGATTTTTAATAGGTACAATAGGATAACATGGTGGAAAACTTCTAGTATAGGGCTTGGCAAACCATAGCCCTCAGGCTGACCACCTGTTTTTATGAATAAAGTTTTATTGGAACACAGCCATGTCGTGTACATATTGTCTATATCTGCTTTCATGCTATTGTGGCAAAGTTAAGACAGACCATATGGCCTGCAAAGCCTAAAATATTTACTGTCTTGTCCTTTACAGAAAGTTTGCTGCTCCCTGCAAGTAGATAGTATATAGGTGGGGAAAGCATTATTGATAACTATTTAAGACTTGGAAATGAGATATTTGTTATAGTTGGAGGGGGGAGTCAGTACTGGGAGGGTGGGTGGTCATGGAGGAGCTTTGCCTTATAGGTTATGATCGGGAGACCTTTATTAATAGAGAGGAGGTGAGGGGCCTTTCCAGGCTGGGACAATCGTTCAATAAGGCACAGATGTGGCTTGCTCTTAATGTTTTTCTAATCTTTCTCTCTCTAGCCAAGAAGGATCAGGAAGGTGGAGAAGAAAAGAAATCTGTGCAAAAGAAAAAAGTAAAAGAGCTAAAGGTGTTGGATTCAAAGACAGCCCAGAATCTCTGTGAGTAACTGTGATTCTAAGAGCCTGATTCTGGTGGATCCAGAAACTTCCATTTGTTGAGCTCCTGCTGTATGCCAGGCACCGCATAGTGAATTGCTGATATCTTTTTTAATCTCTTCAATAGCACTGCAAGATTGTTAGTATACAGTTTTATGGTAAGGAAATAGAGGCTAAGACTTTTAGGAATTTGCCTAGTCACATAGCAAGTAAGAAACCGGTCTGAGATTGGAATCTCGGCTTTTCTTATTTCAAAACTCTTACTGTTTCTACTACATCCACAGAAGATCTACCACAAATGTTCTGGATACTGTACCTTTCCTTTTTTTCTTACTTTTAAGTATTTCTTTTAAATATAGGCACTGGCTTGACTTCATTTAAATCTAAAATAACTTTGCGGTTTAGAATAAATAATGTAAATCCTGGACTTCACAGAGTGGGATCAATGAGTTCTGTTCTGAACTTGCTACCTTACTCATAACTCTGGTGGCAGAATTTTAGATCGGAAACTCCGCCGCAAAGTTGATATAGGTAGTACTTCTTTGACGATCAGGAGGTATGTTCATTTTTTGTTCATTTTAGCTGTTGATCTCCCTAGTAACATAGATTTAAATATTTTCTCAACAAATATCTGAGGATCTGTCATGTTGCAGGCTCTATTAGGCACATACTAGGCACGTGTTCAAGAGATGAACATTTATATAGTTCATAAAACCCACTCACAATCTTGCAGTGTGGCTGTTGTCCCCATTTTTCTAAATGAGAAAACTAAAGTTCCGATGCTGTAACTTGGCCAAGGTCACGCAAGTAATGAGTACATATACCCATAAGTGAATTCAGTGATACAGTGAGAACAGTAAGGCTTTACATTATTCTTGGCTATATAATCTTAGATCATTGTCAACAAATATCACTGAATAGTGTCTGTAAGTAAGTCTTTTTATGGAGACTAAGTGAGAATACCTTTTCTCAAGATTTATCTCTGGGAACATAAAACATGAGTAATTAATATTTTAGAAAATGATACAAGTGGAGTAATGCATTGTTATTTCCAACTGAGTGGTATCGATATGGACTACAGAATTCAGGAAGAGAATTTAGATTAGTTAAGGGTAGGATGATCTAGGAGGTGTAATTTAGTGATTCAGAAATTATTAAGTGCCACTCGTGTGCTGGGGATACAAAACTGAGTGAGACATAGTCCCTATCCTCATAAACCATACGTCTGGTGGAGACAGAAAAGTAATAGCATGGATTGATCAGTGCTGTAATGGAGGCGTGCTGGGATGCTTATGAGAACACTAAATCAAGCAGGGGGAGTACTGGAGAGAGCTCATTCTAGAGGTCATTCGAAAGGAGGTATTGCTTAAATGGAGTTGAAAGAACTACTGACAGTGAATTAAGTGGAGGGGGAGGGCTGGCTTGTTTCAGGCAGAGGGATCGGCATGTATGAAGGCACAGAGGCTTGAGATAACAGTATGCAGTTCGGGAACTGCAAGTTGTTAAATACAGCTGAGTAAAGACCCTGTGTAAGGGAGTAGTGGGAGAAGCTTTCAAGGACTGGATAGAGGCTAGGTCATAATAAATTCTGAGAGGCTTAGGCTTCAGATTACATATTTTATCCTGAAAACTCTGGAAGTTATTGAAGATGTTTTAATCAGGAAAGTGAACGGTACAACCCTGTGTGATTTGGGTGAAGGCTACTTCAGCAGTGAGTTTTGAGGCTGCATTGCTAGGGTGGGGGAAGATTGTAGGCAGAGAGATGAGTTATATTATTGCTTTCAACTAGATCTCAGGTGCTCAGGGCCTGAAACTAAAGTGGTGAGAATGAATAGGAAGGCAGAAAATATTAAGAAGATAGAACTAATGGAACTTAGTGATTAACTCAGGGATAAAGGAGATGTTGTCTTGGGCTTAAATCACTCTTTAGAGAGTGGTACCATTCTGGAAATAGGAAAATCCAGTAGGAACAGATTCTGTCTTGTGGGCAAAGCAGTAGGTAGTGGACATGAGTGAGGTGGCAGGGTGGTGGGTGGAAATGATTAATTTAATTTTAGGCTAGAATTTAAGCTGCCCATGGGACTCCTCCAAAAGGATGGGTGTAATAGGCATTTGGGTGTA
>NW_006443124.1:4440221-4444444 GCF_000325575.1 Pteropus alecto
GTCTGGCTGGAGATACGAATTTAGGAGATAGCATATGAATCATAATTGAAGCCTTGAGTTTGCTTTGCTTTGAAGGCCACTGATATTTAAGGAGCAAGTAGAAATGGGGGGCAACCTCAAAGGAAAGGAGCTGGAAAGGAGCAGCAAGAAAATAGTATGAAATAGTCCTAAGACGTAGGAGTAGTCAGCAGTGTCAGATGAAGACATAAGCCAAGTAAAATCAGGACAGGACAAGTGTCTTGTGGATCTGGCATTAGGAAAGCCAGTAGCTAAGGCAAGAATAATTTTTCAGTGTAGCATAGGAGTTAAGAACAGAGGCTCTGGAATCCATTTGTATTTAAATCCTAGCTCCAACCCCTATGAGCAGTGTGACCTTGGGTGGTTGGCTTAATTTAACTTCTCAAAGTATTAGTTTCTTTTTCTATCAAATGGGGCTGAGAATACAAACTTAGAGGGATTTTATGAATAGAGTTAAATGCGACCATGCATGTAGATTTTGTTTAAGGTACTATATCTCACATGGAGTAGACACTAAACAAATGATTGCCATCTTTTCACTGACTCTGTGAGGACAGAAGAATAAATGAGAGCTATGGAAGTGACAGACAATAAAATGTTATAAAGTGAAGGAAAGAAGGAAGTTGGTAATTAGGGAGTAATATTGGGTCTGAGAATTTTTTTTTTTTTTAAGATAAGAGAAACTTGATTATGTATGCATATATGCTAAAGGAAAAGGTCCTTAGGGCCACCTGTTCCATTCAAACATGAGCAAAGGATGAGTACATGGGTATAGTTACTTGTAAGCTTACAAGTTTTCTTCTAGATGATTCCAAAACATTCCTTACCCAAGCCTTTTCTTGTCTGGCTCCATCTGAGGGCCCCTAATGCTCAGTCTGTAGGTGACATAGAGAAAGCTTAGCAAGTAATTTAACCAATGGTTTCAATTTTTTTCAGCAAGATCTTAGAACATGGGGAAGTGATGGGACAGTTGGAAGAATGGGATATTTTGGTGGAGCCACAAAGTCGGCCAGGGAGCATGGGCTAGGGAACACTAGAGGATTACTGGGCAGCGCTGAGGCCTCAGCAATCATTGCTGCCATCACAAGTTCATAGCTTCCGACCTACAGTTTTTACTAGCAGTGTTCATCAGCCCAGGTATAAGAGAAAAAAAATGAGACGGCTGGATTAGTCAGAGACTGGAGGAGAAGGAAATGAGAATAGAAATAGGAGTCATAGAAATGAGAATAATAGTAGTGAAGTGGTAGACCATAGCAGGTCTAGGTTACATAGAGAAGGCAAAGTGGAACTGATACATTCAGAGAAAATAGAATGGTCAGCCTTCTTGCCAGAGAGAGAGCGAGCAAGCGAGCGGGAGAGCGAGCCCACTCTTATGAGGTGGAAGGGCCAATTTAGAGGTTAGTGAATGAGAGAGCTAGAAGGGTAGGAAGTGTTTGTTAGGGAATGAGATATGGCAGTTTAAGAATCAGAGCATTTCTAAGTAATGGTGGCTTTGAGGATGGAGTCATGGGAGTCGGGAACTAAAATAAGTGGGGCGAACAGCTTTGATGTGTATAGATAAGATCAAAGGCTTCTAGGAGCAAAGGCAAGGAGTCACAGTGTTTGCAGAACATGGTGCTTGGAACAGTGTGGCTGCTGTGTGACATAAAGGTGGGGATTAATGAGAGAGAAAGCTGTGAGGTGGGAACCTTAAACACTAGACTCAGGAACTTGGATTTTAACTATATAAACAGTGAGGAGCTTCTGAGAGCTTACGTTTGCATGGTGCATCTTTTTTAGCCTTTTACTTTCAACCTACCTGTGTCTTTGTGTTTGAAGTTTTTTATAGACAGCAGATTGTTGGGTCTTTTGTTAATCCGTTCTGCCAGTGTTTTGTGTTGGGCTCAGCCTGGCAGTGCTGTCAACTAGGAATGCCTGAGGCCACTCACCTGTGCCCAAACCACTTCTGGCAAGGCCCACCCCCTAACACTCGTGGGTTTCTGATAGTGACTATAAAAGAGTGCTGTGTGTGGCATAGGTTTGTAGGGTGGACTGGAAGGAGCAAGAGACTGAGAGGAACATGTCTTTATATCATTTTCCGGCAGCAATCTTTTTGGGTTCCTTCCGCATGCCCTACCAAGAGATTAAGAACGTCATCCTGGAGGTGAACGAGGCTGTTCTGACTGAGTCTATGATCCAGGTAAGGAGCAAGGTCGTCCTGCTGGAGCTGGCTCTTTCATCGCTGCGCACCAGCCTCATCTCTGCTTAGAGAGCGGGGACCCTCCTCTGGCATTGGTGACCTAAAGAATGCTAGCTTTGGGTGAGCGTCCATCTCTCTGGTGGTCAGGTTCTTTCTGGTATGTTTTTCAAAAGTCCTGCCACCTCACCAGCCACCCATTCCCCCGTACCCCCAGTCTCAGGCCCATGTTTCCTTCTTAGAGGTCGTTGGGCAGAGTGAGGGACGGACAGGAGGCTCAAGTTGTCATCTCATTCCCCTCAAACTGAAACAGTCCCTTCTCTGTTTCAGAACCTCATTAAGCAGATGCCAGAGCCAGAGCAGTTAAAAATGCTTTCCGAGCTGAAGGACGAATACGATGACCTGGCCGAGTCAGAGCAGTTTGGCGTGGTGGTGAGTTTGGCCTGTGGCAACAGCCTTTTCTCCGACCCCCTTGCTTCCTGCTCCCAAGAGCAGCCAGCACTTGCTCCTTGCCTCTGGTCTATTTCGAACCTGTCTTTCTCTTTCTCTCCTCCCTACTCTGGAACTCAGATCCTCCCATAGGAGGCTCAAGCCTGTATCTTTTCTTTTTCTTACTTCTCAGTCTGTGTTGGCTGTAATGGAACTGCTCGTCTTCCCCCCAGATGGGCACTGTGCCCCGCCTGCGGCCTCGCCTCAATGCCATCCTCTTCAGGCTGCAGTTCAGCGAGCAAGTGGAGAATATCAAGCCAGAGATCGTTTCCGTGACGGCCGCGTGTGAGGAGTTGCGAAAGAGCCAGAACTTCTCCAGCCTGCTGGAGATTACCTTGCTTGTCGGCAACTATATGAATGCTGGCTCCAGGAACGCGGGGGCTTTTGGCTTCAACATCAGCTTCCTCTGTAAGGTGAGCCAGAGTGTTGGAGCAGGACAAAGAAGGGAAGGCTGTCGGCCTCTGTGAGCCCAGTGTGGCAAACTGCTTATGGCCTAAGGTAATCTCGGGCACGTCAGGGCTAACAATTTCTCCTCTTCCCCAAGCTTCGAGACACCAAGTCCACAGATCAGAAGATGACATTGCTGCACTTCTTGGCCGAGTTGTGTGAAACTGACTATCCTGACGTCCTCAAGTTCCCGGATGAGCTCGCCCATGTGGAGAAAGCCAGCCGAGGTGGGACAGGTTGGGGGCGTAGCCAGAGGACCTTCCAGGCCCCAGAGATCTCTGCACTGGGAGGGAAATAAGACACGGTCAGAGTTTTAGGTCACCTTCAGTTCAGACTGTTTTAAGTGGCGTCTGAGCCCCAAGGGAGGAGTATCAGGCAGAAGAGAGGGCTCCATGTGTGGAAGTGTTTCCTGGGGAAACATTGAACACCAAAAACACCTGGAAGAAAGGCAGCTGTTGTTAGTCCAGGGCAACAGTTGTTCTCATGCAGAAAGCATAGAGTAGATGAAGAGAAACCAGCCCTCGCCCTTCTGGAACTGGGCAAAGAAAAAATGGCATTCGGCAGACATGGGAACAGACCTCTGCCCTGCCTCTCTCTGCATATGTGTCCTTCCTCCCAAACCCTGTTCTCTAAAATAAATGAGACCAAGATCCTAGGGGATTTCATAGATTCTTATATCAGATAAAGCTTCTTTTCTCAGTAGTGTACAGCTTGTGGAGGGAGACTGGAGGCTCCGTCATCAAGTAATTTATAGTTTCACTGGAAAGATGTGTGAAACAACTAGAGAAGACATAAGAGAACTAAAATAATTAAGTACTAGCTGTCCATGTGGACTGGAGCTCTATGTGCCCTGAAGGGCGGAAGCTAAGGGTCTTAAGACTGGATTTAGTAAGCGCTTCCTGTCTGTTTTTGTGTTTCCTTTAGTTTCTGCTGAAAACTTGCAAAAGAATCTAGATCAGATGAAGAAACAAATTTCTGATGTGGAACGTGATCTTCAGAATTTCCCAGCTGCCACAGATGAGAAAGACAAGTTTGTTGAAAAAATGACTATATCCTTTCTTGAAAGGAGGGAGTTACATCCTAGAGAGGGAAA
>NW_006443124.1:4444488-4451743 GCF_000325575.1 Pteropus alecto
AGATCTGGTGGCATACAATTTTTCTCTCTTAAAAATTTTTTTTTTTTCATTAAATACATAGTTCTTGAAAACATTCTCACTGTTCTGGCAGGGGAAGCAAACCATACAGATAAACTAAAAGCCCCGCTTGATCCCTTACTGTCTGCCATGTCTCTGCTGTGCGTGCACGCGCACACACACATTCCCTCTCCCCTCCCTTTTCCAAAGGTAACCACTGCCACTGGACTTCTTCCTGATTTGCACCTCATGAATTTATTTTAAACAAAAATTGCATCTTAATGCTTTTTTCCCACAATATGTCTTAGCCCTGTTTCCACAGCAGTACGTTCAGGATAGCCCCCTTGTTAATTGCCACCTCCTATTCTGTAGGTGTACCCTAGTTTATGGTTTACCATTCCCCTCTTTTGGACTTTGTGATCACTTCTGGCTTTTGCCTTTGTGAGCAGTGCTGTATCGAACGCCCTTTTGCATGCCAGCACGTATCTTTGAGTCCTCCTCTGTGGGGAGAACTGGGTCTGCTTCTCGAAGTTGGTCCTTTACTCTTGGGCTGCACAGCTTTGTGAAGGATGCTCAGGAACAGTATAACAAGCTGCGGATGATGCACTCTAACATGGAGACCCTCTATAAGGAGCTAGGCGAGTACTTCCTCTTCGACCCCAAGAAGTTGTCTGTGGAAGAATTCTTCATGGATCTGCACAACTTTAAGAATATGTTCATGGTGAGCAAGGGAGACCTGTTGACTGACTGTCGTGGACATTTTTCACTATCCACAGGGCTCATGTTGGTTGGTGGTGGGTGTGCAGTGTGAGTGTATACATACCCACGTGTTTATTTTTCTTCTCCACAGCAAGCAGTCAAGGACAACCAGAAGCGGCGGGAGACAGAGGAGAAGATGCGGCGAGCAAAACTAGCCAAGGAGAAGGCCGAGAAGGAGCGGCTGGAGAAGCAGCAGAAGAGGGAGCAACTCATAGACATGAATGCAGGTAAGACGTGGAGGAGGAAGGAGGATGGGTTGAGACAGGAACATTTGGAAGACTTCTCTGTCTAGAATCTAGAGGCCAGAGAACAGCTCATGTCTGAGCACAATTCCTGGCGAGTGATTGTTGGCAGATCCTGGTGCTGGACTTTCACCCCAACTCAGTGACATGCACAGGGCCGTTCTCCATGCTTGAATCCTCTTCTCTCCTTTGCTGGTTCCTGCATTATGTCTCATCTCCGCGGTGATTTTAATACTGCTATAACACATACTCTTTCCTTCTGCCCATCCAAATGCCTTTGGTCTGTTTCTATACCCTCTACTAAATCTTTTGTTCTTTTCCCCAAAATGTTTTCCTGGCCCTGCTTGTTAGTAGTGGCTTGTCCTTCCTTTCTGCTTATTTCACTAAGTACTGTGTCCCTAGTACCTCAGCACAATCGTCCACACCTATCAGACTGTAAATGGATTGAACTTCTGGAAAGGGGACGGGGGAGCCGGCCACCCTCCTTTCTTCAGCAGAATCTCTCTTTTACTACCAGAAGCATGTCTTTGTTGAAACATATGGCCTCAATTACTGGCCCTCTGTTTCCTGCCTCTGCTTCTTTCCTGCTGCCGATTCCCTGCCCCCCTTTGGCTGCTCCAGCGGAAATACAGCATACATTGTACACGACACTGAGCTGATGCCACCCTTCTTGAACCTGAGAGTCTGCGAGCCATCTAAGTGAAGGGGTTCTCAGGGCCGCTGGGTCTGGCAAGAATCAGAGGGCTTTGCTGAGCACAAGAGGGAAGGGCTGCTCTAACACCTCTTACTCCCAGGGACTTTTCTTTGGAAGCTTCTGTTGTGGCAAGATCAGGGACCTGAAGCAGCGGGAACAGCCTACATTTTTCTCTTTTCTTCATACTTTTCTGGGAAGCAATTCCCTGCTCTTACCCCCAGTTCTGTATAAGCCACAAACTTTTTTTCTAATAATGCTATTAAAGCCCACACCAAGTAGCCCTCACCTTTCTCCATTCTCTCCAGGCCTCTGTAGTTTGCCCCTAGGTACTGTCTAGGACACAATAGAGAAAGGTAGAGTCCAGCTGATGTGAGATTTGGGCTGTACCCAGTCATCAGGGTACAGCAGGATCCCCAGGGCAAGCAAATGAGGTTGGAATGTAGGTCAGCTGCAATGGTGATGTTCAGCCAGCAGGTGGCGCCGGGAGCAGTGAGCCCTGCCGCGTAGCTGGCAGCCTCCAGGCTCCTTGGGATTTCACAGTTTTGGATTTCACCTCCCTGAGCTGTTGCCATGGAAACGGAGCCAGGCTGGAACAAGGATTCTACATTAACTCTTCCTTTTCCGGCCAGGATGCTCTTCTTAGATGCCAAGCTGGCTTCAGGGAGATGCAGCCACTGGGGGCAGCACTTCAGTGAAATGTACTCTTGATCAGAGGTTTCCCATCTTTCCGCAGTCCTGCTCTGAAACTGGAACCAGGCTCTCTGTGAAAGGTTTATGGGAATGAGAGTGAAACACTTTAGGATAAAGAGAGATGTAGTTCTTTATTAAATAATTTCATAATCCTAGTCTCTAGTTATCCTGGTCTTGGAGTTGGGCAGTCCTGCTATTCTGTGTGCCTGCCCTGACTGGGATGGGAGGGGGCACTGCAGGAAAATATCCTGGGGTTTACAGTGGTTACTGGTTAGTAGGCAGTGGAACCTTTTGTTTCAGTCATTTTCAAACAGACACAAGTAAACGTGGCTTGAGGCTTGAGGTTGAGCCCTTTGTCTCCTCTGAGCCCCCAGCCACCACGGGCGAGTGGAAGCCAAGCAGTTGCCGTGCATTTCATGTGGGGCTCAACACATGCATGCTTCTCGGGCTGATAAGCTTACATCTCCATTTTGTTCACGACAGAAGGTGATGAAACAGGTGTGATGGACAGTCTTCTAGAAGCTCTGCAATCAGGCGCAGCATTCCGACGAAAGAGAGGACCCCGTCAGGGTAAGTAAGCAAATGGAGCCTTCCCCGTGTTAAAGGGGCTGAGGCCTCTCTGCTCATGGTCCTGCTTGTCTTGGGCTGAAGAGCAGATAATGATGCTCCGAGGACTTAGAAACTTCCCACAGAGTCCCCGTGTCTAGAGTGGATTGTCTAGTCTTCTTCCTCCCACTTTAGAAAGTACCGGCTTGGAGAACTGGGGCTTATGAGACTGATAGCAGTCAGTCACATTTGATTATTCTTGCATTTCTCCCCATCCTTGAAGGAGAAACCTGGAACAAATGAACCAGGGTGCAGGACACAGATTTGGGTGGGTATATAAGAGTGTTAAACAAAAATTGACTGGAATACAAAACTACTGTAGATGTAGGAAATAGAAAGGAAAAATAAGTCAGGAGTCCTTACTCTCCACTTCTCAAGCGGAAGAGATAGAGAATAATAAATAAAAAGTATAAAATCCTAGAGAGAGGAGGTTAGGCATCGTTAACCCCAGATACAGATCATCATCTCCAGGGCAGGGTTGTGCTGTGTCTGAGAGCTGCCGTTTCCTTGGGTGCAGTTAGCCCCCACTGCCCTTGCCATCCCCATTTACTCCCCTGCAACTTTCTCTCTGGACCTTTGGAAGATTTAAGTGGATTACGCTGAGCCAGAGCCTCTAAGAAGAATTATGGGGATAGGAGGACAAATGATCCAGGCATTAGTATGAGGAAGGATTAGCGGATAAGTCTCCTTAGAAGGAAGTGCACAGTGGCCTGCAGACCAGTCCAGAAGAAGGTATAGTCAGGGCTACCGCTCGTGTGGGGCTGGCCTGCACCACGTGTCAGTGAGGTCCATCTCGGGCTTGGGGTGATGGCTTCTTTCCTAGGTTGAAGGGTTGGAATAACAGAAAAGGCATTATTAAGGGTTTCTGTTTCTGGGGGAGGTAGAGTTGTGTTCTCTGTTCCCTGGCTGGTCCATTCGTAGGCCTGTTGGATGTGAGCTTTAACTTAAGGTTATTGTATAGCAGAGCAGTTGTGCAGTTTGCTTCAGCCTGTGCTTAGCTATTAACAGTGGTATCTGTAGGGCTTGTCGTACCTGTCACAGCCTGGAAAGGGGACCTGAGGGTCAAGGCTATAGAGCACACTAGCTCATGTAAACATAGTGTCCTCGCCCAAATGTTGTAGGTCGCTGTGAGTTTCATCTGTCATGGCCAACTGCCTGTTTCCACCCACACTCAGAAGATCCAGAGGGAACTTCCCTCCTGAGGGCCCTTGTGTCTGGTTCAGTACCTTCCCGATACTGAATCTCTGGTTGCAACTCTTGCCCATATTCCAGCCTCCTCTGGGTACAGGCTCTCCACAGGGGAGGAGAGCGGGGTGTGATGGGTGTAGGACTTCCTGGGACAGAGTGTTTAGCCTTACAGATTAGTCTTTGCGTGGAGAATGCAACTAGTAGTATTTCTTCGTGTTTAGTCTTTAGAGGTTCTGCCACAGTTTCCCACCCACCATATAAGGTAATGTGGCCTTGCATTAAGCATTTCTAGCCAGACGAAAGCGCACGGCATCACTGTTCTCTGTCCTCTCAGCTAAGTGTCAACCTGCATCAGACTTTGGCGGGGAATTCCCTTTTAAGCCTCTTCCTGTGGAACTGTGCTAGAATCCCAGATGCTTCCTGTACACAGGCGGCCAGACATCAGTGACTTCCCTCTGCCAGGGAGGCCCATTCTCCACTTCTTCCCAAGTGGGAACCCAGGACTCCCAGGCAGAGGAAGCAGGGATTTTGTTGGAACCTAGCTTTTCAGCAGAGGACTTGAATTAGTCAATGTACTGTTCCCCAGTGCAGGAAGGAATAGGAGCGGACTTACACTAGGAGATAGTGAAGCCAAAAGCAGGTGAAAGTGGAAACTACATACTTTTTAAATTGGCTCCATCCTACAACCTTATCTTTCCGGGCTCTGGGTACACTAAACATACCTGAACATACCTGGGAGATCCTCTCAGGGGAGACATTTCTAGTTACTCTAATAAGCTCTTTAGACCTTGGTGCGTTCACTTCATATGAAGTGAGGTGGCCTTACATTAAATGTAAGTAGAAGGCTGGGCAGCGGAGCATAGGACTAGGTAGGGACCAAAAGACCTAAAGTCAGGTCTAACTCTGATGCTATCTAGGTTACTTTAGGCAAGGTTCTGGGACTTAGTTTCTTCATGTATAAAATGAGAGTTGGACTGGAAAGGCCCCTGGGGTCCTTTCGAGCTTTAATATTTTTTAATACAGTGACAATAGGATTAAGAGGAAAAGAAAAGAGGCAGGACCCAGAAGGCCCCATTCTCAAACTATAAAGGCTCTGATGGCTGTGGGTTTCCCTTAGTGGCTACTGGACTTAGCTGGTTGCTTAGCTGTTTCTATACCTCCTGGCCCATTTCTTTGAGCCAGAAAACTGAAGCGCTGTCAAGCAGATCCGCCTCACAGCCCTCCTCAGTCTCAGGGAGGCAGCTGTCTCTATTCAAAGACACTAGCTTTCTCCTTAGGATTTAAAGGAATGTTAAAAAAATCTCCCATCTCTGGAGACCTGAGGGAGTGACCAGTATACAAAGACCCATTGAGCAGTCAGAAGAGGGAAGTACTATCAAGGCTGGTTCATTAAAAGTGACGTGTAAACTGCTGTGATCCGCAGGGTGTGGGAGAACAGAGGTTTGCCTGTCAAGGGGAAGAATCCATGTGATTGTATTACTGCTACTGTTACAGGCTGATGATCGAGTCTGCTTGTGGTTTTAATGACTCAACTTTATCTCCATGTCTGAATTGTGGCCTCTCATATACAGGCCATCTGTTCACTGGGATAAAAGTCAAGGGAAGAAAGAAATTCATCTCTCTCCCTTTCTTCTCCTCTGCACTTCCCAGCTTCCCTGAGGGCTCCCCCTGCACTAATGGAACACTAATAAAAGTTGGAAAAGACTCTAAAGCCGTCTAGTGATTAGCACCTAACCTCCTCATAGGCTAAAGGAGTTAAGACCCAGATAAGGCCTTGCCCAGGTCTACAGACCTGGCTAATGGTGGAGCCAGAAGTGTAGCCCACATTTGTGAAGCCAAGTCCAGGGCTATTTCAACTAAGCCTACACGATTGGACAGGAAGTGAGTGACCCTTCTGTATAGGCCAGAAATACTCTCTCATACCTTCCAGCAAGGAGAGCCTTGAACAAGGTGTATGCTTCAGGGAGTTTTCTGATGACCACCTGTCTGTAGAAGTTTCAGAGTATTTCCTATAGCAACACTTATCCTCCCTTCACTTCTGTAAAAATAGGACAGGAATTATAATCAGGAGAGCTTTAGACAATAATGAGTTCTTTAGGGTGGTAATGATTGCCCCATCTGTCCTAGTTTCTTCTTCCCTAAGGAAGCTTATTAACAAGAGCACTTCCTCTTAGTAATAGTTCCTAGCCTGTGTTTTAGAAATGTCTTTTTCCAGACCATTAACCTTTTCAAATTCATCTCTACTGGTGTCATATGGTTGATTTTACTGGAGTTTTTACCCTAGCCCACCCCTGATTTCTAGGAATCTGGTCTCAGAGACCTGTGATCAATGTCTCAAGATTGTTCCTTTTTTTCCCCACAAACTGTAAAACTGTTTTCTTATGAGTTAAATATCCTCCTTGATCCCATGTAGTCAAAATACGTATCTGCTTCTGTGGCTACTTTTCAATAGTCTTAACATGTACCCAAGTTAGAGAAAGGATGGGGAGCAGTCAGTTTTTCTGGATCGTTTAAGCTATTCAGCAGAATTGTGGCCCTGAAGACAGTGTGGGAGCCACGTTCCTCGATTGTTCCTAGTTCCGACAAGAGCCTTCTCATTCTGAGGCTGACCTGAGGCCACGTCGTGTCCATCCCGAGTATACCCACTTCCAAGGCTTAAAAGGGTCGTTTTGGTCTTCTCCCCACCTACCACCCACTCCTAATTTTTATGAACTCTAATGCATCAGATGCTTTTTGAATGTAGAAAAATCTAGAAACACTGCTTGACTAGGTATAACTGGTATCCTTTTAGAGGAAGAAATCAAAGAGAGAAGCAGCTTAAGACATGTCACAGTTGACCTTGTTGCCCAGGACATGTGTCCCTGAAGGCCCAGTGTTCTTTTACCTGGGGTCTGGAGTCAGAAGTTATTTCAACACATACATACCCCTCAAGTCTGTGTGTTTTTCTACCGCCCCCCCAACCCCCACCCCACACACACAGGACAGATATTTGCAGATTTTCTTAACTGCTGGAGATTGAATTCAAAGGAGCGGTAAAATGCTGTCAGCCTCTGCCTTTCTGGACATGAGAAGTAGGGGG
>NW_006443124.1:4451769-4455479 GCF_000325575.1 Pteropus alecto
TCAGCAGGAGTAGAAACTAAGTGGGTCTGAGGAAGAGTTTGCTGGGGAGACTAAGGAGGAAGACAGGAGAAGCATGTCACTGTGGACCATCCTAGTCACACTTCTGGACGCTTCTTTCCCTCCCAGCTATCACTGAGGCAGTGTTTCATGTTCACCATCCAAGGAGTGGTTCGTGTGACAGCCTCCGAGTCTAGGTCACACACCTTCCACGTGTAACCAGATGGGCCTTGTGTCTGTCAGTCAAGGCCTTCACTGTTCTTTTTCCTCTTATTAGACAGTCCCTTGTGTCCCTGGACGGAGGAGGAGCCCTGCAAAGTGGTAACCCGTGAGCATGCTGTGTGCTCCCCGCTGACCAATAGGTAGCCTTTGCCGTGTGAACACAGTGGCGCTAGGTCACGTTTCTGCAGAGAAGCTAACAGCTTGGTGAAGACTTGGGCCCTGTGACCCTGTTTGGCTTCTGCCCTCCCTGAAGCTTTTCGCTGGTCTTAAGGCGACAAAGGCGTTCTGAGTACTTGGTTCACTGGCTCCTCTGGATGCTTCCTTTCTGCTTGAGCGCCGCAGCCGCCCCGGCCCTGCACCTGCAGCTGGGAGGGCCTGGCTTCATGAAGGTCTAGGCGCTGCTTCCTCCACTCAGCTTTCCCATGACCCACCAGGCTGGTTTGTTTGTTTTAATTGAGATATAAATCACATGCCTCAGATTCACCCTTTTAAAGTATACAGTTGAGTGTTTTTTAGTATTCACAAGGTTTTACAACCATCACCACTGTCTAATTCTAGAATATTTTCATCACCCCCAAAGGAAACTCCATACCCATTAGCAGTCACTCCCCATTCTCCCCTCCCCCAGCCCCTAGCAACCGCTAATCTACTCTGTCTCTGTGGATTTGCCCATTTTAGACATTTCATAGACATTTCATTTGTGTCTGGTGCCTTTCAGCCCAGCTCTTTGTATACATGGCGGTCTCTTCGTGCTGCTCCCGGGGCATGGGAAGAGGCAGACAACGTGAGATGGGCATGCTCCCAAGGAGCTGCCTTCCTGTTGAGGATACTGGACTATAAATCTGGATTCCATTAATGAATGAGAGAGCCTTAGGGCTGGCTTGCAGCAATTAGAACAGAAGGTCACGGATTAATTGGTTGTTCTGGTCTGAGGAAGACCACTGGAGCTTCCCAGTGAGTAGGGCCCTACTGGCCGTCCTCGGCCCCGGCGCTGCCTGCCCCGACTCACCCGTCCTTGCCCCGTTACCTTCCCCCTGACACACATCCATGCCGTGCGGGGCCCTTGGCATTTGTGTCACAGCTGCTACCGTTGAGGAGGTGGGGGAGAGCTGGGCAGGTGGGCTCCTGGGGAGAGGGAGGGTCAGTGGGGCACATGAGAGTGTGATAGGCAAGTGACGTCAGTGTGTGGCTGCTGCTTGCAGGAATCTCCCTGGCAGCCTGCTGAAGGCCTTCCTCTGCTAGGGACCACTCTCCCAGGGCTGACTGAAAGTGATTTTGGCCAAAGAGCTTCCTGGAAACTGCCAAGAAAACAAAAATAATACTGTTTATTAAGCTTGAGCCTATTTAATTCCAATAACATTACAATGAGAAAACCGATTTTGAGTACTTCACCTCCCTTTAAGTACATACGCTTGAACCCTGTTCTGTCTGTCTAGCTGTATTCAAACCTTTGTGCTATTTTCACACAGGAAAGCGAGAGCACGGCTTGCTCTCCCGCCTGCACTAATCCTTTCGTATATTCTCTGTACCCTTGCCCTCCAGCAGCATATTCCACATCTTCTTGGATCTCTACCCTTCCTTCAAAATAAGGGCTGCTGTGACCCGGACAGGGCAGCCACGTTTCATGACGTTTCATGACGTTTCATGGCTCCTGGCTGAATGTCTGTCCCGGAGTTCGAAAGGGATTGGAAGCTGAGACTTCTGTGGACAAGATCCCTTATATCTTCTCTTACAGCCAACAGGAAGGCCGGGTGTGCAGTCACATCTCTGCTAGCCTCGGAGCTGACCAAGGACGATGCCATGACTGCCGTTGCTGCCAAGGTGCCCAAGACCAGTGAAGGAATCCCCACAATCCTCGAGGAAACCAAGGAGTTGGTTGGCCGTGCGAGTTAAGCCGGGTCCTGTGGCCACGCGCTCCTCCGTGGGGCCCCAGACTGTCCTGCCCTTCAGCACGTGCCTGGAGGGTCATGGAGATTCTCCTGTGGGGTGGCTGCTCCCACTGCCCTGACCTGTTCTTCTCTCTGGCCTGCTGCTCTTTGTACATCACACACAGCTTCAGCTGCCTGGAGGCCAGAAGGAAAGGGCAGTGTGGGGAGGCCTGAGCCCAACCCAGCCAGCCCTGGCTGTCGCATTACCAAAGCAGGCTCCGTGTTTGCTGCCTTAACCCCAAGTGTCTCCTCTGTTACTCTGAGGCCTGTCTCAGACGAGGCCCGCCTGCTTTCTCAGCCCCTGACTTTCCAGGGGGCTTCCCATAGGTCAATCTCGCTGGGTTTGTGCTTTTCTTTTGTGGTTTCTCTGGCCCTGAGACCAGCATGGGGCTTGTGAACCTTTGGGCTATATCCCTTCTCTCATTGCCGTCACCTCTGCTCAGCTTTTCTCCCAGCTACTGTTATTTATTGCTAGTGGTGTGGCATTGGGAGTTGCTTTTAAGAAAATGGGAGTAAATCTCATCCTCACTCCACCTTCCTGAGAAAGGCCTCCCAAGACAAAAAGGACCTAGACCACTTTTACCTGTTTCACTGGCGGGCAGGCAGGGCATAGAGACACTGTGGGACCTGCCCCAGCCTGCTGCCATGCTTTATGCCATTGCCTCCCTGGACCCTCTGCACCAGCCCAGGCTACTGAGCCACGGTCCCTCCTCGTGCCCTCCCCAGAGCTTCGGTGCATCTCATCTGGAGTATGGGCTGTATTGTGACCATCCCAACACCTCACCCTCTGTCTCCAAGGAAATGGGAGGTGGAGCCTCCTGGCTGAGAAATTGTTTTGCAAATGGATCTATTTTTGTATGAGATTTTTTTTTTAAAGAAAATAGCTCTTCCTTTCCCCTCTTTCCTCAATAACATTAAGAGGCTTTGATGGCAGATTCCAGAGTCCCTGGGATTTCTCGCCACAGACCTCAATCCCGAACAGGCCCCTGGGTGGACCTCCATCTCAGCCCTCAAGCCTTCTGGGCCCCTGAGGCCAGTGCAGATTCTCCCTCCCAGCATCCAGTTCTGGGGCAGGAGGAAGCTCTTCTCTGGTTGAGCTAAACCAGGCCTAAGAGGAGTGCGAGCTCTGAGACCACAGAGTTTTTATAAATTTAATATATTTATCAAGCCAAATGTGCAGATGCTAACTGGACGCTCTGGGGAAGTGGGCGCAAGGAGCGCCCACACACAGTGTCCCCCTGCTCCCTTCTGAACAGTGGACAGGCCAAACCGTTGAGTGACCCCAGCCACAGGAAGCTCAGACTCTGGCTCAAGGTGACACTTTGCCCTCCTTGTGTTCCTTTCATCTTCCCACCCACAGGTAGGGAGAGAGAATGGCACTGTTAGGGCTTGGCCCAGAATTGTGGCTGTTAGAATAAGGGGGAGCTTAGGGAAGACTAGACACTTGCAGGGAGGCCTTGAGGCCAGGAAGAAGGGTGCCGGGAGCGAGAGTATGCGTGAAGGGGCAACAGCAGCTCCTTCGGGCTATTCCTGAGAAGACTGGTGCGAGGGGCCTGCTGCTCC
>NW_006443124.1:4455543-4460925 GCF_000325575.1 Pteropus alecto
TTTAATATAAAAAAAAAAAGGGACAAAATGCATATCTCTCTCCCTCGCCTCTTGGGCTTCTGGGATGTCATCACCTCCAGTTTGTTGGGTTTGTTTCCAACTGTTAATAAAGCATTGAAATAGTACTGCCTTATAGCCTCCTGTGTGACTTTCTGAGCTTGTTTTTTGTTTTCTTTCCATTCTCATCCAGGCCCCTCCATCCTGTCCTGCTTCACATCCCTGACTGACCTGACAAACCACTGTCAAAAGTTTAAGGTGCCTGTCATGTGCCAGACACTATAGTTGGACGCAGGCCTAGAGATGATTAATACATGGTGGCCTCTGCCCCCCATATGCCCTCCCATTAAGTGGTAGGGCGCCAGTCCAGCCCCCTCCCCTTCCTCATTGCTGCCTCTTGGCTCGGAACCCTCTTCTTAAACTCAGTCCTAGCTCCCTACCTCCCCACGCCCCCAGATGTCACACAGTTTCCTGGCAGTACCTGTTCCTCTTTTGATGAGGAAACTATCTCCCATTCATCTCCCCGTCCCCCTTTTGGTGGCTACAGACCACATTGCACACCAGGGAGCCCTACACTTGGGTGGAAATGAGAGCCTGTCCGGCAGAGGTCAGAAGCTAGAGGTCATGCTCCAGATGACTTGCTGCTCAGAGTCACATTTGTTTGAGCACGTTGTGACCTGCAGAAAGAAACCTTACAAGCTATGAGCAGGCCCAGAATAGACAGGGAGGGGCCTTGAGAGGACCACAAACCCATTTGGGCAGGCCCTGGAACTGGAAATAAAAGCCTTTTAAGTAACCCTGGAGCCTGGGCAGCTGCCTCCTACGGCTGGGGATGTCGGTGGACTGCCTGCTTCCTCTCTCTCCCCAGAGGCCACATGCTTCTGGCTCAGAGCTTTACAGGCACACATACCAATTAGGGGACCAACCACAGCTGCTGCTCACTCTCTGCCAGTGCCTGGAATAGAACCCAGGCGTCCGGTTCCCCACCCTCCGCAACCTGGCTCTCAGAAACAAAACCCCGCTTCCTTTCAGCAACAGCGCACACCACCTCCCTCCCGCTCAGGAAAGTCGCCCCCAGATGCTAGGTTGGAAGGCTTGGTTTCCATGACAACAGACAAGGAACAGGCAGAACGCACGACCTGTCTCTGAGAGGCTCCAGCAGCGGAAGCCCAGAGACATTCTCCTCCCGCCCTGTGGTTGGGCAAATCCTCCCTGACCCTCCAGATAACCCCAGTGGGTCTGCCTTTCTGTCCTTCCGCACAGCCTTCCCTCCCCCTCTGTGTTTCTTGTAGCTTCTCTGGCTGCAGCAGCCTTGAAATCCCACTGTGCTTCGGGGAGGCAGGCGGAGGAGGCGGGGAGATAGGCGAAGCCGATGAGTGAATGGAAAAGCACGGAGAGGGAGCGAGGAAGGAGGGAGGGCGATCTGGGTCTGTGGGCAACCTGGTTTCCTGCTTGCCCTTTCGGTCCCCTTGACCACCCTCACCCACCCCCGGGCAAGAAAGCGATGAGCTCTCCAATTTCCTTGGCTTTGCTGCGGTGAGGCAAGCGGGAAGGCGAATTCCAGATGGGGAAACTGAGTCTCAAGCTACAAACCCGGCCTTCGGAGGATCGCCTCGGGCGTTCCCTCCCACTCCCGCCGTGTTCCCGAACCCCTAGACATGGAGGGTGGAGGGGCGCGGGCAGAGGAGAGCTCCCTCCTCCCGCGAAGCCCGCAAGGGCGCACTGGGGTGGTAATTTCAGCGGGGAAGGGGCGGGCACAAAGGAGACGTCACCGCCCCCGCTCCATGCGGTTTGCCAGGCGCCAACCCGCGTCCGCCCCCGCGTCCTGGTCTCCTCTTCTGCCTGGAGACTGGCGCTTAGCACCGTAAGGGAGACAGCCGCAAGCATCCAGCTGCACACTCAATTGCACACTGACACGCAGGCACCCGCAAGCCGATGACACACACGGTATACAGATCCACCAGCACAGTCAACCGCACACTATTACATATGCGCAACGGTGTTGCAAGCATAAGCAGACACGTTTGACAGTCATACACCACAGGACTCAAAACCAAGACGCAAACACCATAATCGCCTCCCGATCCCGCTCTTCTTCCAGCATGCACCTCCCAGGTCACTGCATCCTCACGTGCCAGCGGCCTCCATCTCTTAGACAGAAACAAACGTTCAACCTTTCAGAAGAAACCTTTTTTATTTTTATTTTTCAAAGAAAAAAAGCCATATAAATATTAGAGTATAAAACTTGCGTGAGACACAGGAAGGGGGTGGGGAGCTACGTGACTATGCAAAGAGAAGCGCTTATAGGAGTCAGTACCGGGGAGGGAGTCGCCGCAGCGCGTGGACACAGCACAAAACACAGCACGGGCCGCCGCAGGCAGATTCAAGGACAGACGGCTACGCGGAGCCCGCTGCCCGCTGCCAACTCGCCATCACGGAAAAGCACACCGCACTACACTATTGGCTATTCTACACCAGCTGAAAAAAGGGAGGGGGCTCTACACTACTTAAGGACGGGGGTGGGGGTCTCGCGCAGCCCCGCAGAATGAACGGGACTCCGGGGGGCAAAAGGGGGTGGGGAGAGGAAGGTTTATACACAAGGAGGCACTGGGGACTTTAACCAGCCTCTGGCCACTAGGGGGCGCACTGGGGGGCCTGGGCAGTGGCCTTCACAGAGAAGAAATGGCACCTGGCAAGGTGAAGGACCAAGGCTTGGGAATGCAGGGGCCCCGGGGAGAAGCCTGATCCTGGGCTGAGACTTTCCGTCCACTTGGTCCCTGCTCTAGTCCCTTGTCTCCCCAACCCAGGGACCGAGAATGGCCTAGCTGGCCCTCCCTGCTGGCGAGGGGGCCACACTGATCCTTCACCAGCGGTACCTCTGGAGTACCCAGCACCCACAGAGTCTTCTCTGACCTCTCCAGGGGACCTGGTCCCAAACCTGCTCAGAGCTTCCTTGGACTGTACTGCCGGTTTAAACCCCTTGGTGCTGGTAGCTCAGCCCAGAGCTGGCTGCCTGGGCAGAGCCCTGAATGTGGTGGATGGGGATCCAGCTTGGTGCTTGGTTTATGGCTGGAATTTGGGGATCTGATCAGTACCCTGGGGTCACACAGAGCCTCCTGAAAGACCCTGTCAACTGAGGGGTCAAGCTCTGTCCATCCCCCATCCACATACACACCCTTCCCTTTATCATACTACCCCATACTGTCTTGGAACATGCAGTGGAGTCTCTTATTTGGGGAGGGGGAAGTCACAGCATGCAGTGGCAACATCAAACAATGAGAAACAAAATAAAACAAAAAATCTGGTCCCTAGGGCATCGGGAAGAGGCATGGTAGCAAAATGCCCTCCCTAAATCTGGCAAGCATCAGTACCGCGGGAACGGTGACCAGGTCTCCCAAAACTTGAGCTCGGTCTCAGGCTCTGGAAGGATGTGAGGGGGGTGGCACCAAACCATGCTTGGGGGGGAAGTCTGAGAATTGAAGGAGATTCCAAGAGGTCATGATGCCCTTCCAACTCTTCAGAACTATGAGCCTTTTTAAGTCACCGGGTACCTCAACACCCCAACCACCTTACTCAAGAAAGAGGAGCTGTTGAAGGAGTAGGGTGGGGTGGGATGGGCAGGAGGAGGCAGCGGATGGTTAGGCCTGATTGAATCTGGATGATGGAGGAGTTCGGCAGTAACTAAAGGGGGAGTGATAAATGATGTCTACACTAACCCCACCAACCCCTTGGGCATAGCAATTGATTGGATGGGGGTTCTCAGCAGAACTCCCTTTGCATATTCAATCCCAGGGGCAGAGAGGGGGTGTTGACTGGGCACTTGTTTCTGTTTCCCAAGGGAAGCATGGCCTGGGCCCTGACCAGGATCCTGGGGGCGAGCCCTGAAAATCTGAGGCCCAGGCCGGGTGGGGGAGGCTGGGCTGGTTGGGGGGAAGTGGCCCTGTGGCTCTGGGCCCGGCCTCCACATTACTTCTTCTCTTTCTTGCCCGACTTCTTCTTGTTGCCGTTGCCACCTGCCGGGGCCTTGCCATCCCGCTTGCCTGCTGCGTTGGTCAGCGTGGCATTGCTACCAGGAATGTAGACATTCTGGCGGTAGTCGGGCACGTGCTGCAGGGTGAACTGGGGCCCATAGCGGGCACTCAAGCCCATGGTGCCAGCGCCTCCTCCCAGGGTGGAGCTCCCATCAGCAGCTTCTGCAGAGACAGAGAAAGGTCAGGGGCTAAACTTCAGGTCCCGGACAGTCACTCTTATAGCGCAAGCAGCTAATGAGTGCCTGCAAAGCACCTGGCCCTGACCACACCTAGTGCAGGGAAGACTGTCTCTATCCACAGAGGCAGAGGTAAGGGGATCTGGAACGACAGCCGTGGTTTGATTTCTAGCTCTTTTATCTGTTCACTTAAAGTAAGAGCTTAAAATATGCTCGCTGTTTTTTCTCTCAGAGTTGAGACACTGGCTTGCAAACCCTTGCCCTGGGAGCCTCTCTGGTTTCCACACTAGACTCTTGAGGACCTGCGACCACGGTTTGTGCATCTTCTTTTCCTTCTCCAATGGGTACCTGGCACAGAGGAGGGTATTTAGTAGTTCTGTTATTAGTCAAGAGGGGGTGCTCTTCCAGGCATTCATTTTGGAACAGCAATTGACACCTACTATGTACCAAACAGTTTGCTAGATGGTGCACGGGCATGATGGCTTCTAACCTCAACACAACCACCCAGTTGAGATATATGGTATTATCCCCACTTTACAGATGAGGAAAGCAAGGCTCAGAGACCTGGAAGACCATAGCAGCCAGCACGGGTTAGAGCAGGGGTGAGCATTAAGTATATGTGGGGGGCGGGGGGTATAATCACCACTGCCTGCAGCAATGGAGCCCTCATGACTCCTCTGAGGAGGGTCAAGGAGGGGGAGAGAAGACAGCCATGAGACGTCTTCTGTGAGGCTGAAGTACAATGTAGATGTAGGCTCGCAGTGTCAGAGCCAGGGGACGTGAGAGACAGTGTCTTGCCCAACTTCCCGCTGTTCATGAGAAGAAACCGCGGTCCAGAGAAATACAAACTCTGGCCCTGGTTCAGCATCACCTGGGAGCTCGTTCTAAACGCAGACTCTCCGAATCTGCATTTTAACAAGATCTCCAGGTGGTATGTGTGCACACTGAAGGTAGGGAAGCACAGAAGTACCTGACTCAGTGGGTTTAAATGAGACAGTGCTTCATCCAGCGCCCGGGCACTAGGTAAGTGCTCACTCATTCAGTGTGTTATTGGGGTGGGGTGGGGGGACGGGGCGAGGGAGGTGGTAGGAGTTTTGACAATCTGCTGAGTTCACTGAGGGTAGTGGAGTCATCTGGCAGTGGGAGGGTTAAAGCGCAAGGAAGGCCCAGCAGGGCCC
>NW_006443124.1:4460973-4470639 GCF_000325575.1 Pteropus alecto
AGAAGAGCTTTCCTCCCCAGCCTCCCCCCACCCCCACCCTAGACCCTGGGAGTGGGTAGAGAGGGTGACTAAAGCTGGAGAGGCTGAGTAATCCTGGGACACCAACCAGGGATTGAGAAATAGGGAGACAGGAAATATTTTCAAAGAGCGGCACAAGAGCGGGGAGGGGCATGAGAGAAGGAAGGGAGAGATGAGCCCGAGTCTTCCCGCCTCCTCGTTCCAGCGCTCCGGTTTTTACAGCCTCCATTTCAAGTCCCATGGACGGGAGGGCCGTCAGGGGCTGGGAAAGAGGGTTCGGGTGGGAGGGGGCCGCCGCCCACTTCCTGCTCTCCTTCCCCAGGCTGGGCCCCATCGCCAGCCTTTTCATTCCACTGACATTTCTCTGTTTCCCCTAATTGACTCCAGGAGGGAGCCGGGTCCTTGACTGCGGCCCCTTTTCCAGCCTGGGAATGGAGGGTCTGGGGGGAGGGGGCCAGATCTGGCTTCAAGAGGTAGGATTCCAGAGTGATTTCAGGGCTAAACCGGAGACCTCAGGGGCTGGGGGTAGGTGGGGGAAGGAAATAGGGAGAACGAGGGAGAAGGGAGGCAGAAAGACAGGAAGGGCTTGACTGGGTAACCGGAAGCCTGGCCCACCCACATCCTAGGTGCACCCAACATCCCTGGAGAACACCTGAGTGGGGGAAAACGACAAAGCCATCCCCTGCCACCTCCTTCCCAGAAGCACAGGCCTGCTATTGGCCTGGGCCCTACGGCGTGCACTTGAGTTTTGTCTGGTCAGCTCTGCCACTAAAGGCGCTGTGTGACCTTGGTGGAGGCCCTGCGTGATTCAGGCCTCATTTGCCCTGCGTGATTCAGGCCTCATTTTCCCTATCTACAAATCCGAGGGGAGAAGTTGGATTGTGGGCTCTGACTTCTTTGGAATCAATCCTCCAATGGCTCCTTCTCCCACCCCTGCAAGACCCATACTGGGCAGGGACCAGGGTCTTCCCTTGGTCCAAGAAAAAAAGACTTTGAAGAACAACAAGAAAACCTGGGCACCTCTGGCCTGGAGGAGGTGGAAGCGGTGCTGGCCTCCTCTCCCGTGCTGGCCTCTCCTCAGAGAAACAGCTCCAGACACTGTAACCTCCCCTCACCCGCTGCCCTCCCCGCCCCAGGGCTGAGGGCAGCAACTCTACAGCAGCCCAGGGAGGCCTGGTCAAGCCAGGTCTCAGCCTCTTGAACTGCAAGCCACAGCCTCCTTGAGAGCACACCTCCTCACTGAACTGTTTATTTAAAAAGCCTCCCAAGTGGACTCAGCCTCTCCCTCTTACTCCCCCTCAGCAGCCCCATAGGCCTGGCTGGGCTGGGCTGGGCTCCAGGAACCTCTCTGGCTCCAGGTCCAGGTCAGGAAAGCGGCTGTGAAAGTGAGAGTAGGGCCTGACCCTGCCACCTCCACCCTCGGGGTCTGTTCCCCGGGGGGCCGAGGCTCACATGCAGGTCAGGCCCTGTGTGGGCAGGAGCCGGGAGCCCTGAGAGGGGAGCCAGCCTGCAGTGACCCCGGAGACCTTCTGGGAGGGTTTCGGGCCATAAATACTCCATTTCTGTTTTTAAAATCTGGATTTAGGCCAAAAATGCCTGCTTCCTGGCCTTAGGGCTCAAGGCCACAAGAGCTAAATATACCTGACTGTCTGTTTACTTCCATCAAGAGCCCGACTTGGCATCTCCCCAGACCCAGCTGCCTCCTTCTTTCAGACTCCGCATCTGGCTGCTCTAGAATTCCAGCCCCCAGACCTGGGCCCAGCTCTCTCTGCCACTTTCCTGTTCTGTTTCCCCTTCACCAACCACAGGCCTGGCCCCAGTCGGCCTCACGGTCATCTGGGGGAGGCCTGACAGATTTAGCAAATAAAAATATGAATTTCAGGTAAACAATGTCCAATTTTTTAGTGTGGTATGTCTCAGTACTATTTGTGCGAAAATATTATTTGCCGTTTTATCTGAAGTTAAAATTTAACTGGCGTCCTACATTTTATCTGGCGACCCTAATCTGGGAGAACAGTGCAGGACGGTAGAGTTCAGCTCCAGACCTGTTCAGTTGAAAGGGGAGTTGAGGCTGGGTCTCGAGGCAGACATGGTCGCTGTAGCAGAAAAGGCATGAACTTGGGAGTTGGGCCGGGTTAGAATCGCCAACCTGCAGCCTTGGAGAAGTGACTTTTTAGTTCTCTCATCTGTCAAATGTAAGAACTAGACCTGCCTTGCAGAGCTGCTCAGAGGGTTCATTGACGTGAGGCCCATAACGTTTGTCTAGCATGTGCCCGGGACAATACACAAGCATGGTAATGGTGATTATTCTTCTGGTTTTACCTGGTTCTCTACCTACCAGCCCTCCAGATGTGCTGTGGGGCAGGGCTCTCTGTTCACTATGTAAGGCCAGTGCCTTATTCCTCCGCCAGCCTCCACAGAAGCCCAGGATTTGCTGTTCCAGAAGCTAGTTCTGATTAATAGGCATTATTCTAATTCGGCCTTCTATCTACCCCTATAGGTCAATAAAGATAATAATCAATATTAGTCACTATATATCGTGCCCCTACTCTCCGCCAGTTCTGTGCTGAGGCCTTATATTAGGCACTCACTAATTAGGCATCTCATTAATAACATAATGAGATATGTTATTACTGCATCCATTCTATAGTCCAATGGTTCCCAACCTCTTTGGCACCAGGGACCAGTGCTCCTATGAGAATCTAATGCCTGATGATCTGAGGCGGAGCTGAGGCGGTGATGCTAGCGCTGGGGAGCAGCTGCAGATACAGATGAAGCTTCGCTAGCTCTCACCCCGCTCACCTCCTGCCGTGCGTCCCAGTTCCTGACAGGCCACTGACCTGGAACTGGTTGCCACCGGGATTTGGGGACCACTGCTATAGTCAATGAAACTGAGGCCCAGAGGGTTTTAGTAACTCGTCTGAGGACCTGCAGATAAATCGGGTACCAAGATTTGAGTCCATGTTGGCCTGACTCCAAAACCTGCGCTCTTAATTCCTGAGGATATTATTCTGCTTCCCCTGCTCAGGACCCTTGTGACTCTCTAGGGACAACACATCCGAATTTCTATGGCATATGAAGTCTTTGTTAGCCTGTGGGAAAACCAAAATCCTGCTCTGAAGGTAGGAGGAGCAGCAAAAAGAGAAGGGGTCTCACAAATTCAAAGTGTGCTCTCTCTGCTGGGAGAATCCCCACCCGGGTCTGTGGATTGAGGGCTTGTGTGTGCCAGACCCAGGACTCCATGCGCTGTGGTGTCATCTCATTTAATCCTCACAACAGCCCCGTGAGGTCACTACCCTCATTTTCTTGGCTGGGGAAACTGAGGTTTATAGAGATTAAGCAAAGTGATCAAAGTCAAAGATTTTAAGTGGCAGAGCTGGGACTGGATTGATGCGGTCCCTTTCCAGAGCTAGACACTTAACCACTACTCTCCACATTTCCTTGATGGGTCTTTCCTTTGTTCACTGCCCCCCGGGCATCCCGGGCCCCCCAGTTCTTCCGCTGTTTCTAACTTCGCTTTATGTTCCGGAATTATGAGTCCTCTAAAACCAGCTGAAAGATCTGGAGAAGTCAGGCAGGTTGATAGCCAGTCTCAGGGCATGGTGGCTGTGGGGACGCCCCCAAACTCCAGAACTCTCTCGTCCCAACGCACACGCTGGCACAACTTACCACTGGCAGAGGCCAAGATCATGGCTTGCAGCATCTCTGTGTCAAACTGGTTGTTGGGCCAGGTGCCGGTTTCGTCGCCATTTTGGGAGCTGGAGAGAGATTGGGATAGTGAGCAGTGTCCCAGGCCAGCCCAGCTCCTGCCCCATCTGTCCTCTCTCAGAGCTCCCAGATCCAGTACTCTATCCCTACCCCATGCCCAAGACCTACTCCCTTTCAGCAACGTAGAAGATAGTTTATACAATCCTTCAGAAGCCAGACCCCCATTTGTCAGTCCCCCAAACAGCTCTCTACTGTCTCAGACACATGTCTCTGAAGCCAGGGCCCTTAGAGAGATGAAGCAGGATAACCGGCAGCTTGGCCCCCATGAGAGAGAGTGCTTACCATCCTAGTGAGGGAAATCAGAGCCTCTCCCCAGGGCAGTGAAGGTGAAAATGGGAGAGGATGTGTCAGAGTCAGAGAAAGGGGTGAGAACATTGCGGGGAGGACAGGGGCAGGAGACCCCAGGAGTCCCCAGAGCTGGGAGGCTTGCTAAGCCCTCAGGATAAAATCCACACAAGAACCTGTCCCTCCTATGTTACAAGAACAGCCCCAGGCCCTCCCAGACATTCGGCCATCAAATCTCTTCTGAGGCACTTCCCCAGTACCTCAATCTCTCTCTTACAGTGCAGCAGGACAGACACTGGCCTCTAGAATGCCACTTCCCACCCTTTGCCTTCGTAACTCGAATACAATTAGTCAGAGGGGATCCCTAAGCCCACCCAGGCTGGGCCAGGTGTCTCCCTGTGGTCCCACTTTACTGCTGTTGTACTGTCTGCTCCACCACCAGATAGAGCTCTGTGTGGCAGGACTGTCTGCCTGCTTCCTCCTGCAGCACCTGATTAAGACTTTTAGATACTTTAAGTGTTGAAAAAACCATGAAGTGATTCATAATTGTGAAAAATGCTAACCCATAGAAGAACCCTAAGCAATTCCAACCTAACTCGGGATTTTCCCATAGTGACTATTTCCATGCTTTTTTGGAATTTTCAAGGATCAAATTATTTCTGTTTTTGAGGGGATGGAAAAGCACCCTGACACACAGTCTATTAGGTGACTCTTGGCACTGTCTGGCACACTGAAGTTCCTCAATAAATATTTGTTGCCTGAGTGAATGGGAAAAGGCCTATGGAGAGCATTAGGTTACTATGAGGGTTTGGCACCAGGAGAGGGGCTGCAGGGCAAGCCTCAAAGGGTGTGTGTGTGTGTGTGTGTGTGTGTGTGTGTGTGTGTAGAGAGAGAGAGACAGAGAGAGAGAGAGAAATAAAACAAATGTGCAAAAATGTTAATAACTCATGAATGTAGGTAAAAAGAGTATTCAGATGTTCACCATGCTATTCTTTCAACTTTTCAATAGGCCTAAAACATTTCAAAGCAAAAAATGAGGGGTAAAATTAAGCTATCAGGAGAAGGTATAGTGTTGTGGGAGTGGCTTTCCAGGCAGAGCGGGTAATACGAGCTGAGGCCGGGAAAAGTAATACGCCCCCTGAGGCTTTGGTGAGTTAGCAGGACTAAGGGAAAGTCAGTGTGGCTGCCACAAGGGGAGGTGGCGTCAGGGTTTGGGGCGGCAGAGTAGAGACACTAAAGGTTTTGGTCTCATTCTAAGAGCTCCAGAAAGCCACCAAGGTGTTTCAAAGGGGGTTGTCACAATCAGATTTATGTATTTAAAGATCGCGCTTGTTCCTGTGAGAGGACCGATGGCTGGGTTACCTCTAGGAGGACAAGAGCCCTGTGATGAGGCCTCAGCCCCCTCTGTCTCCAAGAAAATCCAGAATTCCTGACTTGCAGTCTCACTGAGCTCTCTCTGGGCCTGTCTGAGGGCGCAGGGCTGAGGCAGACAGGCTCAGGCCTAGGTAAAGGGCCTAATGGGGATAGAGTAGGGAGAGAAGATGGGGGTGGGCAGCCGGGAGAGCCTTGAGGCTGTGGGGTAGACAACAGGGTCAGATACCACAGGTTAGGGGTACACCCTGTGGAGGTAGGTAGTAGTGTTGAGGGAATAAGGGCGAGTGGAAGGGTGGGCCTGGAACCATGGTGGGCCGGGCTATAAGGAGGATTCTAGGAAAATTACTTTCTATTTGTTTGTTTGTTGGATGACTGCCCAAGCACATGGACAGGTTGTTAGCTCTTTGAAGCTGGACAGGAGATGAGTAGAGTAGGAGAGACTTCTTTTTGAACTATTTCCTGAGAGCTTCCTATTTCTGGGCACTGGGCTGACTGGAATATATATGTGTAATATATAGTATATTTCAGCCTCAGAACCACCTACACATAAGTGTTACGATTATCCCTATTTTCCAGAAATCAGGGCTCAGAGAGGTTGAGAAATATTCCCAAACTCACACAGCTGGTAACAGGCAGAGCTGCAACCTGAGACAGCTCTAATGTGACCCTAAAGCCTATGCTCTTATGCACAGCAACATACTGGGCTTCATCAGAGAGGCCCTGGAGCCCTGGCAGCAAGTATAGGGGACTCTCCTAAGATGTGGGAAATAATGAAAAATAAAAGTGGAAGAGAGAGACTACATCTAATTGGCCACTTTCCAAAACCCACTATGTGCCAGTGTCTATGACAGGCTCTAGGATTTAAAAGATGATAGATACAGTCCTTGCCATAAGGAGCTTGTAACCTGGGTGCTGGGTGTGTGTGTGTGGCGGGGGGAGCATCCCAGGGGCTAAGATTTGGTCAAATGCTTCCTGCATCAGGCTCAAAAAAAGAAGAAATCTGGAAAAGTCACCTCTGACAACAACCTGGATTTAATTGTGATAGATGTAAATGCACGTATATATTCTTTAATGTAGTAAAAGCCTAGCCATATTTTAAAATATACAGATATGTCCATATGTGGGACTATTATGCAATAATTAAATGACTTTCAAAGAATTCGTTACTGACATGGGACGATTTTCATGATATATTGCAAAGATAACAAAAAAAGAAGCTACAATATTAATGGATGGTATAATCTCGATTACTACAAAGAAAAAAAAACTGGGAATGAAAGTTCTCAATATTCTGTGAACAAATTCATAAACAATTTATTTAAACAAATCAGATTTAAAAAGAAAAAAGAAGCCTATGCATGTTGCTTGACTGCATTAAAAAAACATTTAGAAAGATACACTTGAAAGTATTAATAGAGCTTAAGAGAGTTAAGATACTCCACCAAATACAAAATGTGGACCATAGTCTATGGCCATGCCACCCTGAACAAGCCTGATCCTGTCTGATCTTGGAAGCTAAGCAGGGTCAGGCCTGGTTAGTACTTGGATAGGAGACCACCTAGGAAGACCAGGTGCTGTAGGTGTAAAAAGTAAGGAATTGTAAACTGACAAGGTCCTTGCAATCTGTGAGGTCAACCAAGGGTTGCCTCGCCTAAAAAAAAAAAAAAATATATTATTAGTTAATTTGGATAAAGATGCAAAAAACTTAACAGAAAGATATATAATTGGAAAAATGTAAATACTGACTGGATATTTAATATTAGTTTATTAATATTATTTATTACTAATATATTATTAGTTTATTAATATTTTTAGTGCTTATGTATTTCTAAAAAGAATTATCTGTTAAAGATAGTGAGGACTCAGATTAAATTATGTGATGGCTGAGATTTTCTTCCAAATAATTCCAGGGAGGATGGGGGTGGAAACTGAAGTAAAACAAGATAGGGAATTAGTTGAGGCTGAATAGTGGGCCCATAGAGGTTCATTATATCACTCTCTCTACTTTTATATAGATTTGAAATCTTCCATATTTAAAAATGTTAGTGATGGTTTCCCCTGGTTGTGAAATTATGAGTGCTTTTTCTTTTAAATTATGTTCTCTGTTTCTCATGTTTCTATAATGAGCGTGTACTATTTTATAAGCAGGAAAAAAAACTTTCTATTTGTTTGTTTGTTGAATGACTGCCCAAACTAAAGGAGAGCAGGGATAGCGTCTCTCAGAGAAGTGAAAGGGGAAGTGGACCATCAAAGAGAACAGAGCAGGGACCAGGGGAAGCCAAAGGGAGATTCTCTTCTCTGTGCAGAGACTGGAAACAGCTGCTGGGTGGAGCCTGGGTTAGACAAGGGAGAACTAGCCTGAGAAAGAACTGGCTGGCTGGATTCAGAGCTTGAGACAACAGCTTCTGGGATCAGAAACCAGAAGGATGACCTGAGATGGGACAGTAGTGGGGAGAAACTGCCCCCGGCAGTCAGGGGCTTCGGAACGTGAGTCTTCTTCCCTTTTGTCTGGGAAATGTGATCCAGCACTGGCTTCAACTTGAACCAGGTTTACTGAAGAACTCAACACTAGCCCTGTTTTGAACGTGGAGTTTTAGTAGCCAAGACGGAGGGGAAGAAGTGGGGCAGAAAAGCAGTGGAGGGCGGGAACCAAGATTAGACTAAGAAATTTCTCTTCTTCAGATCCTCACTCCAACTTACTCATCAGAATGGCAGCAAAGCAAAAAACTCCCTGTCATTCTGTTGATCCTGAGAGGCCTCAGCACAGGGCCTTTGTATATGGTCTTCTGTCTACCTTGGAATGCTCTTAACTCTTTCCTTCAGCTGGTTAATTCGGATTCATCCTTCGGCTCTCAGCACAGCCTCATTGCCTTCTGAAGGTCCTCCTGCTCCCTGACCAGGTCAAATCCCTATTTTATACTCTCACCACCAGGTACTGCTTTTCATAGCACTTACGATAACTGCAATCTTAGATTTATTTTCTGTGATTATTTGGTTAACATTTGTCTCCCTCAACAATGTAAACTCCTGAGGGCAGAAACTATGTCTGTTTCAAATCTCCTATACCTGGAACACTACCTGGCCTGAAGTACTTACTATTTATTGAATGAATGAAGGAGGGAGGTCACAGTTGCTGGACTGGGCCTCTAACTCTTATTCATCAGGGCCACTGGGCCACTTTGGCGCTGTTTTGGAAATGTGTGTCCCATCCCCCTCGAGTTAAGGATGGGGAGAGCTCCTGAGCCTTCTCCATCTCCCTGAGAGCTCCCGCATGCATTTCAGGTCACTGGTTCTCTTATTGGATGAAAAGGAACTTGAGGCGGGAAAAGGTGCTCAACCCAGAGGGCACATCAGAGGCAACTGGTGGGGCTTCCAGGTTCAGTAGTGAATTCTGCTTCAGGGCCAGTATATGGCCTGGGCGGGTGTGAGTAAAGGGGGCACAGATTGCCCTGTACTTCTCATCACCGCAGCTCAAATGTGATTTCCTCCTGGAGCCTTCTCTATTACACTCTATTACACCCCTTCCTCCATTACACTCACATTACCCTCTTCTTCCCAGAGCTTGCTAGGGTTTGAAACTACACTTTTTTCATGTGATTTGTTGTCAATTTTCTGTCTCCCCTGCTGGCATGAAAGCCTACGAGTTCAAGATTCGTGTCTGCTTGTTCACTCTTATAAGCCAGTGCTCATGGGGACTGGCTCATAGTAGATACTCCACAAACATTTGTTGAATGAATGAATGAATGAATGAATACATGAACAAATACATGAATGACCTAATGGCTAACCTATGGAAAGGCTGGCAAGGCCAGCAGAGAGAAAGGAGACAGCTGGGGTTCAGGGAGGTGCAAAGGCAGTCCACGCCTCCTGGTTTGTTGCTTTCTAGGGGCCTTCTAGGAAATGCTTTGAGATCTGGTATCAGTGGCAAGACTGCACTCCTAGGCACTTGAGTCTCCGCTATACACCAAAGCCTCCTGGGTTCTTGTGGCAGTGAGGGCTCAGCATCTGTAGCATCTGGGGAAATGTGGGCAGCAAGTGTCTGACCACTGAGGAGGTGGGAGGTGGCCCAAGCTCTGCCAACCTCTCTCTCCAGGGCTCCTAGGATTCCTCCAGGCTCCTGACTTCGAACAGGGAGGCCTGGCCCAGAGCCCACCCCACTCCCCTCAGACCAACGGAAGATCTTTCCGCTGAAGTTTCCCTCCTCCTTCACCCGCAGGGGGT
>NW_006443124.1:4470707-4477703 GCF_000325575.1 Pteropus alecto
GGGAGGGTGTGTTGAAAAGTGTTGATCAAAGGCTCTGTGTGTGAGGGGCAGAAGGAGGAAGAGAGATGGGGACACACATGTGTGCTGGCTTGCCCAAAAGTACAAAGGACTGAAAGACAGAGTAAAAGACAGGATAAAAGAGAGACAGAAAGAGATAAAGAAAGAGAGAGAAAGAATCAGCAAGGCAGAAAGAGACAGACGACAGACTAAGAGAGAGAGACAGACACAGAGAGGCTGAGACACAGAGGAAAGCAAAAATAGCGAGAGACTGAAAAACAAAGAGACTGGAGACGGAACACAAGGACGCTAGCAAATGATAAAAAAAAAGAGAGACGGAATAGAGATCACGGACAGAGACGAGGAGGCAGAGACAGAGAGAAGAGGGGAAACAGACTGAGACTAGAAAGAGTCACATTTATTCATTGATTCCATATTTATTGAGCACCTAGCCACGGGCAGGCGCAGTGTGAGGAACAGAGCAACACAAGGAGACACAAATGATAGGATGGAGAGGCAACAATAAAGACGGAAACTGAGACGGAGACCAAGGGAGGCAGAGAGCGCAGAGACACAGAGACTGAGGGAAGGACTCAGAGATAGGAAAGTGGCAAAGACAAAAGGCCTACAGGCCTAGAGGGCAGGACCAGTGGGGGCCAGAAGGTAGCCTGGAGGAGGGGCAGGACCAGGGGACCTGCCGGAGGAGCTCTCACTCCGCAGCCTCACCTCCAGCTGTGCTGCCTCCACTTCCCCCACAGCAGCCTGACAACCCTCCTCTGCCTCTGCTCTTTCCTGCAGGCTCTGGAAGATGCTCTGACTGCTGACAGCTCCTGCTCTCCTCCTCCTGCCCCAGGTTTCTCTGCCTGAACCCCAGGTCAGGATGGAGCCCAGCTCAACCCGGAATAGGGGGATGTAGGCAATAGAAAGGTATAGAACACTTCCTCTTCACCCAGAGACCACCTTAAAACCATCTTTGGGTCTCACAGAGCCCCCAGAAAGATAGGGAAAGGCTCACACATAGGGAGAAGGGAAGGGATAGTGCGAATCGAGCTTCCAAAATAGCCCCTTCCTTCTGAGGTCTATGTACCAGCCCCCAATATCCCGAACCTGCCTGAAATCTGGAACTGAAAAAGAAGCCATTTGTAGCAAATGCTGAGCCCTCCCCCATCTCCTCCCACGTCATCACTGAGAAAATGCTGCAGAGAAGAGGGTGGGCTGGAGAGGCAGTCACCTACCCGCTGGTGCCGGGTCTCTGGGCCTGAGAGAAACGCCAGTCCGTGTTGGGTGGGGCTTGCTGTGGAGAAAACAGAGGGAAAGGGGCTGAGTACCCTTGAGAAGTCAGAATGTCACCCGACCCCTGGGATGGGCCTGGAGGGAAGAAGGGGAGTGGATTGGACACAGAGAAGAAAATGGGGTGAGATGGGGGAGGGGTAGACTCATCTTCAAAGACAAATATACCTCAAGTCTCAGAGGCCTGAGGTACCAGAAACAAAGAGATAAGGTAACATTTATCTGACCACAGTGAGCAAACCTAGATTCCTTTGCTAAAGAAACGGACTCTTCTTCCCTGCCCCCAGACTCAGAACTTCTAAATTGAGATTCAAGGGCTGAAAGCGTCAGCCCTTCTGTGGAACAGAGTCACGGGGAGTGGGGGTGGGGGAGTGGTGAAGAGAGTCCCCCAGAAGTGGCAGAAGAGGCTTTTAGATGAGAATTCCACAAGCCCTAGAAAAAATTGATTCAGCTCCTCAGCTGGGAACAAAGCATCCTCTGCAGCAAGATGGCTGCTGCTCTGGGTAACCCTTTTGGTGCCACATTGTGCTGTAACACATTCAAGAGGGATACCTCCTCCAGGCCCTTGGCAATCAAGGATCCCTTCCCACAGCTAAACACATTATTAATTTAGGAGTCATGCCAGACTGGGCCTTTGCAGAGCATCCAAGCCCCAGGACACTTCTCACCCCCAGAACTCCAGGCCAGACAATGACTGTGACTAAGGAGGAGAACAAGGCCCCTCTGTTTGGGACAGAGAAAACTGCTAGATGGAACTCAGCAGAGATCAAGCTCCCACAGCCTCCAAGCAGAGCCAGCGAAGTCTCCAGGGCTCCCAAGGGGCTGATCTGTAGCCATCTCCCACCTGGAGGAAGGTGTAGGATGCTGGCCAGCCACTTCACTACTGACTCCCTCCCAGCCTTTCCAAGGGTGTATTATCCCACCGCACACTCTCATCGAGCAGTCCTAGAGCCATCTCCTCACTGCTACTGGGATGTGCGAGTAATTAATTCTCATACTCCCAGAAGCAGAGAAAGAGGTGTGAGCATCTCCGGTTACACTGGGGAGAAGGAAGACCCATGGCTGCCAAATGACTCATTCTAAGGCTCACAGGTGGCAGTGATATGAGCAGAACCCAGAAACTTAGCATCCCAGGTGCAACAGGAGTCACCAACACCATTCTGGGGCTGCTGTGGGGAAGGGCACAAGGACGTCCAGCTTTCAGCCGCTGTATTCGCAGCCACAACCGAATCTACAAGGAGATAGATGCAGGTACCCTGATAGATTGGAGGAGAGGAGCTGGGCACAATTCACAATCTGCATAAGGACGACGGGTCCGAGTTCGTTCAGTTAGGGCTGCTCAAGGATAAGAAGCCCCAGAAGACTTTTCTCCATTTGTAAGACCCTGACGGGGAAAGAACCGAACCTCTGCCCCGATCCCAGCAGATGCAAATCATCTCTGCTCTCCTCTGGGTTTCCAAGTGCCAAGTGCCAAGTGATTGAAACACAAATCCTGGGGTTAAACAGATCTGAATTACGTCTTCTCTATCACGTACCCTGTGAACTTGAGCAAGTCACTCCACCTCCGTGACACTGTCGTGAGGTGGGGATGCTAGTATCCATCCAACCAAAGTGTTGGCAAGAGCAAAAGAGAGTTGAGGTTCTCAGAGGAGGTGGGTATGTAGTGAGCTCTCTCAGTCAACTATTAGAATCGCATGGGGGGGGCGTTGTTTCAAAATATAATTCTGATTGGATAGGGGGAGGGTGGGGCATAGATATTTTGAATAAAAACTTAAGTGGTGGCAACTTGTGCTTTTTACTATTATAGTTTCGCCGTAAATGAGGACACCCTGGCACCTGGCAAAGGCTGCGTAGCTTTCCATTAGCCAGAGAAGGAAGGACATGGCAGTCTCAGATACTTTAGTCACCCTCAAAGCCCCGGCCCTAGATCGTTAGGCACGTTGTGGTCACGACGGAGCCAAAAGCCTACCTCTGCGCGTCCAGAGACCGGTGCGCGAGGCTCCCACTTCCCGCGGGAGGACAGGCCCACGGGCGCCACCGAGGTCCCAGGCTGCTAGTCCTATAGCTAGCTGCCTGCTCACTCGCCCCAGGGCAGCTCATCCTGCCCGGCCCAGGCTTCTGGGCTGAAGGCGCTGCCACCCTCCCGCTCGCTCAGAGCCCCGGGTCCAGCGGGACTGGCCGGCCCGTGGGTCATAGAGTCCCGCCTGGCCCGCGCTCAGAGTAGCTCCCACGCTCCAGACGCCGCAGCCGGCCTCAGGCTCTCCTGGAGACTAGGGGTCCGGCCCTGGGAGCGGGTAGGAGGAGGCTCCTGAGTCCTTGCGGGACTCTTGACCTGGGACTGTCGCCAGGGCCCGCAGTCAGCGGCGAGTACCTCTGAGGCTGGCAGCGGGGTGGAAGGAAGCTGTGAGAGTGACCGGGCAGCGAGCGCGGGCTGTGGAAGGGGGTGTCTGTGCAAGCTCAAGTGTGAAGGCGTGTGCGTGCAGGTGAGCGGGGCTGTGTGGCCCGTGGGTGCGATCTGCTGGTTGGACACTAGGGAGCCCTGCGCCGACGGCTCTGTCCTGCCTACAGATGCGTTTGTTTGGTGTGGGAATAAGGATGGTTGAGAATAACAGCGAAGTCCCAGATCCAGAGAGTGGGGAGAAACGTAAGAGGAAACCTAAAGAGCGGCGGAAGGACGAGCGCGCGGGCGCCGGAGCCCAGGAGGCTGGCTGCGGGCGAGGCCCCATGACTGCTCTCGCCCTGGACCCCCGACCCCTGCGGAAGTCGCTGGCAAGATTGCCCCGCCCCAGCTTTTTCAGAGTGTGGGGGTGGGGTCGGTCCTATCCCTCCTCGGCCACAATCCACCACCTCCTGAGGCTTATAGCCCCTTCCCTGCCCCCGCGACACCTGTGGTCCCGCGCAACAGTCCAAACGGTCCTGACAATCGGGTGGAGCGCAGCTAGCTGCCGAGCTCAACCGAGATGAGTGGATACAAGTTCAAAGTCCCTTAGGTGGACGGGCGGCTTCTCCATTGCCGCCCCCAGGTCGCGCCGAGCCCCTCACCTGGCTCCGCTCTCGCAGCGTGTTAGAGCGGGACCGGAAGGCGTCAGGCTCCAGCGCCAGAGCTGAGGGCTGCTGGACACTGAGGGGCCTTAGAAAAGTGAAGTCACTGCCATCCGAGGCTGGCGAAAAGCACGTCCTGTAGCAATGGCTCTGCGAGTCTGCGGGCCGCAGCGTCACCTCCATGTACTTGAGCGTGCCGTCTGAGCTCACCTGTAGGTTGGGACTAGACTGCTTATAGTAGTCTCGGGAGGGTGAGTCCTGGCGCCTGCAACACTGACCCCCACCCCCATCCCCATCTGCGTGCCCCCGAAGGCACTTAGCTGACAGAAAGGTGAAGGTGACTAAGGATAAGAGACTGATGGCTGCGAGAGCCACAATAAGGTAAAGGGTAAGGTCTGAACGCTCAGGAGGGTGTGCGAGGAAGTCGCTGGATTTGGGCATTTCCTCAGGGTCCTCATCCTCCAGAACCAGCAGCACTGTGGCTGTAGAGGACAGTGAAGGGTCACCATTGTCCCTCACCAGGACTACCACCTGTTGGGTGTCAGAGTCATCCTCCAGTAAGGCCCGGGCTGTGCGCACCTCACCAGTGTGTGCAGACACCAGGAATAATCCTGGGGCTGTGGACTGTGGCAGCAGTGCATAGGAGAGCCATGCATTGTGGCCTGCGTCAGCATCCACAGCCGTCACCTTGGTGACCAAGGAGCCAGGAGGTGCAGAGCGAGGGAGACGCTGGGGGACTGAGAATTCCTGGCCGGGTCTTGGGTGCAGCACCGCTGGGGCATTATCATTCTGGTCCAGGACAAACACATGCAGAGATGTGTTGGCATGCAGCGGGGGAGAGCCAGAGTCTCGAACCCCCACCATGATCTGCAGCATCTGCAACAATTCATAGTCAAAGGTGCGCTGGGCAAAGACCCGCCCATCCTCAGGGTTGACATACACAAAGGAGGAGGCTGGTGCTCCCTGAATCTGATTCCCTAGAATGGAGTAGGTGAGACGGGCATTATTCCCAGTGTCTGGATCAGAAGCAGTCACAGTGCAGAGAAGGGAGCCTGGAGGCCGATTTTCTGGGATGTAAGCAGTATAGAGCTGCTGAGTGAAGAAAGGTGCATTGTCATTAACATCCGAAATGTTGAGCCTGATGGTAAGGTGTGTGTGCAGGGGAGGTGAGCCTGCATCACTGGCCAGCAGCTCAATGATATAGTGGGATGTAGTCTCACGGTCCAAGGGCTGGCTGGTTAGCAGTGAGTAGTGGTTCTCAGAAGGCTTAATCTGAAATGGCAGGTCCAGAGAGATATCAAGGCTCACTTCACCATTTCTCCCCGAGTCTCGGTCCCGCACATTAAACAATCCCACTACCGTGCCCACTGGTGTGCTCTCCAGGATTGGGTTGACCAAAGAGGCCAGTAGTACCTCTGGGGCATTGTCATTGACATCCCCTACATCCACTTGAATCATACAGTGGCCTTCCATGGCTGGCTGACCCTGGTCACGGGCTCTTGCATGAATTTCATAGAAACTTGACTCCTCAAAGTCTATGGGACCCAACACATGGATTGCTCCACTGCTAGGGTGTAGGCCAAAGAGATTCCGCACTGCCTCAGATGTATGGTCTCCAAAAGAATAGTCTAGTTGGCCATTGGTGCCCTCGTCCGGATCAGTGGCATTGAGGCGGAGCAGCAGTGTACCTGTGGGTGCATTCTCTGGGAGGCCCACACGTAGAACTGAGGACTGGAAGGTTGGAGCATTATCATTGATGTCCAGCACAGTGACAGAGATAAGGGTGGTCCCTGAGCGGGCCGGGATACCCCCATCTACAGCAGTGAGCACCAACTGATGTCTTGCCTGGGCTTCACGGTCCAGCTGCTGCTCTAGCACCAGCTCTGGGAACAGCTTCCCATCCTTGAGGGTCTTCACATTCAGACTGAAGTGGTTGTTGGGGCTCAGAGTGTAGAAGCTCACAGTATTCGTGCCCACGTCTGGATCCTGGGCACTATCCAGTGGGAATCGTGCCCCAAATGCAGCTGATTCTGAGATGCGTATCTCTCGCTCAGGGGTGGCAAAGCTGGGAGAGTTGTCATTGAGATCCAGGATCTCTACCTCCACGCGGATTAATTCCAGCGGGTGTTCGGTCACTACCTGCACCGGCAGCAGGCAGCTGGTGCTGGCTCCACACAGGCTCTCTCGGTCAATCTTTTGATTTACTGCCAGAGCACCACTCATCAAGCTCAGGGAAAAATAGTGCCCATTCTCCTCAGAGCCCAATCGCAGTCGGCGGTTCAACAGGTCTGTCACCTTTAAGCCTAGATCCTGAGCAACATTCCCCACCAGCGTCCCCGGCTCAGACTCCTCCACCACTGAGTAACGAAGCTGCCCAGACACCCAGCCCCAGCAGCACAAGGACAACATGCACAGCACTTGCCATTTCCCAGCGAGCTGTGGGGGTGTCTTGGGCCCCATGACCCAGAAGTCCCTTCCTGGACACTGACTCTGTGTTGTCCTGTCTCCAAGGCAGACCCAGGGCTTGGAATGTGGCAGCTGAAATCTCTTGTGTCTCCTTCCAGCCTCTTAAAAACTGCTCCGAGGTTTGTCAGCCTGCAGCAGTTCTTCTTAGTCACCGAATGGCGGGGGTGGGGAGGGGGGAGGGAAATTGGATGGGAGTGGAGC
>NW_006443124.1:4477742-4488601 GCF_000325575.1 Pteropus alecto
TGGGGGAGGGGAGTGGAATGGGATCGGAGGGGAGCGGGGGGGCTGGGGGAGGAGAGGCGGGCAGGATGAGCGGATCCCCCACCTCGGCTCTGAGTCTGATTGGCCAAAAAGTCTGTCTGCTCTCAACCAATTATGAAGTCTCCTCAGTCCTGGAAACCTTAGGAACAGCCGCTGCAAATTTGTGTCACAGAAGCCTCCTACCTCCCCACTCATTTCGTGCTGCAGGTTGATACAGCCCCCTTGGCAGCAAAATTTGACAGCTCAGATGGTGCTCACAGGGAAGACAAAGTGGTACAAAACTTCTCAGTGTTCTCTCCCAGCAACTTCCCGCGTGACTTCAGAAGCTTCCACTACTTCGCTTGAACGAACAAAAGTTTGTCCTTCTGGGGGTGGCAAAGGCTATGTGTTCCCCCTCCCACCCCTATCCTGACAAATGCTGCTGAGATGAGAGAAGAGTTTTGTTAAGACCTTATAGAACCTTGCCGACTTTCCAGCAGTGCTTTGAGGAATCTCCGTGTCAGCTGATGCAGCTTTCTTGAGATCCCAGACTTGAGCTGTGGAATAAGCCTCACAGCTTGTGTAAGGGGGAACACTTCTGGGAGTGATCCAGGTCACCCAGGAGGGTGACTGACAGCTAAGCATGGCCTCTAGGCTTTATGGTTTCACCAGTTCAAAAGAAATCTACTTAGAGACTCCCAGAGTAGCTATCTCTATGAATTCCTCATCTGTAAACCAGCTTTCTGACATTAAGTGATTTCACTTATTGCTTTTTTCCCCCTGCCCCCGATCCACTGCATCTAGCTCAAATCCCAGTGGGGGCTCGATTGGGAGTCCTAAAGACCTGGACTAACAGACCTCTGCTTCCACCTTGATGCCTCTCCACTCCCTTAGCTCTCTCCTCTTTGTACTGTCTTCTGTGTTTCAAGCAGAGAGTTCCCTTCACAGTGGGTTAGGGAGTGCTTGATACTGTGAGGCAGAGATGTTTGTTTCCCTCAATCCACTGGGAAATGGTAACCTAAAGTTCAAGTAGTCCAGAACCTGGCCCCGCTCCTTCAGGAAGAGTAGAGAAAGCAGCCAGCTAGGTTTAGGTGACTATACGGTGCACTCTACCCTAGTGCACTATAGCCTTCTATGCCCCACATCCTGGCAGCATGCTTCCACAATACTCTAGCTCTTGACCGCTCAATTTCATTTCTTACTCTCAGATAAGGGCATAACCCAAACCCAAGTACTAGTCTGTGACAACTCCCTGGTTCATTCACAAAACACTTCTAAAGCACAGCATCTACCACATAGTTACCACTCACGAAAATGATGACATCACTACGGGCTCTTACAGAGAGGCCTATTCTCTCTGGGACATAGCCTGGCCATATGCCTGGACCAGAATAACCCTCAAACATTGGCTGAGCCTGCAAAGGTCTCACCTCTAGCCCATAGAGAAGATCAGAGGGTGGGCAGCTTGGGCGAACAGGCTCCCCTGCCATAGGTGCACTGGGCGACTTCACCATCATGAAGCTATCGCTCCGAGTGGGTGCAGAAGCCAAGGGTGTACAGCCATGAGAATGACCACCCACATCAACAAACTTGATAGGATCATCTGACCCTAGCTGGATTCGGAGGATCCCATTGGAAGGAGGAAGCCCCTCCCTCCTTCGAGATCGGGTGAGACAGGCACAGGTGCCAGCAGGAAAGCAGGTCACTCCACAGGCAGCCCCACGCAGACACTTAGAGAGTAGTGCCACAAATGAGCCAAAGGAGACAAAGCAAATTGCCACTAGTGATACAGCCAAGTAGAGGGTCAGGCGGGATTCTCCTTCCCTTGGAGCTGAAGATTCTCGAAGATCAGGGACAACTGGATGAGCATCTTCCTCCAAGGACACAAGGAGAGTAACAGAAGTAGAGAGCGGTGGGGTACCACTATCCTTTACCACAATGACCAGCTTCTGTGGGGGAAGATCAGCTGGGATGGGAACGGCTGTCCGTACCTCCCCAGCATAGCGGGAGACTGCAAACAAGCTGGGATCTGGGGCCTCCAGGAGCTGATATGAAACCCAAGCATTGTAACCTGAATCCAAGTCCACAGCGGTCACCTTTGTGACTAGGTGACCGGCACCAACTGATGGAGGCAGTGCTTGGGGACATAAGGAACCGGGCCGGGCCCTAGGGCGGAGCACCGCTGGAGCATTGTCATTGAGGTCCAGCACGAAGAGACGAACTGTCACGGTGCTACTGAGGGGTGGGTTGCCCCGATCCCGGGCCTGCACCTCAAACTGCAGTGTCTGTGTTTGTTCATAGTCAAAGGACCGAGTAGCGTGAACAGCTCCCGTCTGGGGGTTCAGAGAGATGAAGGAGGAAGCTGACACATCTCGATTTCTGGGCTCTAGGAGAGAGTAGGAGATGAGCGCATTCAAGCCAGAGTCTGGGTCAGAGGCTGCAAGGGAACAAAGCAGATCCCCTGGGCGATTGTTCTCAGGAACAAACACCTCATGTGACCTCTGGAAGAAAGAGGGTGGGTTATCGTTCACATCTGAAATATTGAGGAAAATAGTCCTCTGAGTACTCAGAGGAGGATTTCCAGCATCAGAAGCAGTGACCATGATGTCATAGCTAGATTTGGCCTCTCTGTCCAAGGGCCCAGCAGTCACCAGGGAGAACTGGTTTCTGAAGGCAGACTTGAGGGCAAATGGCAAGTGGTCAGGAATACGGAGGCTCACATCTCCGTTTGACCCTGAGTCAGGGTCCTGCACACTGATGAGTGCCACCACAGTGCCGGGTTCTGCACTCTCTGGGAGAGTTCCAAGCTCCGAGGTCACTGTGATGTGGGGGGCATTGTCATTTACATCCAGGAGATCCACTCGAAGGCTGCAATGTTGCTCCATGGCTGGAGAACCCCCATCCCGAGCCCGAACATCAAATTCATAGTAATTCTCGTTCTCAAAGTCTAGGGGCCCCTGAAGAGTAAGCTTTCCAGTAGTGGGGTGCAGGCTAAAGAGGTTTCTCACACGATCAGGGGTGTGACCACTGAAAGAAAAGGTGACGTTACCACTGGGACCCAGGTCCGGGTCAGAGGCATTGAGCTGGATGAGCAGCATGCCGGCTGGCGCGCTCTCCAATACACTAATCCTGTAGCTGGATTGCTGGAAGGCAGGGGCGTTGTCGTTCACGTCCAGTACTGATACCCGGAGCTCTGCAGTGCCAGATCTTGGGGGGTTACCTCCATCCACAGCAGTCAGCACCAGGCGGTAGTCTGATTGCTTCTCCCGATCCAAAGGCTTCTCCAGGAGCAGCTCTGGGACCAGACTGCCGTCGCTGCGCTTCTTGACATCCAGTGCAAAGTGTTCGTTGGAGCTTAGTCTATAGCTGCTGATGGAGTTGCTCCCCACATCTGCATCCTGAGCCTTTTCCAAGGGAAAACGCTGTCCTGGAGGAGCTGCCTCCCCAATTTCCAAGTCCAGCTGCTGCCGAGGAAATCGGGGGGCGTGATCGTTCACATCCACAATTTCTACCTCAGCTCGGTACATTTCCAAAGGCCCTTCGGTTACAAACTCCAGGGGCACGATGCAGCTGGCACTGAGCCCACACAGTGCCTCTCGATCGATTGGATTCTTGATGAGCAGGGCTCCGCTGTCCAAATCCACACGGAAGTGTCTTTGGTTCACCTCTCCAGCGACCTGCAGCCTGCGAGCTGATAGACTCTCTGTATCCAGCAGGAAATCTTGGGCGACATTCCCCACAAAAGTCCCTTCCTGTGACTCCTCTGGGACCGGGTAGCGGATCTGCCCACAAACGTAACCCAGGTGGCAAAAGAGGAACAAAAGGGCAGCCCCGGGGCAGATTTCTACCCAGCTCCTCACCTTGCGGAGCATTGCTGCCTCCCGCTAGTTCTCTACCTGGTCCTGAGAAGCAGAAGAAGCCGACCCGCCCCAAACGGCCACACAGCAGCTGGAAACACCTATCTGCCTTTCCCCGCGCCAGCTCTGGCGCGGCTGGGCTGGCGCTGCAAGGGTTACGCGCCGTTTTTGCTGGTGGCGGGGTAGATTTGTCTGCCTTCCACCACCGGATTGGCAGACAGCGGCTCCTGGGCTCAGCCAATAGGCTGAGCAGAGAACATCCCAATAGCAGCAGGGTTAATGCGTCGCAGCATTGGAAGAAAAAAAGGAAAAAAAAAAAAAAAAAAAGAAAGAAAGAAAGAAAGAAAAAAAGAAAAATAAAAACCCCACCTATCTTTTTGCTTTCCTCCCGCTCAACAGCATTTTTTCCCACAGGTTACTACCTCTATGGAGAGGCAGACAACATATATGTATGTTTTTTTTTCTCTCTAACACATCAACTTTCCCCGCCCCTTTTCGGCAGGGGTTGGGGTGGGGGGAGGAACCGCGACAGCCAGAGCCCTAGCAACCTGCAGCCCAGAGAGGAGTAGCCATTTGAGGTTGGCCACTTTGTTCAAGCCAGCGTTGTTATCTACCAATATTCTAAATGAGTAGCTTCTCCCCCAATCCATTTGTATTAGAGTAGGAGCTAATTAGAAGCACTGCCATATACACAAAACTCTGCTCCTCTGCAGAGTATTCAGAAACATATCCTTCTCTTTGCAGAAAAGGCTTACATATTAATGTAGCCAATTAAATTTATGCAGTACACGTTTTTGTTGTAACAGGAGGCACAGCGGAAACCAAACCTTTTTTATTCAGAAGCTCGCTAGTGATATACTAAATTACCATTCATTGATTTCAAGGACAGTATGGAAGGGGATGAAGCAGAGTGGAGAAAGTCGGGAGAGGGAGATGTTCCAAATCAGTAAAGAATCAGCTGTGTCTGGGAGGCGCTAAGGACTAGATCTCATTAACAGTCAGAATGCTAACGTTCACAGATTTAATAGCTCCCGTGAATGATTGAGATCGGCAACCAACAGCACTGTGCCTACAAATCCCTTTTATTTGACACCATGGTATGCTTGATATGTTGTTAATTACCAACAGAGACTGTTTCGAAAGAGCAAGCTTTTCACTTAGCCCCAGGGGGCCTCTTGGAGCTGGAGATTTGATCTCACTCCACATCCACCCTGATCCAGACCCTCCCAAGAGCCTGGCTACCACCTTGCACAAATGTAGAAACACAGCTCATTTCACACTGTAAACCTGCAAACCGTAATCTGAGTGGCAAACACACCACAGCACAAAGAGAAAAATCTAGCCTGATCTAGACATGAGATTTCTTAACTCATCCCAATCCTCACCTGGGTTACCACCGGATGCCCCAAACAGGAGCAAAACCTGGGTTCCTTATCCTCCCTAGATTTTTTCCAAACCCTTGACCCTTAGGAATATCCTTTTGACTATGGTGAGGCCAGCAAACAACCTTTTGGTCTCAAAAGGAGGGATCTGCTTTCTGTTGTTGTTGTTGTTGTTGTTGTTGTTATTGTTGTTGTTTTATTTTCGTTTTTGCAAAAAAAAAAAAAAACAAAAACAAAAAACAAAACACCTAAACCTCCTCCCATGGGAATGATGGAGGTATAAATCAGTCTGACTTACTAGGTGTTTATTACAGGTTTCACTTCAGTGAATGAGACCATCATCCACCCAGCTGCCTCAGTCAGAATGAGGGAGAGTAGGGTATTCCTTGGCTCATTCCTCTTTCTGACTACCTATATCAGGTCAATCAACAAGTCCTGATGATTTTACTATAGTCATCCCTCTCCATCAATACTGCCACTGTGGTGATTCAAGCATTTATCAATCTTTTCCTTAAATATTGTAATAATCTTCTAACTGTTTCTTTGTCTCCAGTCTCAATATCCCTAATCCATCTCAGATTATGGTCACTATCAGAAAAATCTCTCTAAAACAAACGAACAAACAAAAAACCCTGATGACATCATACATATGTCAGTTTAAAAATTCTGCAATGACTATCATCTATACAGAATAAAATAAAAACTCCTTGACTAGGCCTAAAGGTAATTCAAGATCTAACTTGTTTCACTTTATTTCTTCCAAAGACTGTTTTACGAATAATTTAAGGTTCAGCAATAATGTAATATCATTATCGCTCTGCATGGAATTTCTTGCAAGGTCCCCTCCCTGCTCTTTTCCCCCCTTTCTTATTTAATAAACTACTTCTCAATCTTCGGTTCTCAGCTTAAGCATCACCTCCTCTATGAAGTCTTCCTGATTTCCCCAGGCTGGCTTAGGTGTTTCTTTTCCTTTGCTCCCATTGTTTCTTATTTTTGCATGTCTGTCTCCTATGGTACTCTGTGTACCATAATGACAGAGACTGTGTCTTTTCATCTTTTACAGTGGGATGCTCAATAAATGATGAATTATCGATATTATTAATTAGTTCAACAAATATTTATTGAATACTTGGACTTTATATGAGCACTTTATGATGAGTACAGACACTTTATATGCATTACTTTTCACTCTCACAACAATTTTGAAAGGAGGTATTACTTTTATTTTATAGATGAGAACACTGTAGTTCAGAGAGGTTAAGAGACCTGTCTAAAGCTAAACAACTAGTATGTGTAGTACTAGGATCCTCCCACTCCTACCCTTGGTCTGTCTGGAAAGAAATAAAGCCTCTTTCTCTAACATCTTAAACAATTTTTCTACCAGTTTGTCATCTCTATATCCATAAACTGACCTTTTACTGATGCCTTTAATATCCAAGAACTAGACCTCAGTTGAGACCTAAAGGTCTCAATCCCTTATATTTGAAATTTCACAACAAAACAAATTGGAGCATCATAAGCCTTAACCCTACATATCCTTGACGTAACCATTTTATGCCAGGTATGTGATTCTCTCATTTCTAGATTTTTACAATAGCTTTATTGAGATATACTTCACATACCATACAATTCATCCATTTAAAGTATACACTTCAGTGATTTTTTTTTTTTTTTTTAGGATATCTACTTATACTGAAGCAATGCAACCATCACCACATGCTAATTATAGAACATTTTTGTCAGCCCCTAAAGAGACCCCAAACCCATTGCCCGGCTCTAGATTTTTGAAGAATGGTTGCCTGGTTACTAGTGGTTTTGGAAGATTTTCTCTTTAGATGACAACTATTATCTTATATCTTCCCTACAATACTCTTCCAGAGCTACTCTATGTAATATTTTAAGGTTGGGAAACAACACCACAGAATTTTTTAAAGTTTGGCCTGTCCCTGTAAGGTTGGCTCCTGGTAGTGTAAATACCAGAATAACACTTTGCTTCATAAACATGCTAATCGATAGACTGGCAGGTTCTAGGCCAGTGGTTTTCAAAGTTGTCTGCACATCAAATTTACTTGGAGATATTTAAAAATACTGATCCCTGTGTCCTAACCCCAGAGATTGTGCTTTAATTGGTCTGGGATGTGGCCTGGGCTTCAAAATTTTTAAAAGGTCCTTAGGTAATTCTAGCGTGCAATCGAGTTTGAGAATATTGTCCTAGGGAAAGTGCCATTTGTTTCACGGTGTTACCAGAAGAGTAGCAGCTGCTTTTCGCTGGCTTTCATCTTTCCTTAGCCTTTCCATACATGCTTCTACTTGGTCATCTTTGGCTATCTCTAGATTTGCTTATTTCCAAGGTCGTGTTTAAGATTTGGGGTAGGTAAGGAACTAATAAAAATAGTAATAGTAATAGCTGAGAATTTTTTTTAACACGATACACCAGGGATTGTGTATACATTATATCATGTACTAATCTTATAGTACCGTTTATTCCCTTTTTGCATATAAGAAACAGGCTTAGAAAGATTAACTTGGCCAAGGATTCATAGTTGGTAAGTGGTAGAGCCTCATTTGTCTAACGGCCAAATCCGAAGGTAAATAGCAACCATACACTTATTAGTAACAAAATTGTGGCTTTCTCACCATCTGAAGTGTGTGTAAGTTTCACTCTAAGACAAAGGCCTTGCAGTCACCTGCACACCATCCTGAATAAATGAAAGCTTCACCTTTCTCAGGATATGAATTTAGCTAGCCTTCACATTATGTGTATACTTAAGAAAAATAATGCTGGATGGACAGGGAATTACACGGCGGGTACAGAAAAACTTTCATTTAGTACTTTATGTTCTTTTGGATCCTCTGGATTTAGTTTCAAAACAAGTGATTACTTTTACTTTTATAATTAATGATGGTTAACTTTGGATTGGGGGATTGTAGTTTTAATTTTTTCTTTATACTTTTCTCTGTTTTCCAAATTTTCTATGATGCATATGCATCACTATTATAACATAAAAATATTTTGTAAGTAACGTGCACATCACTTCCAGTAGTATTCTTGAAAAAAATTTAAAGGATCCCTAGAATTTTACTTTTCATAGAAAATTGTGTAAGAACGAGGTACGGGATCTGTGTAGACAAAGGAAAATAATTAGCAACCATTAGTTTTAATGCAGATGTGGCAATCACTTGAAAGATAGACAAATGAGGTAGTTTTTGTATTTCTAGTAGCTGCCACTGGTTGAAGGTGTCCAACAACTTGTTCCTAATGCAAATAACACCAAGATAAGCTCTGAGTGCTGAGATCTTGGATTATAGTTTAATGGCCCCTTAGCAAGATTGGTTAGTTGTTGTGGCAAGCAAGTGCTGAAGGCGTGAATTAGGTCCACAAATGAAGCAACTCCAAAATGTATGAGATCATAAACTACACTCTAACCTGGCCATCCCCTTTACAAAGGCACGAAGTTTGATGTAGGTTGGGTCAGGTGAAAAAGTGGATGCATCATTAGGAAGAAAAACATTTTCATCACTAAAAAATGGCTCCATGCCTTTCTGAACACGGTGCAAGAATCAAAAAGCATTATTATCGTTCCGGACGACCTGCTAACCCTTACCTGTCCGGGAGGGGAGCTCTCTGCACCCAAAACTTGCCTATAGAACACCGGATCGCAGCTCCGCAGCGTGTTCTGGCGGCTGGCCAGAGGGCTGGCCGCCCCAGGTTTCTTCAGCAGCGGGTCGCTGCGGCGCGAGTCAGTGGTGAGGTACACCTGATGGTAAAGGTGCGGTGGCACCAGGCCTCCCCGCACAGCGTCCGCGTGCAGAGAGGGCCCCGGTGTTCGGTACAGGGAGCTCACGGGGCCTCGGTATAGGTCCCTGGATTGTTTCCATTTGTAAACTTTGAATATGATTACTCCCAATACTGTGATTGCGAACCCCACAGAGACCAGGATTAGAGAGAGGAGTAGATAAAAGGTGAGATTTTTATTCTGCTCCCTAGGGGCAGAGCCGGAGGGGAACTCGGCCCGGGCTTCGGGAGATTCCTCGGTTACTGACACAGTCAGGGTTGCGGTGGTGGACAGCGATGGCTCCCCATTGTCTTTGATCAAGACCGTGAGAGTTTGCCTGGGTGAATCTGTGTCTTGGACTGGGCGGGCAGTGCTGACTTGACCTGTGTGAAGCCCCACCGCAAAAAGGCTCTGGTTGGGGGCTCCCAAGAGGCTGTAGGAGAGCCAGGCATTGTGCCCTGCATCCGGGTCCCAGCCCACCACCCGCGTGACCACGTGGCCGGCAGCAGTACCTCGGGGCAGCATCTCCACGGAGCTTCGCCCAGGCCGGGGGTATAGGACCTGGGGGGCGTTGTCGTTGCGGTCAGTGACAAATATGTTTACGCTGATGTTGGCGGTCAGAACTGGAGTGCCCCCGTCGCTGATATGAGCTGTTAATTCAAACTCCCGCCTATCCTCGTAGTCCAGGGGCACTAAGGATGACACGACGCCATTATCACGATTTATCGTGAAATAGCGACCCACTAGCCCAGTTTCAGCTCCTTGCTCCAACAGAAAGAAGGAAAGGCGAGCATTCTGCGGGGCGTCGGGGTCCCAGACACTTAGATTTAGTATTGGAACCCCGGGGAGATTATTTTCTTCCACGTAAACGTCATAGGAAGATTGGGAAGATTGTGGAGGGTTGTCGTTGATGTCAGACACTTGCACCCGCACTGTCGTAAGAGCTGAGAGGGAAGGGGCTCCCGCATCTCGAGCGGTGATACTGAGGTTGTATTCTGGCACAGTCTCCCGATCCAGGGCTGCGCTGGTTTTCAAAGTAAAGTAATTCTTGAGGGAAGAAGTAAGACCGAAGGGGAGACCTGGAGGAATCTCGCAAGTCACCAGCCCGTTCTCCCCAGCATCCAGATCGGTTACACTGAGCAAAGCGATGACAGTTCCTAGAGGTGCATCCTCCGGGACTGGGCTGTACACGGAAGTGACTGTGATCTCGGGGGCATTGTCATTCACGTCCACAACCTCTACCAAAACTTTGCAATGTGCTCCTTCGGGATTGGCACCCTTGTCTTTGGCCTGTATGTAAATCTCGTGGAGTTTAGTGTCTTCAAAGTCCAGTCGACCTTTGATTGTCAGCACCCCGGTTACAAGGTCTAAGGAGAATAGTTCCCTCACGCCGGCGCGGTTATGGCTGCCGAAGGAGTAAATGATTTCACCATTGGGGCCTTCATCCAGATCGGTTGCACGGACTTGCACCACGCGAGTGCCGGGGGGTGCATCCTCCGGGACGCGCGCCCGGTACAAGGACTGGTTGAAGGTGGGCGCATTGTCATTCGCGTCCAGCACGGTGATGCGAATAGGAAGGCTGGCGGAGCGAGCCGGGGTTCCTCCATCCAACGCTGTCAGCACCAACTGGAGACTCGGCTCTCGCTCCCGGTCCAGGGCGCGCTCCAGTACCAGCTCCGCGTACTTGGTGCTGTCCTCCCGCGTCTGCACCCGAAGCGCAAAGTACTCATTTCGGCTCAGCTCGTAGGTTTGTAAAGAGTTGCTTCCCACATCGGGATCGTGCGCGCTCTCGAGCGGAAAGCGCGTGCCTGGCGCCACGGCCTCACTAATCTCCAATTTCATTTCCC
>NW_006443124.1:4489873-4511847 GCF_000325575.1 Pteropus alecto
CCAATTTCATTTCCCGGGGAGGGAAAGCAGGATTGTTGTCGTTGATATCCTGGATTACCACTTCCGCACTGAAAAGCTCTAGCGGAGTCTCCACTACCAACTCCAGAGTTACGGTGCAGGAGGGCAGGGTCCCACAAAGCTCCTCTCGATCCAGGCGCTCGTTCACGAACATCTCCCCGGTCTCCCGGTTAACCTCAAAGAATCTTCGGCTAGCTTTGGACACGACCAGAAGCCTGCGGGCTGACAGGCTGCGGAGATCCAAGTCAAGGTCCGTGACCACGTTGCCCACCGCAAAACCCTTCTCTCTTTCCTCCAGGATCTCATAGCGAATGACGGCGGAAGCCTTGTGCAAGGCACCAAGCAGAAACAAAACTCCCACCACTCTCCCGGTGCTTACCAGTCCGCTCCTCCAGGCCTCTGGGACCATCTCACTCAAAGGCAGTTCCTCTTAGCGGGGTCCAGATCGTCCTGGCGTTTTCGCTGAGAAACTTTCAGCGGGTTAGCGCTTGGGCGCTGGGCGCCGAGTCCGACATGGCTTTCTGGATGCCGTTGATTTGCTCGCCGGCTGTTCAGTCTCTGCCTCATCCCGGGGCGCGGAGAGGGGACGGGCCGGGGCCAGATCTCCAGCGTCTTCATTGGCCGACAGCGGCACGCAGAGTCCCAGCCAATAACTGCACGAAGAATGCGCTAGCGCCGGGCTCTTTGAGCGGGACAAGCGCTTAGCGCCAAGAACTTCACTTTCCTTTGGCTTCCTTCCAGAGTTTGCGGCCAAAGCGCCTTGGCAGTATCCGTACATCGGAAACCTACCTTAGCCTGGAAAGCCAATTGCAGGGCGATGAAGCTGGCGGTTTTGCAAGTCTTTAAGCCAAACCAAGGACTATTAAACATTTTAATGGCTGTCTTTAATCGCAAGAAGGGGGATCAAGCCAAACCCAAAACGATACAACGTTGTCTGGAAAAACACCAACAAATTTGGTTTGTTTGAGGACAGGATAAAACCTACCTAGGCGGACGCTAATTCTAAGGAGGCGTTTAGCATTTCTGTGGTGATGTTAATAATTTCAGTTTTATCTCTTATCAAATGAGACTTTAGAATTCTCTGTCACTTCTTCAGTAAAGAAAATCAGCGGGAGCTACTATCTGTTTGGTTTAACTCTGTTTTATGAAATTTAAAAATTCATTTCAGATTTTTTTTGAAATAGGACATTGTTTGGCTCTCGTTTGTTAAGAACCAGAAAGCAATGTGAAATTTCCTACCCTGTCTTTCCCAACAAGCATAATCTTAATCATAGGGCATAATCTCGAACATTTCCCTTTACTTGACCAGTGTGTTTCCCAAGATCTTGGGTTCATATGTCACAAAGAGAAATTGCATTGCTAAAAAAAAAAAAAAAAGGCTAGCACCCTTCCCACTCCCCAACCCCCGCCACGGGGGGCGGGGACCAGGCCAAGGGACCTTTATAAAATAATTGAGATACGGCTGCAAAGCTCCATAAAGTATTAGAAAAATCCAAAGCCTTTACTCAAAGAATAAAGAGCCTCGAGTTTTCCGTATTTAGGCTTGCAGTCACTAAACACATAAACTAGCAATGGTTAGGATAATGAATAAGAGTCAGATATGGCATAAGTCAGAGCTGAGTTGTACATTCTTGGACAAGAAACTATCCTCTAAGTGTTCCTGGGTTTCTATCTATAAAATGAATAAGGCGGGTAAAATGCCTGGCACAGAGAAAGTCATAATTAATAATGTAAATCACCCCACTAGATACTAGAAGTAAAGTTTCAGAGCTTCACATACTATTTCTGTATAACTGTCTTGGACATTACATTGATTGCCTATAGTTCTTTCTTAAGTGTAACTGAACACTGAGGCAGGGAGAAAGGCAGACAGGTTAGATAGGTAGATAGGAAACAAATATATACAGGCTATTTATTGAAAAGATGAAAAGCCATATATGACTGGCTTCTTCATGTCCTCAATATTTTAATTCATCTTTTTAAAACCCCCAGTTTTAAATACTAAAGTTTGACAATTGGCCAGACCACAGAAGGCTGATAGGCGTTAAAAGACAGAACATATCTATAGACTATATTTAGAATTTAGAATATAGCCCAGTCACTTGCTACTTGAAGTGTGCGCTAAGGACCAGTGGCATGGGCATCACCCGGGAGCTTGTTAGAAAAGCAGAAATGCCCTACTCTGGACCCATCAAACCAGAATTTTCATTTAACAAAATACCTGGGTGTTTTGAATTCACAATAAAGTTTGAGAAGCACTGATCTAGTGGATTATTCAGAGATATACTGATTTATCAATCATTTTTTTCCATTCATCATCACTTAATTGACAATATGTCTTTTGAAAACTAGCTTTGATAAGTTGAAGTAGTTTTCTCATTCATGATAAGACTCATAGTTTTCCTAAGATCTCTTTATAAGCCAGCAGAACCCTCTTGGATCCATTCTTTATAGAAGCTAGAATGATCTTGACACTTTAATTGGATCATACAATTTTCCAGCCCAAATCTCCTCAGTAGCATTTCACTGCTCTTGAAATAAAATACCAAATCCTTTGCATAGTATCCAAGTTCTCATGTCTTCTCTCAATATTTTATAATGCTGAATTCAGTGTGGTCATCAGCCAAGCTCTTTGTGCCCCAGTTAAGCTGTTTCTCTCTTTGGAAAGCTTTCCTTTGCTTTGTTAATGTTTACAAATCTTTCAGGTCTCAGTTTAAATGTATTTCCTAACAGAGGTCTTCTATTAGGCCCCAGTTAAAACCAGGATCCTTTGTTATATTCTCTCAGAGCACCTTATATTTTCCTTAGTTAAACCTAGAACAAGTAAAAATTTTATAATTATTTTTTGTGTAAGCATGTCTGCCTCTCCCACTAAAAAAAAAAAGCTGCAGGAGGGCAGAGACCATGCCTATTTTGATGACCACTAGTATCCCTAGTGTCTAGTACAGGAGGTACTTAATGCTCCCCCCATCTTTAAGTATAATTGACAAATAAAATTGTATAAATTTAAGGTATACAATATGATAATTTATTGTATGTATATATTGTGAAATGACTATCATGATATAGTTAACACATCCATCAACTCACCTAGTTGCCGTGTGTGTGTGTGTGTGTGTGTGTGCACGCATGTGCGTGAGAACATTTAAAATCTATTCTCTCAGCAAATGTCAAGTATACACTACAGTACTGTTAACTATAGTCACCTGCTGTACATTAGATTCCCAGAACTTATTCATCTTATAACTGAACATGTGTACCCTTTGACCAACATCTCCCTATACTTAATGCTTATTAATATACCAATCTTCATGTTAACAGCTTAGTAATCATAAAATGCACAAAGGATTATATATATATTCATTTATGTGCATCCATTTTCCTAGGAGTAAGCATTTTTTAAAAGATATAGTCACTCTTTCAAGCTACCAGCGGGCCTAATGAAACTATTTCTTAACCTCATTATTTGAAAGAGAAAATACAGTTCGCCAAAGAACCAAGTAAAGTGAGGTAGTACAATTCACACTGGAGAAAAACATAAATGGCATAACTTGCTATGTCACTTATATCCAGGGGAAATGGAAGCACCAGTGTATAGAATCAAAATAATTTTCTGGTTTCTATCTTTTTTTTTCTCACTGTTTTATGATTTTAAGAGAGCCTCTGACCAATGAGATGCAACAAACATATTTTAAAATAGAAAGTAAATATATTATAGCGGGCAAGAGGGAGGAGGCCCTAATGTTCAAAAGATTTGAGTTCCAGTACTGGATATTACACTTACTTGCTACATAACCATAAAGCTGTTATTTTTAACTCCTATTTTCTTGATCCATAAAATGAGAATGATAATAATACTCCTTGACATAACCACGGGAATCTCAATCTCTTATTTTAATCTTTGAACAGTTTTATACTTACCATAGAGTTCACCTAGACAATCAATGATTTTTAATAAATTTATACAATTATGTAACCAACACCACAATCCAGTTTTAGAATATTTCTATGGCTCCAAAAAGTGCACTCATGGCTGTATGGAGTCAGTCCTTGCTCCTACCCCTAGCCTCAGATAACCACTGATCTGCCTTCTATGTAGTTTTGCCTTTTCGAGAAATTTCACTATAAGGGAATTATAAAATATTTAGCCTTTTGTATTTGGTTTCTTTCATTAGCATAATGAAACTACACCCTCAAATCTCTTCTTTCTCCAACCTTTCTCATTGGATAACAGGCACTTCTATCCTGTCAAAAATCCCCAAGTCATTTTTAGCTTCTTTTTCTATATCCCCACAGTCTACGCATTACCAATTTATGGCAAAATGCTCACTGTCTCCAAAATATATGCGAAACTATCAATTACCTTCCCTCTCTACAGCTACCACTTGGGTCAAAAACAATTTAAATACTATTATAATATCTTTTATGGTCTTCTTATTTTCTCTTTTGCTTTCCCTAAACTCCATTTCACATGCAGAAGCTTGAGGGATTTTTTAAAAATATAAATTACGTGATAGACTCTCCTTATAAATATAGTGCTTGGTACTAGGACTGGCTACATAATTTGTGGGGCCAATGCAAAATGAAAATAGGGGCCTCTTTGTTTAAAAATTATTAAAAATTTCAAAGTGGTGACAATAGAGCATTAACCCAAATGAGGGCCCTTCTAAGAATGAGGGCCAATGTACCTGCACAGATCACATGCCCATGATACTGGCCTTGCCTGGTAAAGAGAAAGCTCTCCAAAAATGTTACTCGATATTATTTTTTAGTATTAGGCAATTACCTAATACTACTTATTCCCAAAAGGTCAGCAATATCAGAAAAGCCTACTCATGATACTGTTTAATTACTGAATTCAAGGAAAAACATATTATTATCCCCTTAAAATCCTAAATATCATTTAAAATATTTCAAGTCAATCAAATTTACCTCTTTGAGGAACATCCTAAGATCAAATTAAGGGCTCATTTGAGAAATGGCATAAAAACAGATAACCAACAGATCAATCAAACGTGTACCACAATTTAGAGAGGTGAGTGATTCAAGGATTTGGTGAAGATGCTGAGTGGTTTAGCCCTATATTTATCTGAAGTTTATTTGTGCAAAAAAAAAAAATGTTCTGTATACTTTGATTTGAAAAGATGTCTATGAATCTTACGAATAGATTTTTCTAAGACTTCCATTCTATCTACTCTTAGAACAAGAAGAAATTATCTCATCAAAATATTTTGGAACTATGATCAGTGATTTAAGAAGTCAAAAGTTTAAGAAAAAGAGAGATGTTTACTTCTTCTTCCACTTGAGTACTATTCTCTTCTAGTCTTGATCATATTAGTACTCTCTTATTGCTTATTATATCACAAAGCTTAAATATGCCGGGAAACTACCTGCAAAAGATTACTAAATTTGTCCACATGAAAATCTCCCAAGATACCTAAATTCTTCTTAGAGATATAGAGTTTGTTCATTTAATCCCCAGCATCTTGTTGTTATCTAAATTATTCGCACCAAATGGATAACTTTGTATGGCTGAATTATTTGTTTATTTTTTCTAGATGAAGTAATTTACCTCAATATATAATGTTAACTTTGAGTGAGAAAGAGATGTGGCTTTCTGATCATTAAAACCTTCTGGCAATATAGAAGTTTAGTACATGATGAAGATGCTATTTCAAATCACTGGGGGCTTTTAATAAGTGGTATTGGGACAACTGGTTGCCATTTAGGAAAAAAAGATAAAATTAGTTCTATACCTCAGCACACACAAGAATAAAGTCCATATATATTAAGAATTTAAATGTAAAAACCAAAAACTATACAAGTTCTAGAAGAAAATTAATGAATTTTTCTATAACCTCAGTGTTGGGCAAGGCTTTCTAAGACTCCAAGCTTAAATGCAATACAAGAAAAGACAGATTAATTTGATTACTTTAAAAAGGGGCGGTGGGGGTGGGGGGAAGGTTGCATTGCAAAAAACATACTATAAACAAAGGTGAAAGGCAAATGAAATGCAAAAAAATTTGCATCTTGTACCTTGGACAAAGAATTAATATCTCTATGTATATATATAACTTTTAAAAATCTTAGGACAAAACACTTAAAAATCTAATAGAAAAATGAACACAAGACATGAACAATTCTAAAAAAGAGATAAATGACTTTTAAACATATAAAAAGGTATTGATCTTCAATCAATGATGAGAGAAATTCTAATTAAAACTATTTTGAAATTTTTTTTACTGCCCAGATTGGGAAAAATTTAAAAGCTTGACAGCACACTCTGTAGATGAGGCTTTTGGAAAGTAAGCATTCTCATCTATTGGTAGGAATGCAAAATATGGTACACCAATAAATAGATTAATAGTTATATCTGACAAAATTATATATGCATTTACCTTATGAACTAGCAATTGCACCTTTAGGGATTAACAGTAAATATACACCACAAAAATTATGAAAAAAAATATGTACCAGGCTATTCATTATAGTGTTATTTGTAATTGCAAAGAAGATTGGAGACAAACTGTAGATTGGTTGACTAGACTATATGTACAAATATAATGGAGTTTTATGAAACTATATATTTAAAAAAACAATGAAGATATCTATAAATTTATATAGAAGATTTCCAGAGTATATTGTTAGCGCAAAAAGTAAAGTGAAAACTTTTGCTTTCGACCATAGTGGTGGAACTATGACATAGTAGAACTAGCCACACTACTATAAACAACTAGAAGAATGGTGAAAATATGTGGAAAATGCTTTCAGACATTGGCTCAAAAGGAGTGCAAGACTGAGAGAAAGGAAGCAGATGCAGTGAGTCCTAGGTCTCTGGGTTTTTTTTGCCTGGAGGCAATCTGGGGAGACTAAGGTGGCTAAAATTTGTGGGACAGAATGCCAGAGAGAATGGAGCTACACAAAGAACTCCAGAAATCTGGATAAGGAACCTCTTGAGTCTTTGGCTAAATGATAATCTGAGCATACATAGACTGACATGCTTTTGAAGCTGGGCAAAGAACAACTGTCAAGGGAGCTATTAGCTGAAGAATTCCTGGAACTCATAGGGATGGGAAATATTTGAATTCCATTCAGCCAGAACACAGGGACTCTGCTGAACACTCAGAGAAATAAAAAAGGCACAACTTAGCAGTAGGGCAAAATTAGTCCAAGGCAAAGGCTTCTATAGACCTGCCCTATTAAAGCTTAAAAACGAGCCTTGAAAAGATCAATCTGATCTGCAAATAACTGCCTTACAAAAAAACAAAAAACAAAAAACAAAAAAACACTTCAATACTTTTAAAGAAAGACAACAAAATCCAAACATGCAACAATGTAGCACTTACAATGTCCACCATCCAATAAAAACACTACTATACATGAACATAAGCAGCAAATTGTGACCTAAAACCAGGGAAAAAATCAGCACTAGAAATTATAGATGCCGTGAAATTAGCAGACGAGGACTTTAAAACAACTAGTGTAAATACTCTCAAGGATTTGAAGGAAAACATGAAGATAATGATAGAAATGGAGAGAAATTAAAGAATGAAATAAAACTTCCAGAGATGAAAAATACAATATATGAAATGAAAAATTCACTAGATGGGATTAGCAGATCGCTAGACACCCAGAAAAGATCACTAAATTTGAAGACATAGCAGTAGAAACTATCCAAATTAAAATACACAGAGAAAAAAGATTGAAAAAAAAATGAACAGAGATGCAGCAACCTGTAGAAAAATATCAAGTGGTCTAACATAAGCAAAATTGGAGTTCCCTAATTGGGTGTAATAAATAATATTTGAATATATATATATCGCCCCAAACTTCCTAAATCTAAAGAAAAATTATAGACCTACAGAATCGAGAAGTTCAATAAATACCTAGTAGGATAAACATAAAGAAAAACACACCAAGGTCCATCGTAAATTTCTGAAAATCATCAATAAAGGAAAAACTTTAGAAGCAGTTAAAGGAAAAGAAACATTAAATATGGGGGAACAAAGGTAAGAAAGATTATAGACTTATCAGAAATAATGCAAGGCAGAAGATAGAGGAACAATATCTCTACAGTGATGAAAGAAAAAAGTCAGCCTAGAATTTTATATCTAGCAAAAGTATCTTTCAAAAGTGAAAGTAAAATAAAGATTTTTTTTTTCAGACAAACAAAAACCAAGAAAATTTGCAACCAGCAGATCTGTACTGTAAGAAACATTAAAGGGGGTGCTCGAGTTTGAAGACAAATGACACTAGATGGAAACTTGGATCTATGTAAAGAAATTAGTGACAGAAAAAATAAAAGTGTAGGTTATATATGAAAGACTTTTCTTCTCACTTTTTAATTTCCTTAAAAGATAATTGATTAGTTGAAGCAAAAATAATAACATATTATGGGGCTTAAAATATTTGCAGAAGTAATATGTATAATAACAGCAGCACAAAAAAACAGAGGAAGGAAATAGAAGTATATTGTTAAATGATACTGCCATTACATGTGAAGTGCTATAATTTATTTGATTTATATTTATGGTGATAAGTTAAAGGTGCATAGTGTAAACCTTAGAACATTCACTTAAAAAATTAAAGAGGATAGCTAATAAATTAATATTAGAGACAAATGGGATACTAAACAATACTGAATCTCAAAGTAGGAAAAGATGAAAAATAAAAAACTGAAATAAGGATAAAACAAAGAGCAAGATGGTAGACATAATCATATCAATATTATATTAAATGTAATATTGGTAAGTTCAACCAAAGACAGAGATGAAAAACCATGTGACAAAATTCCACACTCATTCATGATTTAAAAAAAAAAAGTCTCAGAAACTAGGAATAGAGGATATCTTCCTCAACTTAATAAAGAGCATCCATACAAACCTACAATAAACATAAAACTTAATAGTGAAAGACTAAAATTTCTCCCTAAGATCAAGAACAAAGCAAAGATGTCCACTCTTACTATTCTTATTTAACATAATTCTAGAAGTTCTAATCAGTGTAATAAGGCTACAAAAGGAAATAAAAGACATGCACAGTTTAAGGAAGAAGTAACACTGTCTCTATTTGCAGATGACATGATTGCCTACATAGAAAATCCCAAGGGATCTGCAAGAAAACTCCTAGAATGAATACATAATTTCAGCAAGGTCACAGGATATAAGATTAACATGTAAAAATCTACATAGTATTTCCATATACTATCAATGAATATGTGGAAATTAAAATAAAAAACCCAATACCATTTACAATTGCTCAAGAAATGAAATTTTTAGATATAATGCTACTAAAATATGGACAGAACTGGTAGGTTGAAACTTACAGAATGCTAATGAAAGAAATCAAAGACTATCTTAAATAAATGGAGAGGAAGACATAAAGTATTCACAGATTGGAAGAGTCAGTCAACATAGTAAAGATGTCAATTCTCCCCATTTTGATCTCCAGGTTTAACATGATTCCTATCAAAATATGAGCGAGATTTTTTTTTGTAATATAGATGTTTATTTTAAAAGTTATATATAAAGACACAGGCCATAGAATAGCCAAAACAATATTGAAAAAAAAAAAACAGAATAAAGTGGAAGGAATTACTCTAACCAATTTTAAGATCTACAATATAGTTATGGTAATCAAGATACTGTAGTATTGGAAGAGAAACAGAATAGAGAACCCATAAATAGACCCACATGAGTATGGCAAATTGTATGTGTGGTTTTTTTTTAAGCCATGAAGATTTTTTGGCTCACATATCTGAAGTCCAGAAGTAAGCTCGTGTCATGATTAGTTTGATCCAGAGGCATAAGTAGATCACCACGGACCTGATTTCCTTCCTCTCTATTTAACACACAATGGTATTCTTCATGGTGTAACTTCACGCTCAGGCTGCCCCTGCTCTTATGGTCTTAACATGGCTGCCACCAATTTTGCATACTTCTATTTCCTAAGGAATAATAAAGCCTCTTCCTCGAATCCCCAGCATACCCCTCCCTCAACTTTTTATGACCAACCGATTTTTGACAAAGGTGCAAAAGGGATTCAATGGAGGAAGTGTAGTCTTTCCAACAAACGATCAATGGTACTGAAGCCATTGATTGATCATTCATAGATAAAAAATTGACTCTCAACCTAAACCTCATGCCTTATACAAAAATTAACTCAAAATGGATTATAGGTACCAATATAAAACTTAAAACAATAAAACTTTTAGAAGAAAACACATGACAGAAGTCTTCGGGACTTAGGGTATATGAACTATTCTTAGATATGATACCAAAAACAGATTTATAAAGTAAATTGATAAATTGTACTTCATTGAAATTAAAAACTTTTGTTTTAGGGAAGGTCTTGTTAAGAGGAAGAAAAGACAAGCTATTGACTGGAAGACAGTATTTCCAAACCATATATCTGACAAAGGACTCTCATCTAGAATACATAAAGAACTCTCAAAATTCAACAGTAATAAAAAAAATCCAATTAGAAAATGCGGAAAACACAAAAACAGACTTTTGACTAAAGAAGTGATGGCAAATAAGCATATGAAAAGATGTTCAATATTATTAGCCATTACGGAAATGCAAATTAAAAACACAATGAGATTTCATACCTATTAGAACAGCTAAAATAAAAAATAGCGACAATACCAAATGCTGGTGAAAATATGGAAAATTATCTCTCATAAATTGCTGTTAGGAATGCAAAATGGTACAGTCCTCTGGAAAATAGTTTGGTAGTTTTTTATAAAACTAAACATACGCTTACCGTTTGATTCAGCAATTGCACTTGTAGGCATATCTGCCAGAGAAATGTAAACTTATGTCACAAAAACTTCTACATAATTTTCACAACTGCTTTATTTATAATAGCCCCAAACTGGAAACAACCTAGATATCTTCCAAGAGGTGAGGGGCTAATCTAACTGTGGTATATCTATATAATAGGATACTACTGGGCAATAAAAAGAAACAAACTCTTGATACCTACAACGACTTTGATAGATCTCAAGGGCATTATGCTGAGTAAAAAAAAAGCCTACCTCAAAATGTTACGTACTGTATTGTACCATTTATATAACATTTTCAAAATAACAAAGTTAAAAGAATGGTGAAGAGATTAGTGGTCGCCAGGGGTTAGGGCAATATGAGGTAGTTCTTTGTAGTGACGGAACTGTATTTGATTGCGGTGGTGGTTACACAAATCTATGCAGATGATAAAGTTGCATAGAACTATTCACACACACAAGTGAGTGCATGTGAAAACTTGAAATTTGAATAAGGTCTATAGATTGTATCAATGTTAATTTCCTGGTTTTTATATTATAAATATAGTAATGTAAGATGTTATTATTGGGACTTCTATGATTGTTTTTGTAAGTTCCTGTGAACCTATAATGATTTTAAAATAAAAAGTAGAAAAAGCATACATACTTAATAATAGAGCTTAATATATGAAACAATATATGGCACAAAAACTTATATATCTGAAAGGAGAAAGAAAAATTTATATTTTTAGTTAGAGATTTCAACTTTCCTCTGCCAGTGACTAATAGAATGAATAGACAAAGAATCAGTAAGGTACAGAAGGCCTGAACAACACTATCATCCAACTTGACCTAGTTGAAAATGATAAGACAACAATCCCTAACAGCAGAATACACATTGTTGTCAGGTGTGTAAAGAACATTCATCAAGGTAGACTATATCCTGTGCCACAAAACAAAGTTTAACAATTTTAAGCACAGCCAGCTTTATTTGTGAAACAAGGAAATAAAGACTTACTTCTCTTAAAAAATTGAAAAGTATAGAAACCATACAAAGTATGTCCTTGGATCATAATAAAATAAACTTAGAAATGGATGACAAAAGGATATTTAGGTAATTTTCAATATTTGGAAATTAAACAATAACTTTTAAATAATACATGGGTCAAAGAAGAAATTGCAAGGTATACTAGAAAACATTTTTAATTGAACTTTTATGAAACATAACATCTAAAATAAGTTGGATGCAGCTAAAGCTCAAAGTGAAATTTATTTAAATAGTTATACTAGAAAAAAAGAGAAAGGTATAAATTCAGTGACCTAAGCTACAACCTTAAGAAGTTAGAAAGAATATACTTGAAACTAATTAAAATAAACAAATTTTAAAAAGAAGTTAGAGTAAATGAAATCCAAAATAGGTAGAAGGATGGAAATAAAAAAAATAAGAGTGGAAATTAATGAAATAGACAAATAATAGAGAAAAATCAATGGAGCCAAGCTGTTACCCTAACAACAACATGAAATTAAGAAATTATAAGAAAAGTAAACTACATACTAATAGTCTTCATAAACATACATGCAAAAATCTTTTATATATTATTAGCATATTGAATCCAGCAATATAGAAAAGACTAGAATATGATGACTAAGTTGGGTATATTCTAAAAATGCAAAGTTGATTAAACATTTAAAAATCAATCTATGTAATTTATCATATTAACAGAGGAAGGTGCTAAGGTTATTTATTGGGGAAGGATAATCTCAGCGAATTTTTCCCAAGGGACAATGGTATATCCCTTTGGAAAAAATACAAACTTTCGCTCACAAGTATCAACTCAAAATGAATCATATACCAAATTGTAAATGGTAAAACTATAAAACTTCTAGAAGAAAATATAGGAGAAAATTATCAGAACTTTGCAATAGGCTTTCTTTAATAGGACATAAGAAATACAAATTATTAAAGAAAAATGAATAAATTAGGCTTCAGCAAAATTACAACTTCTGCTCTCCAAAAGATACTACTAAGAAAGTAAACAGTCAAGTCAGTCTTTAAGACAAGTCATAATATCCACAAAACATGTATGTGACAAAGAACTCAACACAAATAAATTTTTAAAAATTCTTGTAATTCAATTTTAAGAAGACAACTCAGTTAAAGATGAACAAAAGATTTGAACAGACTTCAAGAAGATATGCAAATAGCCAATCAGCACATGGAAAGATGTTCAATATCTTCAGTTAACAAGAAAACACAAATTAAAGCCACAATGAGACAGTACTACACACCCACTAGAAGGGCTAGAATGTTAAAGTTTGGCACCAAGAAGCATTAGTGAGGATGTGGAGCAAGTGAAACTCTCATACACTGTTGATGGAAATATAAAGTGATATTACCACTTTAAAAATAGTTTTGCAGCTTCTTATAAAGCTAAATATACACTCCCCATATTATATCGCGATTGTGCTTTTAGGTATTTATCCAAGAACTAAAAGACTACGCTCACAAAAGATTTGTACATAAATGTTCGTATAACTTTGATTAAGAATAACATCAAACTGGGAACAAACCAAATGTCCATCAACAGGTGAATGGATAAACAAATTGTGATATATCCATACAATGCAATACTGCTCAGTAATAAAAAGGAACAAACTACTAATACATGCAACAATGTGAATGAATTTCAAAAATATGTTGAGTGAAAGAAGGCAGACACAAAAGAGCATGTGTTGAAGGATTCCATTTAGATGAAATTCCAGAAGAGACAAAACTAATTTATAGTGACAGGAAGCAGATCTGCGGTTGCCTAGGGCCGGGTATGTAGGGAATTGATTGTGAAGGGGCACGAGGGAACTTTTCAAGGTTATAGAAATGCTCTATATTTTTATGATAGTAGCGGTTACACAGGTGCAAACAGTTGTCAAAATTCATTGAACTGTATAATTTTAAAAGGTATGTTTTATTATATATAAATTATACTGCAATAAAATTAAAATTTTTTAAAAAGTGAAGTGCAAAAGAGTACCCACAGGCAGTCCTCTCTTTGCACAGTAGTGCAGGACTGTGAAAATGACCATGCAAGCTGAAACTGTGTAAAGCGATCTTAATAACCAATGGGGGAAATTATGATTGTTCCATGACCTTTAAAAATTTTTATGAAAACATTAAAAACTTTCTCATAGGGAAGTAAAAAATAATAAAACTGATATTTATTTAGTACCTTATAATCTAAAATATTAGCACCACTAAGAATTATCAAGAAGAGTTTGAAGAGGGCTTGGCTTCTTCTCACCCTATAATTTACAATTGGGGCAAGCATCCTTTCCATGCCTTGGCAACTTGTCATACTCTTAAGTTTGGATGAACTTCCATTATGTCCTTTCAATGTCATGAAATATCTCTGAGAGTTACTCAAATGTGAAATTTTTTGCTGGTGTCATTTTTTTTTTTTCTGGGACATCTTCATCCTTTTCATCACAACCACTTTCCTCATTCGTGTCATTAAGTTCACCCTTTACTAAGCTCCTTTGGCTGCATGTCTAGAGAATCTTGAAGGCAATAGTGTCAACATCTCCAAAGTCAGCTATTTCTTCTGTAACTCGATTTAAGTTCAGTTTGAATTTCACTGACAGCATTATCACTTTTGTTTCTTGACTGAACTTCCATCTTTGTTGGTCAACTCCCCCTACACATTTTTGTAAAATGTCATGTGGGTTTATCACTGGGAGACAAGAAGACAACACCACCACATGATCTGCTGTCTGTGTATGAACTAAATAACCGATGCAGAGTAACCAGTCACTAACAGACTGAAAGAAGCCATGTGATTGGTCACTGATCATGGTTCACATTTGTTATTTGCAAAGTAATCTGTGAACTGAAGGGCTAACGGAGAAATTTGTACTTTGTGCAATTATTCAGTTAATATACCATGATAACTGAAGTTTGAACTGTTTTTATTTAAATAGTTGAACTGGTATTATTTAAACTGTGGTAACTGAAATTTGTGTATATTATAACTTTTCAAAGCTAGGATTCCCTGCACAGTATGTTATCGTGTAAGAAAGAAGAAGAAATACTAAAATATAAATATACATGGTAATTTTTTTTGCAAGAAGAAACACAGAGAGGATAAACCAGAAACTAATGAAACTGATTATGTACAGTGGGTGCTGGGTGAGGCAGAAGAGATAGGTAAAGAATGACAATTTTCTGAGTATACTTAAAAAAATAGTTTTGACTTTAATTATGTTAATGTTTTACATATTCAAAAAAGAATACTAATCAACACTCAACTCAATTTTGTAGTGTGAAAAAACTCTAAAACTGCATACAATAGAAATTAATAACCTTAACTTTATTTCAAATGAATAACGTGAACATACTACAAGTAACTTTGAACACAGTACTTTAGCTATATACTCTCAGCTTAAAAACAAACAATTGCAAGCAAATCTTGAATTCTGTAGGTTTGTTTTTCTCTTTGGAATGGGTATAGCAATTCTGAAACTACTTTCTGTGTATTTTAGGACTGAGTAAATATATTCATAATGTTGGGAGCCAGAGTTCTCACTTTTGAAAAGAAATTACAAAGATGGAAAGGGGTAAGGCTAGGAAAAACTGAACTGGAGATATTAACATAAACCCATGATTCTGAAAGGGTGTGTGTGTATAGATATAGATGTGTGTATGTTTGTGTGTTTCCTAGCTCTGTCTGCTGAAAAAGCCTACAAACAGTGATAGCCCATTAGCAATGAGTATGCCTAGCACTCAGAGCTTCATTTCTAAATAATATTTCCTACTAAAATGAAGCAGAGCTTTTTGGATAAATGGCTCATCTCATGACTGGAACAGGGAAAGTGTAAAATAATTCTGTAATATCTTACATCAAAAGTAAGAAAATGCTCCAGAAAATAATAGGGATATGGTGAAAAGACACAAGAACCAGCTTGAAGAGGTTCTCATTAGCAAAAACGATTTGAGATAAAACTAAATCTAAATCTAAAATAAAAATAAATCTAGGACAATTTAGCATCAAAATAAATAGCGGCAATCATGGAGTTTTTTTTCAATTCATTGAAAAAAACACATGAACCATAAATGAATAAATAAGAAAGAAGGGACACTCTCCCTTGCGGTGTAATGCCAACTAATAAATGTAGAAGAAAGGATTATAAATGGAGTTAGAAAATCATGCCCTCTTGAGCGTGGGCTGGACCAAGTGACTAGCTTCTAACGAACTGAACACAGCAAAAGTAGATGGTATGTCACTTTCAAAATTAGGTTTACGGAAAGATTGTGGCCTCCATCTTATTTCCCCCTTCTGGCTCTGATGAAAGCCAGATGTTATCTTTTGAACTTGTGGAGCCAGATGTTATCTTTTGCCTTGTGGAGAGGTCCACATAGCAAGGAATTGAGGCAGCAATTCTGTCTAGCTAACAGCCAGCAAGAAATTAGGGCTGTCATTCCAACAACCTATGAGGAACTGAATCTCACCAATAATTATGTGAGAGAGGTTAGAAGTATATGTTCCCTCAGTTGAGCTGTCAGATAAGACAATAGCCTTGCAGCCATGTGAGAAAGTTTGAGGCAGAGGCACTCAGAAATGTATGAGATAATAAATATTTGTTGTTTTAAGCTACTAAGTTTTGCAGTTATTTGTTACACAGCAATGGATAACTAATATATTACCAAAAAGCCTAGTTTAAACATAATCATAAGGAAGGATAAAACAAACCAAAATCAAGGGTACTCTACAAAATAAATGGCTTATAGTCTTTAAAAAAATATCATTGTTATAAAAGACAAAGCAAGACTGAGGAACTGTTTCAGATTAGGGTTAGCAAAAGAGACATGACGACTAAATGCCATGTCTGATCTTGGACTTGAAAAAATTACTGTAAGGTTTAAGTAAAGTTTGAGTATAGACTATAGATAATCATACTGTATCAATGTTAAACTTTATTATTTTCATTATAGAAATTCAATTGTATAAAAGAATGTCCTTGTTCTTAGGAATATACAATGAAGGATTTAGGAAGAGACATGATATCTACAACCTACTTTCAAATTGTTCATAAAATAATGTGTGTACAAAAGCATAAATACATATACACATATGTGTACACACACACGCACACATATAGATGAATGATGAAGAGAGAATAAAAAGGGAAATTATAAAGAACATGTAACAAAATACAAAATATTACAATAGGTAAATCTGGGTAAAGGGTTTGTCATTCTTTGTACAATTCTTGCAACCCTTCTGTAAATTTGAAATTATTTCAGAATAGAAAGTTAAAAGGAAAATTTGCTGTGAAGGTATCTATCAAAATTACAAACCTATTTACTCTTTGACCTAGCAATTCCACTTCTGGGAATTCATCCCAAGGATAAACTGCACATATATAAAATAATGTAGGTATAAGTCTATTCGATGTATTCAACTGCATTGAATAGCCTTATACCTACATTATTTTTAAGATTATGTTTAAGATTGGAAACAACTCAAGTATCAATTTATTAACCATGAGAGTGATTAATATCACAGTGGCATATCAAGCAACTGTTTAAAAAATAGCTTTCTTACGTATTAATATGGAAAGATTTTTAAAAGATACATTGTGGAGTGGAGAAAGCAAGATATAGAACAGTGTTTAGCATGTCATCTTTTTTGTAAGAAAAATGAGAAAATAAAAACATATGCCCATATTTGCCCATATCTGCATAAAGAAATGCTGAGCGGATATTTAAGAATTAATAAGATGATTACTTATGGGGGCAGGAGGAAACGGGTGGAATAGGAGTAAAACGGGAATGGGAATAAGACAATATATACCTATCGTTTTGATTTTTGAATCATGTAAATGTGTTTCCTACCTCAAAATAAAATAAATAAAAGAAAATTACTAAGATTGAGGTAAATGGCAGACCTATAAGGACTCAAATGAAATGACATCCCTGAGGTATTATTAACTGAGAAAGCGAGTTGCAGAACGGTACATATACTGTAAAATGTATAAAATTGTTGTACGAAAAAAGCACATACACATTTACATATATAAAAATGCTTTGAAGTACACATAATCAGGTATTAACAATAGTGACTTCTTGGGGGTTAGTCTGGAGGCAAGGTTAAGGGTGTGGGGGAATCTGATGTCTTTTTTAAAATCTCTTTTCAAATTGAATTATTGTTTATATACAGTGAGTTCAATGAGTTTTTAGGAAATATATACTTCTATATTATCCACTCCTCTAGCAAAGTATGAAAAATTCCAGGTTTTAGAAATATAGTGTGGAAAAAAATAAATTCTTGCCATCAAGGAGCTTATATTTTTCTTGAGGCAACAGAGCTAATACACTGATGAAGAAGCAAATATATATCAGATGAAAGTCACAGAACGAAAAGCAGTATCTTTTTAACATGGTTACTGAGGACTCTATAGGATGTTTAAGGTATGTGTGGGTATGTAATATTCCAAGTGTATTCATGATATTAAAATCCAACAATTTTATTATTGTTGCTATGCATCTTTTATCCTAAGCATTCCTCATCTGAAATTTTATTGTTTGTAAGCCAAAAACAGTTGGTGAAGAAAAACTGAACTTAAAAATGTCCAAGGAAAACATACAATCAAGTAAAAGAAAATTAAAGAACAACAACATATTAAAACAGCCTGATAGGTTTTGACCCAATCAAAATTCCAGAGATGGAAAAGAACGGGGCAGCAGGACTAGTCTGAAGAGCAGGATGAGTGTGAATTAGACACAGTAGATTCTCCAGGTGCTGGTTGTTTCCAATAGTGAGAAAGAGATCAGGAAGAAAAATGAAACACAGGGGTAGTTCTGCCATGAACCCCAAAACATACCAGTGTAGAGCTATCAGGAAGCTTATCATGCTTAGCCTGGTAAGGATATACCCAATGGTTTATCACAATGGAAGAAATCAGAACGAAAGAATGATGACCACACTCTTATCTGCACTTGGATGTTTCTCAGAATCTCAAACTTAACTTGTTTACAACTCAACTCTTGATTTCCCTAAAATCTACCCTTCTCTTGTCCTCCATATCTCACTAAATGGTACCTTTGTCCAACCAGTTCCTTAATTCAGAAACCAAGAAATGACTCTATCCCTTCTCTCTTTCATCCATTGTATTTATTCAATCAACAACATTTTATTGAGGATCTACCATCTGCCAGGCAATGATTTTGCCAGACACTGAAGAATATATAACAAACTAAATATTCCCTGCCCTCATGGTGTTTACATTTCAGCCATTCCATTATTGTCTTGTTGAACCTATTCCTCAAATACATCTCCAATCCATCCATTTATTTCTATACCCATTGCCTTCCTTTTAATTCAATCCATTTCTGTTTCTTACTAGGAATGTTGCCATAATCTTCCATCTGTTCTCCCTATTTCCATTTTTAACATTCATAAATCGAGTCACCACAAAGCAGCCAGAGTAATCTTTTAAAAATTCAAACAATATCTTGTCATTGTCCTGTTTAAAACCTTGCAATCGCTCTTAAGTACATAAGTACTTAGAATAAAATCCAGAATATTTAATACGATTTATAAGGCTCTGCCTTGTAATAGATGTACCTCATGTACATCTTAGAATAAAATCCAGAATATTTAATATGATTTATAAGGCTCTGCCTCGCAATAGATGTACCATTTCTAGCCTCCCTAGCCTTTCTAATTGCTCACCTGCTCTTTTTTTTATGACCTTTACACATGCTATTCCCTCTGCCTGATAATTTCTTCTTTAATCTCCTTGTTACCTAGCTAACTTTTACACACCTTCAGATCTCACTCTAAGTATCATTTCCTAAAAGCCTTCCCTGACCCTTCAGACTATGGAAGGCCCTCCTATTACAAACTCTCTTAGCATCCTTGTTTTTCTCCTTGGTGGCATTTATCAGACTTGTAAAAGACCATATCTTAGAATGACAGGCCCATTAAGGCAGATATTACATCTGCCTTGTTCATTGCTGCTTCCTTGGCTCCTAGGACAGTGCCTTGCATAGCATACAGTTAATAAATATTTGTTATATAAATGCATGAATGAACCAACCACTACTAGACTTGGGGCAGACACTAGTGTTTATTTTATTTTGGGGTGGGCTCTTCCAACCTATACATTGTAGAAAATGGAAGCCTAAACTTATGCAGATGTGGTTTACACTTATACTATATCCTCTCACATTATATTCTCACACAATATGAAAATAGAGCACCCTGCAACTCTTGTTTTTCAAAAACATATGGAATATACAAAAATCAATAGTTTTTCTGTAAACTGGCAATGAACAATCAGAAAATGAAATAAAAATATAATTTACAATAACATCCCAAACCATCAAATATGTAGGAATAATTTAATGAAAGATATACAAGACCTCTACACTTTAACTATAAAACATTGCTGAGAGGAACTAAAAAAGATCTATATAAATGGAAATATATACCATTCTCATGGATTGGAAGTCTAAATATTGTTAAGATTTGTAGATTCAATGTGATCGCATTCAAAACCATTGCAGGCTTTTCCCCTCTGGAAAGAGATGAGATGATTTTAATTTATTTGAAAAGACAAAGAACCAAGAATAGTCAAAACAATGTTAAAAAAAGAAAAGAAAAAAGTTGAAAGACTTACTACCTGACTTCAAGACTTACTATAAAGTTACAATTATCAAGAGAGTGTGGTATTGACAAAAGGATAGTCAGATCAGTGGCACATGATACCGAGTCTAGAAATACATCCACATATACAAATGAAATGATTCTCAATAAGTGTGCCAAAGCTCTTCAATAGGAAATGGAAAATGTTTTCAACAAATGATGCTGCAAAAACTGGGTATCTCTATGGGAAGAAAGAACCTTGACCCTACCTCATTGAATTGCTACCTCCATTCCATATGCAAAAATCAATTTTAAATGTGGTAAATAGAAGAGTCAATAGGTGTCAAATAAGTGCCCTTAAGCAGGAATATTCACTGCCTCTCCTAACATATTGTTAGAGCAAGTAATACACATGATAAAGGCAGTATATGCACATGACATATATTTGAAACCATTTCTTGGTTTCTAAGCTTTAGGAAACTCTTCAGGTGAGCATCAGAATCCAGGTTGAAGATGCCAAATTATCTGATTTGCTGAATTCTTTTTAGAGACCAACAGCTGAGTAAAAAAATTAATATAGCTTAGACGGGTAACAGAATCTACACCAGTAAGGAACCCTCCTGTGAGTAACCAATCAGACACACTTTTATCCATCTTACTACTAATATTCTTTTTCTCCTGACTTACCAGTAATTCTCCTTTCACTCTGAAGTTTCCGTATTATCCACTTAATTTCACTTTCCAAAGATAAATGTTTCCTTTTCCTTTTTTGGGGGGGCAGGGATGGGGGAGGTTATATTTTGGACTGCAAGCTCCCAAATCTCTGACAGTGATATACAAATGGGGGAATTTTATATGCAAATGTTATTCTATAATTTTTGACGTTTATGTAAATTGCAAGTTCCCCAACATGCTATGCTGACATTATTTGGATCCATTCATACAATCACCTGGAAAATATATAAGGAACAGTCTTTACTTGGATTCTGTGCTATTGCTATTTCAAATTCACTTAAAGAATTTGAATTGGCCACAGTGGAGTAGGAAATATGGCCAATGGGTCCCATGTCGGGATCTGAGGTGCAGACTTGAGTAATGGGGTCTCTGAGAGGGTTGTCTCAGTCATGAGACCACGTTGAGGTCACTGATGTGCAAGGTGACACTTCTGCTGGAGGAGAGGGAGGGCTTGCTTCTGTCAGTGGTCGTGATGGTGACATTGTACTCCAGAGTTTACTCCAGGCCCAGAGCCCCCTCTGTTACAAGCCTATAGTAATTATTGGAGGAAGATTAAATTCTGAAAGGTGCATTTTCTTGTCGAGACACATGACCTCCCTATTTTCTCCTGACTCTGGATCTTGTGGTCTAAACAGGGCGATTACTGTCCAAAGTGCAGAATCTTCAGGAATCATTGTGAAAATAGAAGTAAAAATCACCAGAGCAGAGATGCCCACATACTACAGTTTGTATCATCTGTTTAGAAATGGTAGTTGAAAATCCTTTGGATGTTTTTCACATTAATATAAATATTCAAGATGTAAACAATAATACCCCCC
>NW_006443124.1:4511873-4512503 GCF_000325575.1 Pteropus alecto
GTAAAATATCAGTTGACTCATCCTTTGGGTCTTTGTCATTATCACCTAGAATTCTGATCTCAACTACACTGGGCAGCCATTTCCCCCTATTACTTACTTCCAAAACCATATAATATTTTTAAATCTTTCCATAGTCTAATATACTTAAAGTCTTTGTTTCTCCATCATTGTGATCAAGGCCAAACTGGATGTGGGTACTCTGGACTGCAAAGGCATACTTGATTTCCACTTTGAGACCCTTGTCTGGGTCAGTGGCCCTTACCCTCACCATGGAGGTGCCCAGGGCATGTCTTCTCAAAGGCCAACTCCATATACATTCTGGTTGAAATTGGGTGGGAGGCAGGGGATGTTGTAGCTGTGTTGCTTCCAGGTGGTTCTCACTATCTCAGGCTGTCAGAACTGGGTGGTGCAAGCTTTGCTTTTCCAGGTCTAGTGGCTTTTCTAACACAAGTTCAATGTATTTCTGTCTACTGTCGGTCTCTTTTACTTTGAAGAGCAATGTAGAGTTGCTGCTAAGGTGGTAAGTTTGTAAAGGAATTCCTTCCAACATCAGAATCTCCTGTAGGTTCTATTGGAAATCTTGCTCCAAGATGGGTCAACTCAGATATTTAATTCAATAACACTCCTGCT
>NW_006443124.1:4512529-4529259 GCF_000325575.1 Pteropus alecto
TACATCTTGAATATTGATATTAATGTGGAAAACATTCAAAGAATTTTCAACTGCCATGTCAAACAGATGATATAAACTATAGTATGTGGGCATATCTGCTCTGGGTCATCCTGGTACATCTCCACTTTCCTCACTCAGTAAAGTATTCTTTTTCCTAATGAACCCACAGCTTCTGAGTGGGTAAGTCCTGGGCACCAAGCCTCAGATCTTTGGCAAGGTCCAATTAGGAAAGTCACCTTATGGAAACTCCTTATTTATCTGTTTCCACATTGGCTGATAGCAGTACTCTGAACTGCAGCCTAATGACATCAAAGATCGAAATTCTGAAGAGTTGAGAGTAATGAGAAAGATAGATATTTCTCACTAGAATTTGCAAGTTGAAAGGAATGGTATAGTCTTATTTGTGCAGTTAAATATTCCTAGGAATTTATATTCTCAGTGACTCCAGCATATGAAATCAAAGTGATGACTTTTTTTTTTAATTTCTTTTTGATGTATAAGAGAATTTTTAGGCCAAGTTTCTCTTTTTATTTTTTTTTGGGGGGGAGGGGCTTTGTTTTTTTCATATAACAGTTTCAGGATAAACTATTGGATAAATCTTCAGGTGCAGATATATAGAGGCTTCCAAGAAGTTTCATAATATAGAAATCTTATGAATTTTTAAATTTTGACAAATCTCCAGTTTCTTAACTTTGTATAGTTAGGCCAGAGATCTTGCTCTTATTAGGAGTTCAATATAAAAGGAAAACACATGTAAAATAATTGGTTTTGCACTATGATTTTTTTCTCCCAAGAAACCAGTTTCTAATCATTGAACTCAAGTCTTTTATTGAGTATTTAGAAGGTGTACAAACCACTGTGTGAAATGCTTCAGAGACTTAAAGATGAACTAAAAAGTTATACTTGTCCTCAATGATATTATACATAGTAGATCTTTTAATGGCTTCTCTGAGAGTAATTGTGGAGGTACTGATTCCTTCTGCAAATAGATAAATTATTTTATTTAATTCTATGGGCTATCTGATGACAGTTTCTTCACATTTTCCTTAACCAGAGAGCTCTTCCCACTGGGTATTCAGAAAACTCATCCACTATCAAATAATTTTTTCAATTACCTTTACCATTGGTTACCTTTTCCTATCTGTATTTTAAGAATGTTTCCTAAACAGTGTGGTCTGTTATCAATAACTTTTCATTAGGTATGGTTTTCTAAAAATGAACTCTTTAAGTGTAACGTTAGAGAGTAAACTTGTCTCTTTCTTAATATATATATACTCATTAATTTGATCATCATCCCTGCACAACAATGTGTTTGCTTAAAAAATTTTTAAATAGCTTTATTAAGGTATAATTGATATACAAAGAACTGCATATATTTAATATGGAGTTGTTTACTTTTTTGGACTTGATATCTTGCATGAGGAAGACAATTTTTTTACCATAATTATTCAATTCATGATCATAGCTATACTCTGTTACATGTAACTGAGAAAATTGTGATACAGTCCACTCATTTATCATTAGCCTTCTAACTCAGTTCTAGACGATCTATGGGATTCATAGTCTCAACAAATTGTACAGTCTGAGCAAGGACTCTAGGATATTGCTGACTCAAGGAGCATAATCTCTTCTAGAATGGAGGTGGGAGAAGAATGTCTGCTGATAGATTACATTCAAATTGTAGGTGCTATAAAATAGTGGAGCTATAACCTTAACTAACATCTGAACACTGATTAACTTCTTAGAGTAAGTGAATGTATGCCCACTTTTCATAACTATAAGAAGATAAGCAAAATTCTTGACATAATTTCTTTACTGGAACCAGAATATAAACATCCAAACCCATTGCCCAGTTATTCTAAAAAAGCCAATCAACAAACATTCTAATTATCAATCCTAAATTACCAGTAAATATCCTAAAGCTGATTATTTGCATAGCCATTAGCTTAAAACAACACAGTCAAAACTAAATTAACTCCACCTTTCAGGTTTTGATGTTTCATTTTCCAATTAAATCATCCTATCAATCCTATTGGGGTAAATTGGTCCTTTGAACAAGAAATCTCAAAGGACCCTCGTTTACCTTACACTATGGTTTAGACGGAAAACTTAACATTCATAAAACTGTCTCACTCAGAACAATTGTTCCTCCATCTTTTATGACCCCAAACAGGAACTTCTAGATCAAGAATGTGCCTGAGCACTTAAGATTTTCAAATTAGCTTTCATCAAAATTTTAAAACAGTTTTACTTCCACCCGCAGGTCACCCCATTGCACCATCTGGAGAAGCACACAAATCATTATTACTTTTCCCAACAGAATTTCAAGCATGCTGACATTGAAAGCATGACTCCTTTTTCTAACAACAATGTAAAAAAAATGGCTACTGTTAAGTATATATTATGAGGTATGACATGAAAGGGTCTTTCAAATTACACATTATCTCTATTTTGCTGAAACTGAAAGAGATTAAACAACTTGTCAAAGGTCACACAATTAGGAGTTACCTTGTTGCAAAGTTTATATTTTTCTAGTATACTACATCTTAGAATACTGACATCAGGTAATCCCCAGAGCATATACATTTGTTCATTCATTCATTCAGCAACTATTTAATAAAGCCTATTTAGCTCAAACTGAAAGTATAGTTGAGATTACTGATATTTGAGATATAGCCTATGCATCATGACTGTTCATTGCCCTAGCTCTTAATGATTTATCCCTAAATAGGGTTAAATGAACAGAAGTCAGCATATTTGGATCATACTAGGTTAACTTCCCAAACAATTTCTGTTGTGTGTATGGTCTTCCATTTTGAATTGGCCACCATATGAAAACTGGCCTTGTGATAAACATTTTGATAGCTTTTACAAAACAACAGGAGTTACATTGTCCTCTATTTCCTTCAATATTGTTTAAAAAGCTCTACTTATTCAATTCCATTTGGAACTTAACATCAGTACAAAGTTTACATTTTTAGATAAACTCAAAACTTCCTTTTAAAAACTCAGACTAAAAAAATAAGTAAATAAATGTAAATAAATAAAAACTCAGACAAATAGAAACACACTATATTTCCATTTTTTTTGGTCTTTGTTGTCAAGAAGCATAAAGTGACATGTAAATCTCAGTAGCAATAACTGTCTTATTTTAGGTCCATTTGTTTACCTTTTATTCTCTAAATAGTTTTCAATCTCTTTTATAAGTCTAGGTTTTGATTAAATATTGTATTTTTGAAAGTAGATAGGCAACAAATAAACAAAGAAAAAATAATTGGGAATGTTATGGTTCCTTACCCTGTTACATAATTTACCAAAAAAAAAACCCCAGGCTTTTCACAGTTTCCAGCAATGCTTTCCCATGAATAATGTACTTTAGCATTCAATTTCTGTTCACCATTCTACAGTAAGCATAAGATTCTCAGGAAACACTTAGGATCTGGGCACTCTCCAGAAAAATTTCCATGTGTGTGAAAATTGTGGGAAAGTTAACCTAAAAAGAAAAGCAAATTACTGCAAATTCACCACAGTACCAAAAAATGTGCTCAAAACACAGCTCATTAACTCTGCGTGTTCCACAGAGTCATCATTAAGATCATCAGTGTGGGTTAAATGGACAAAAGAAATATCCAACCTGGAAACATATATATTGTATTCTCAAAACCTATATGGGGGTAAAAAATAAACAATCTCTTCAGTATTTCCTTATGACAACACTTACGCTCTTTGCATATTTTAGCGAGAAAGTTTTAAGTATGTAAGAAATAAACTCACCATATCTGGAAGTTCATGAATGATTTGAAACAATGAAATGACTTAGGACAATGAGAAAGTATAAATGTATCCATCCTTAAAGACCAAGAAGAATGACTGCACTTCAGAGAAACCAAAGGCACTTTATGAATTTGTTAGCAATTGCATGTGTTGTTAGAAGTCGCTCTATTATAAAACTTTATTAAAAAATATTTATACTTTTCATTGAATTAGATTTATCCCCTCTGAAAGAATTCATGTTCTTAATAAGTAAATTGGCATCATATGTTCAATATAAAACTGTTGCAATGGGAAAGAAAAAGACTAATTAAAAGCTGGAAGAATTTTATAGTTGGTAAATTAAATTTAAAAAATTACATAAAGTATTAACAAATATTTTATAAAGTGGATATAAATTTTTATATATAGCATATACAATTATATGAAAGTTGTAACAAGTAAGGTGTAAGGGAAGGGCCGAGGGAAGGCAAATGGGTTGTCATTGGTGTTTGCCATATATACATGCATTTATTAGCATCTGTTTTATAAATTCCAAATATATACTAATTATCTATAGAAAAATACTTTGCTCAACGCCCAGAGAAGAATATTTGATATGGACTCACCTGAATGCATACATGATTATCTTTAGAAAACATCGAATCACCTGGTTGCAAAAGAGGCTCGCTTTTCTCACAGCTCTCTTGGCTGATAAGCGTGTCTGCGTAGTTGGGCTGCGGGAAGATCAGGTGACTCTTCCGTGAGTCCGCAGTGAGGGACACCTCGTGCGAATAGGTCTGCAGGAACGCCCGCACCCCGTCCACGCCCACAAACTGCGAGGCGGGCACACTAGCTAATCCGCCTCCTGAAGCCTGGAACAGACGTGACGCGTGCCAATGCCTCAGTCTGAGCGCCAGCAGCACGATGACGAAGGCAAGGAAGACGCAAGAAACAGCAGCCACCGCCACCACGAGGTACAGGGTGAGGCTTGAGGCGTCAGAGTTGTACGGGACCTCCAGGCTGCCTAAGTCAGATAGGATGGCTGGGATACTGTCGGCCACGGCCACAGTGAGTGTGATGGTGGCCGAGAGAGGGGGCTGGCCGTGGTCCTGGACAGCCACCACCAAGCTCTGCTTGATGGTGTCTCTGTCCAGTAGGGCCCGCGCTGTGCGCACCTCGCCCGTGTGCAGTCCCACCGCGAAGAGCCCTGGCTCACTGGCCTTGAGCAGGCGGTAGGACAGCCAGGCGTTCTGGCCCGAGTCTCTGTCCACTGCCACCACCTTGGTCACTAGGTAACCGGGCTCTGCAGAGCGGGGTGCCAGCTCCACGCCGGTGGAACCATCAGTGGGGAGGGCAGGGTACAGAATCTCTGGCGTGTTGTCGTTCTGGTCCAGCACAAATATGCTTAGTGACACGTTGTTGCTAAGCGGCGGGTCCCCACTGTCACGCGCAGTCACTCTCAACTGCAGGTCACGCGACTGCTCATAGTCGAAGGAACGCAATGCGTACAGCACCCCCGTGTCTGAGTTGATGGAGACATAGGAAGACAAGGGCGCTCCCTGGAGGGTGTCCTCAACTAGGGAGTAAGTGACCTGAGCGTTCTTTCCATAGTCGGGGTCGTAGGCGGTCACGGAGACAATGGAGGCTCCTCTGGGGTTGTTCTCTGGGATATAGGCAGTGTAGGAGGAATGAGAAAAGGCAGGTGGGTTGTCGTTGATGTCTGCCACATTCAGTGAGATGTGAGTTTCTGTGGACAAGGACGGACTTCCTCGGTCAGTGACGGTCACTGTGATGTTGTAGCTAGGAACCAGTTCTCGGTCCAAGAGTGTGTCTGTCACTAAACTATAGTAATTCTCATAAGACTTTTCTAATTTAAAGGGCAGATTCCCTTGGATGAAACAGATCACATGTCCATTTTCCCCAGAGTCTTGATCATTTACATTTAAAAGGGCGATTAATGTGCCTCTGGGAGAGTTTTCCAGAACGGAGCTGGAGAGAGAGGTGACAACTACTTCAGGAGCATTGTCATTCACATCCACAACTGTGATCAAGACTTTGGCTCGTGCAGAGTATCCTGCATTATCCATTGCTTGCACTTCCATCTCGTAGAATCCCGATTCCTCGTGGTCCAGCTCCCCTATTGTTGATATTGTCCCTAAATTACAGTCTAGCTTGAAAAGTTGGGCCGCCTTGTTGTCCACATACCGGAAGGAATACATCACTTCCGCATTGGCTCCTTCGTCTGGGTCGGTGGCGTTTACCAGAAGCAGCGTAGTGCCCACGGCCACATTCTCTGGAACGCTGACGCGGTACTCGGACTGAGCAAACGCTGGTGCGTTGTCGTTCGCATCAACGACCTTCACTCGGATGCGCGCGGTGCCAGTGCGCACTGGCTCGCCCCCGTCGGAGGCCGTGAGAACCAGTTGGTGAACCGCCTTTTCCTCGCGGTCCAGGGCTCGCTCGAGCACCAGCTCCGGGTACTTGTTACCATCCGCTTCGCTTTGCACCTCCAGAGAGAAGTGAGTATTGCTACTGAGCTCGTAGCTCTGGAGAGAGTTCTTCCCGATATCGGGATCCCAAGCGTGGGGAAGGGGGAACTGCATCCCAACGGCTGCGTTTTCACTCATTTTTATTTCTAATTCATCTTCCTGGAAGTAGGGGGCATTATCATTGATGTCCTTCACTTCTACCACCACCCCATATATTTTCACTTTATCCATCAAAATCTCCAGGTTTAGTTGACACTTTATGGCCCCCATACAGAGCTCCTCCCGGTCTATCCTGCCCGCGGTGACCAAGCTGCCGCTTCGCAGATTCAGAGCGAAAAGTTGCATCCTACCTCCTGAAAAGATGCGGACTCCGCGCTCCTCCAGTTCCTGGGCCTCCAGCCCCAGATCCTTGGCAATGTTGCCCACCCTCGAGCCTTTCTCCAGCTCCTCAAGAACTGAATAGTGGATTTGAGTGTATCCAGTTTCCCACAGAATCCCCAGGAGTACTCCCAGCAGGACCAGCCCTTTGCAGTCCTGGTGCAGTCGCACAGGAATCATTGTAACTTTTCTGGAGGATTATTTCCAGTTCTGTCTTTGACCACCGAAGGCAAGATCAGCTCTTCCGTCATTAGAATCCGTCAGCTGGGGGACCAGAGCTCCTCCGCTCAGTTTCCTCTGTCCCAGAGGAGATGGTTCGTTTCTATCTGTGCTTTGTGCTTCAGGCGCGTGCACTGCAAGCAGGATCTCGCCGCTTTTCTCTCCCCGATTGGTGAACAGCGGCGCTCAGAGTCTTAACCAATTACTGCACAACCTTGAACTTCGGGAAAGGATTTTTGGATTTTAGACCTTCAATAGCCCCATCTACTGTCCTTCAAATATGGATGAAAATGAAGCCGACTAAAACTACAGTATTTGTTTTAATCGAAATTTCAGTGAGCTTCTTTTTATTTCCCTGAAATGTTTCATATAGGTCCACTTTCTTGAGATTTTCTGTAGATTTTTCCAATGAGCTTTTAAATGAACTTGAAGTTTCTATACACAGCAATTTTATCCCTATAATTTTAGATCACCTGTTTTGATATCACCCCTAAAAGAACATCCATTATGGAACATTTCCCTGGGAGTTTACCATTTTGAGAAATCATGTAAAGAATAATTTAAAATTTCTCACTCAAGTAAAATTTGGGGCAATTTTTGATAGATTCTTAAATCTGCCTAAATGGAAGAACTACTTTAACATGTTGACACTTAACTTTAAAAACCAAATTTTCACAATAATATAAAAATGTAAAAATAAGACATGTGATTGTACACATCAGAATCACAGGAAGTTGAGAAGACACATGAACATGTTTGGAACAAAATGGAATCATTCTAACTCAAATTTACTGGAAATAAGGGTAGTTTTCTAAAACTCTAATACATTATATTTCAAAAGAATTTGTAGAAAAGTTAATAATCCAAAGAATATTACAAACTTACCTTTTTCTGGGTAATAACCTTAATTCCAATTATTGAGAATTACTGGCAATACATTTGCGAGCCTATCTAAATAGAGAAAAAAATTCTCACCATTTTGCTTTCATGAATGCAAATATTTATATTCTGAGGATAACTACATTTAGCAGGCATACCAGAAAATAATATTTTTTAAATTAGAAAGAAATATACAGGCAAATCTGAGAAAAGATTGGAGGTAATATTGACCTACTCAGTGGGATTCAAAGAATCCCTAGCAAATGTACCTGCATATTATAAAATCATCAGTCTTTTTAAAAAGCCCCTTTTCATGCATTTTCCTCTCATACTTCATAGTTAATAGGGTAAAGAAAATTAAAGCAAACCATTTGCAGATGAAAGATATTAACTGAAACTCACGTGAGTAGAAGTAAGAGAGTTAGAGCTTAACTTGTTCTCCTCAGTGACACTTACTACCAAAGATGCTTCATTAGAAAGATCTTGTGGGAGAACCGGTTCTGGCGTCATACAGACAAAATCAAACCTCGTTTTCTGAGAATTGGAGGCATACAGATTGTAAGAATAAGGTAAAGTTCCCTCGCTGTAGTTGGGAGAAACTCCTGGTCCAGTCTTAGAACAGAGACCAGCCTGAAAGCAGCCCCAGGCGGCCGGGTTAGAGGGGCGTCGCAGGCGCAGGGCAATGGCCAGAATCACCGCGAGAAGGAAGAGCACGGAGATCAAGGCCAAGGCCACTACCAGGTAAAACTGCAGCTCAGCTTGGGGATCAGCGGGCATAGGACGGTCGCTGAGATCCGGTAGCGCCTCTTGTAGGCTGTCGGCGAAGACCAGGAGCAGCGTGGCGGTGGCCGAGAGGGGTGGCTGTCCCCCATCGCGCACAGCGACCAGCAGGCGCTGGCGGGCAGCGTCCCTGTCGCCCAAAGCCCTCGCCCGTGCGCAGCCCCAAGCTGAACAGTCCGGGCTCGCTGGCCTGCAGCACGTGGTAGGACAGCCAGGCGTTGTGTCCCGAGTCCGCGTCCACCGCCACCACCTTGGTGACCAGGTAGCCGGGCTGCGCGGCGCGCGGCACCGTGTCGAAGAGCGCCGAGCCGTCGGGCCCCAGCGTCGGGTACAGCACCCTAGGCGCGTTGTCGTTGCGGTCGCCCACCAACACGCGCAGGCTCACGTTGGCGCTGAGCGCGGGCGAGCCCTGGTCGCGGGCCTGCAGCGTCAGCTCGAAGGCGCGCAGCTGCTCGTGGTCGAAGGCGCGCTGCGCGAACACCACGCCGCTCTGCGCGCTCACGGACACGTAGGACGACAGCGCCCGCGGCTCCAGGTCGCTGGCCACGATGGAGTAGGAGACGTGGCCGTTGGGTCCCAGGTCGGAGTCAGAGGCGCTGACTTGGGCGATGGAGGCCCCGGGTGGGTTGTTTTCTGGCACATGGACCAGGTAGGAGACCTGGTGGAAAACCGGGGCGTTGTCGTTGACGTCGCCGATGTGTAGGGTGATGCTTCTGCTGGAGGAGAGGGGCGGTTTGCCTCTGTCCATGGCTGCGATAGTGACGTTGTACTCCGGGGTCTGTTCCCGGTCCAGGGCCCCATCTGTTACAAGCTTGTAGTAATTATTGGCGGAAGATTGAATTTTAAAGGGAACTTTCTCTTTTATGAGGCATGTGACCTCCCCGTTTTCTCCTGAATCTTTATCATGTATTTTGAACAAAGCAATCGCGGTTCCGAGCTCTGCATCTTCAGTTATGGAACTAGACACGGAAGTGAAAACCACTTCTGGGGCGTTGTCATTCTCATCTAGAATTTCTAGTACAATTTTACATTCAGTGGCCATGCCTCCACTGTCCTTGGCTTCTATGCTCATGGTATAACTGCTTCTGATTTCAAAGTCTATAAGGGCTTTGGATTTAATCTCTCCACTCTGACTGTCTAGCATAAACATATTTCCAACATCTCCTAGTGTTCTGAAGGAATAGGTGATCTCTGCATTGATGCCCTCATCCTGGTCTGTGGCTGTCACCTTTAGCACAGAAGTGCCTGAGGGCAAGTTCTCACGCAGGCTAACTTTGTATACATCCTGACTAAACACTGGGGGGTTATCATTTGCGTCAGTGACCTCAATACTGATTTGAGTAGTGCCAGTTCGGACTGGATCACCCCCATCCACCGCTGTCAGGAGCAGGAGATGGGAGCTCTGTCGTTCCCGGTCCAGGGACTTCTCCAACACTAATTCTGGAGCGTTCTTGCCTTCAGTCTTATCCTTCATCATCAGAGAGAAGTGCTCATTATAGCTGAGTTGGTAACTCTGGAGAGAGTTAGCCCCTACGTCTGCATCTATAGCGGATTCCAGGCCAAACCGAGTTCCTGGAATTGCTAATTCATTGATTTGTAAAACAATGCTATTTTGGGGAAAATGAGGTGGATTGTCATTTATATCTTCTATCACCACATTTATGTGAAAAACATTTAGAGGGTTCTCTGCTACAATCTCTAAAGGCAGGACACACAGACGGTTTGGCGGGCAGAGCGACTCCCGATCTATTCTGTCACTCACAAGTAAGTTCCCGTTCTTTGTGTTTATGGTAAAGTATTGCTTCTCTGCACTAACTCTGAGATTGCGAGTCAATAAATCTCGTACATGCAGCCCCAGGTCCTGAGCGAGGTTCCCCACCACAGAGCCCCTGGCCATTTCTTCGGGAATGGAGTAGCGGATCTGCTCTGAGAGCGTCCCGCAGAACAAAGGCAGCAGGAAAGGAAAGAGTACTTGCCGCCTCTGGGTACTGCTGCTCTGCTTCGCCCTATTTCCCATCCTTCTCTGCGCCGCTGCGACCTCCGACGTTAAGAGAAGATGCTTTCTGTACAGTTTGTGTTTAGAACATCCACCACGTAGAAAACTCAAAGCTCCCAGTTTGAAGGCATCCCAATCAGCATTCCAGAATCAGATTTGCCAGAGCAGTGGTCCGTCCGGGCCACTTGCCTTTCAGACTTGCTTTTGTGACTGCGCAGAAAATCACCCTAGTGGATCCTGGACTCCGGTTCTTGCAGCACATTGGCCAACAGCGGCGCTCGGAGTTTATTTAGAAAACTGCAGTCAGAAGCCTTGCAATTGATGGGATTCGGTATTCCGACAGATATGGCTGCTGTATAGGGATCCAGGCAGTTTATGAGTTTTAGATGTGTCTGTTTTCCAGTGTTTACTATCAAAGAAGTTTCCTTAGAGATGGGGCCCTATAGAAGAGCCATTAATCCAGTAATGAGAGAAGTGTCTTTTTCTAATGAGGCAATGCAGTTACTGGAAGAACAAAGCAGTCTTCTCGCCACTTAGAACAAAGACCACGTGGGAAAATAGCCCCACCAAGTGGTATGGGGAGATTTTGACACCCAGTATTAGCTTCGATCTTGTATACAGATAATTTTCCTCTTTCATTTATCAGAGGAAACTGGAGGAGAGCTCAAAGCTTATCTAGGGTATACTCAGGACAAGAATGGTCAATGCCATTCTTGTTATTTATAAAAGACTTATGAAAGGGAATAAGTTTTACATTTTCATCATAAACAGCACATAAAAGCATACCCTAGTGGGTTACCATAGAAATTTAATGACATGAAATGTGAGGGTGTTTTATTTTTATCATTTTATTTAACTGGACTATATGTTATACCTTAACAGAGCTTTATCACTACCTCAAAATAACCTTCTTAATATCAAGTTTCAAAGCCAATCTTTCCTTTTTATTTTCCAAGATCTTGGTTTCCAGTTTCTAACAGTTTAAACTATGTTTTAAAAAATATAAAACACCTCCCTCTCTCAGCAAATACCTCATATGCTTTTTATTCATCTAATTTCAAGTTCAAGTAAAATGTATTCAATCTTTTTTTCTCAGTTTGGATTTCCATAAGCATAATTCTACCCCGATATGCTCAAAACATACTAACATTTTTCTTGACTTCAAGACAAAGTTATGCATCTATTATAAGACTTCCCTCTCCTACAGTTGAAATTCTTTTCCTCTAAACATCAGACATTCAATTTATAGTTAATCACATTAAGGTCAATTCTTAAACGAGAAGGAAAATTTGAAAAGGAACATAACTAGGTAAGTAATTTGAGCCAAATATCTAGAAGTGGTGTGAGAGTATTGGGCTAAATCGATTATGGAGATGATTCCTGTGATCAAATCCCCTAGATAAGTCTCCTTTCCTCACTTGACTTTCCAAGACATTGCTTCAGATAACACATGCAGTACTAGGTAACTTGGGGTTTCAATAATGAGTTGGTTCTGAATATAAGAAACAAGTATACTTAGATATAATGCAAAATGAGTTTACGAAGGAAATAAAGAAGTAATCCATGACTCATAGGCATATTGAAAACACACAAAATTATCTAGAGGCATACCAGCTAAATCAGTTTCTTATATAGTCTATATACCCACTCCATCTCTTATATTAACAGGCTATTCTATATGAATAAATCTGAAAAATGTGAACATGTTTAACAGATTTGAAAATAACTTTTTAATAAGCACTGGATCAAAATTAAGTTATTTCTGTGACTTTACTACATTAAAAACTCTTCAACATAGACACTAAAGTACAAGTAAAAGAATAAAAGAAAATAACACTAGTTCACCAATTCAGTTATTTCTTCAGAACAACCTAATGATTTAACTCTAGAAATAGAAAAGATGCCTAGAACTTAAGAAACAAGGAGTGTCCTACCTTTCCTCTCCTAAGGGAGTCTAGTAATTAAAAGGCAGTCAACATTTCTGTTTCAGTGGGATAAATAAAGGAGACAAAGTCAAAATAATCAACAGGATCTAAACATATTACCAGCCATCAAATATCAAAATATTTGTTTTGTGCTAAGAGAAAAGCTTACATGTGTAAACATGGACATGCGTGTGAGTGTGTGTATGTAAATTGAAAGATGAGCTAGAGAGTATGCTATTGAATCAACAGACTCAAATTTGAGCATTAGAAGTCAAGCAAATAATGGCAGAATATAATTAAACCAGTGGAGGCGATGCAAAGTTGAAACAGGGGAATAAATAAAAAGTGTTTATGAATCATAACCAGTTTACATTGATAGCCACAGACACTGACGATAGAAAAATATTACTAAAATTCAACTTACTGAAAAGCAAGTCATGATAGCTAAACTGGACCTTTGGAATCAAAAGAAAATATACCAGAACTTTAAAAAATGACTTTCACAAAACTTTTCTGAAAAATGATGGTAATTCGATGAAAGGTATAAAGTACACAAACTCACATGTATTGCTCTAAGTCTGTATGAACTGCATATGCTGACCCCCAAAAGTTTTTATAACAGTCTCTCCAAAAACGCCACTTAATAGACTTGTGCAGATACACTAGTAATTGGGACGCAGAAACAAAATCTCACCTGATTACTTGTAGGTTCACACTTGACTACACCGTTAAGTGAATCTTCAACTATCAAGAGAGGCTCGCTTTTCTCACAGCTCTCGTGGCTGATGAGCGTGTCCGCGTAGTTGGGCTGTGGGAAGATCAGGTGACTCTTCCGCGAATCCGCCGTGAGAGACACTTCGTGGGAATAGGTCTTCAGAAACGCCTGTACTCTGTCCACGCCCACAAAGTGTGAGGTGGGCACGCTTGCCAATCCGCCTCCAGAAGCCTGGAGCAGGCGTGACGTGTGCCAGCGCCTCAGTCTGAGCGCTAGCAGCACGATGACAAAGGCGAGGAAGACACAGGAGACCGCAGCTACCGCTACTACCAGGTACAGAGTAAGACTCGAGTCGTCGGGGTTGGTGGGAGACTCCAGGCTGCCCAGATCAGCTAGGACCTCTGGGATGCTGTCGGCTACAGCCACGGTGAGTGTGACAGTGGCCGAGAGAGGGGGCTGCCCATGGTCCTGGACGGCCACCACCAGGCTCTGCTTGAGGGCGTCTCTGTCCAGCAGGGCCCGCACTGTGCGCACCTCGCCTGTGTGCAGCCCCACCGCGAAGAGCCCTGGCTCGCTGGCCTTGAGCAGGCGGTAGGACAGCCAGGCATTCTGGCCCGAGTCTCTGTCCACTGCCACCACCTTGGTCACCAGGTATCCGGGCTCTGCAGAGCGGGGCGTCAGTTCCACACCAGTGGAACCATCAGTGGGGAGAGTAGGGTACAGGATCTCTGGTGTGTTGTCGTTCTGGTCCAGCACGAATATGCTCAGCGACACGTTGCTGCTGAGTGGAGGATCCCCGCTGTCACGCGCCATCACTTGTAGCTGCAAGTCACGGAACTGCTCATAGTCAAAGGAGTGCAGGGCATACAGGATCCCGGTATCCGAGTTGATAGAGATGTAGGAGGACAGGGGTGCTCCCTGTGCGGTGTCTTCAACCAGGGAGTAAGTGACCCTGGCATTCTCTTCGCTGTCCCGGTCAAGTGCAGTCACTGAGAAGAAGGAGGCTCCTCTGGCGTTATTTTCAAGAATGTAGGCTGAATAAGAGGAGTGAGCAAAAGTGGGCGCGTTATCATTGTCATCTGCAACGTCCAGTGAAATGTGAGTTTTTGTAGACAAGGGTGGACTTCCCTGATCTGTGGCTGTCAATGTTATATTGTAGCTCTGGATGTGCTCTCTGTCCAGCACTCTGTTTGTCATCAACTTGTAATAATATCCATAAGTCTTTTCCAAATTAAAGGGCAGATTGTTAGGAATAAAACAAGAGACTTGACCATTTTCTCCAGAGTCTTGGTCTTGCACATTCAGAAGAGCAATTACTGTACCTGGAGGAGAGTTTTCCAGCACTGAGTTAGTAGAAGATGTGATCGTTATCTCTGGAGCATTATCATTTACATCCACAACTGTGATCAACATCTTGGCAGTGGTGGAGAGACCTCCACCATCTTGGCCTTGAATTTCCATCTCATAGAATCTATATTTCTCAAAATCCAGAGGCCCCTGTATTAACACTTCTCCAGTTTGAGAATCCAACTGGAATATTTCAGAAGCTCTGCTTTCCATATCCCGGAATGAATACACCACTTCCCCATTGATTCCCTCATCTGGATCAGTTGCGTTGACCACTAGCACCCGAGTTCCAGAGCTGAGGTTCTCAGGAACGCTCACTCTATATACAGACTGCGTAAATTTTGGAATATGGTCATTTATGTCGAGGACCACCACGCGAATGGGAACCGTGCCCTGGCGGATGGGATCTCCTCCATCTAAGGCTGTGAGAAAGAGGAGGTGAGCAGCCTCTTTCTCCCGGTCCAGGCTCCCCTCCAGCACTAGCTCTGGATTTTTGGCCCCATCGGTTCTGCCTCGCACTTGCAAGGAAAAGTAGCTATTAGAGTTGAGCTGGTAGCGCTGGAGTGAGTTGATTCCTACATCTGGGTCCCTAGCGTTAGGAAGGGGAAATCGCGATCCCGGAGTTGCGTGCTCACTAACTTTTATCTCCACTTCCTCCTCCCGAAAGCTGGGGGCGTTATCATTAATATCCATTATTTCCACTTCCACTCCGTAAATCTTCAGGGTATCTTCTACAAGTATCTCTATATTTAAAATACATGAGGACATCGTCTCACAGAGCTCCTCCCGGTCTATCCTGCCCGCGGTAACCAAGCTGCCACTTCGCGGATTCAGAGCGAAAAGCGGCGTCTTTCCTCTGGAGACAATGCGGACGCGGCGCTCCGCTAGCTCCCAGGGCTCCAGCCCCAGGTCCTTGGAAATATTGCCCACGAAGAAGCCTTTGTCTGTCTCTTCGGGCACCAAGTATTGGATATGCCGGGCCCCAGACTCCCGCAGCGTCCCTAGGAAAATGTACAGTAGGACCAGCCCTCTGCGGTCCAGGCGTAGTAGCTGATTCGCCATGGCTGTGGCTGAGCTGATAAATCCGCGGTTTCTTGAGCCGGTTTTTTCTGACTCAGCTTATGTATCTACGAAGTCCCGGGCCGACTGCATCCAAAATATATTAGAGAGCGAAGAGAAGTCCGTACATTAAGTTTCCAGCATCAGAATCTTTGGGTATCCATCTCACTCTGCTTTGTGTTATAGAGATGGGGAAGGGAGGGACTCTGTAGCGCGCGGCCTCCCATTCCCTGGTTGGTGAACAGCGGCGCCTAGAGTCCAATCTTATTATTGCAACTAGTAAGAAACCCCAACTAATAATGAGCCTGTTCCAGAAGTTAATGAATACACTCACCTCTTTGAGAATCGCACGTACGATATATGTAAAGCTTAAAATCGCAGACGATAGATATATAATGTGATGTTAAAGAGTATTTTTGGAAAGGATTATTAAGAGGGTTTGCTTAAATTTTTTTTTAAGTTTTCAAATACTATGGGAACTGCAAACTTGCAGGTTAGATTAGGTCTCTAGTGATTTTTACTGACTGAAGGAACAGCATTTGTGGATGTGGGTATATCACAGTCCCAACAAAATCATTAGATAAGATGCATGACTATAATTCTTACCTATGTTTCTTTACTGAGAAAAATAATGAAACGTTTGAGAAAATATGGATGGCATTAGGGCTGGCTGTTATATAAAATGCCACGATATAAAAATATAACTGTATTCCATATCCTTAATTAAAAGGCATTCAATTTCATGAAATTTCACCGGAGATTTCTCTATATAGTTACCTTAAAATGTATTTGAGTATTAGAAGCATTTAGTATGGTAAACTTTAGTCTTAACAGCGATATCCATAGGTCTAACCAAGATTTATTTTAGGAACTTTATCAAGAGATTGAAACCAGGATCTTGAAATAATAGCACTATATTAGTACATATTGGCACAACGAAATATAAAAAAACATTCTTTTAACTACTTACCTGTTTAAAAGCCTTCTTATCTGCTTCAACACTAGGAGTTAGAATGCTAGCCAATACCACTGAAGAACTATCTTTGTTGAGAGTATCTTGTGTGGACGGACAATGATCAACAGATGTGAGAAAACTAAATTTGGGGTTAGTTTGATCGCCAGGCACACACAAATTATAAGCATAAGGCAACGTTCCCTCATTGTAGTTGGGGGGAATCTCGGGTCCAGAC
>NW_006443124.1:4529729-4538357 GCF_000325575.1 Pteropus alecto
AGCCGGGCGGCGCGGCGCGCGGCACCGTGTCGAAGAGCGCCGAGCCGTCGGGCCCCAGCGTCGGGTACAGCACCCTAGGCGCGTTGTCGTTGCGGTCGCCCACCAACACGCGCAGGCTCACGTTGGCGCTGAGCGCGGGCGAGCCCTGGTCGCGGGCCTGCAGCGTCAGCTCGAAGGCGCGCAGCTGCTCGTGGTCGAAGGCGCGCTGCGCGAACACGACGCCGCTCTGCGCGCTCACGGACACGTAGGACGACAGCGCCCGCGGCTCCAGGTCGCTGGCCACGATGGAGTAGGAGACGTGGCCGTTGGGTCCCAGGTCGGGGTCGGAGGCGCTGACCTGCGCTATGGAAGCACCGGGTGGATTGTTTTCTGGCACGTGGACCAGGTAGGCTGACTGCTGGAAAACCGGAGCGTTGTCGTTGACGTCGGTGATGTGCAGGGTGATGGTAATGCTGGAGGAGAGGGGTGGCTTGCCTTTGTCGGTGGCTGTAATGGTGACGTTGTACTCCGGGGTCTGTTCCCGGTCCAGGGTTCCATCTGTTACTAACTTGTAATAATTATTAGAAGATGAATGAATCTGAAATGGAACATATCTACTTAAATTACATGTGACTTCTCCATTTTCCCTGGAATCCCGGTCCCGTGTTTTGAAGAGAGCCACAACCATTCCTGGACGGGAATCCTCCAAAATCTCATCAGAGAGTGAAGTAATGGTTATTTCTGGGTTGTTGTCGTTTTCGTCTAGAATTTCTATAATTACTTTACACCGTGCAGAGAGAGATCCTCTGTCCTTTGCTTCTACATCCACGGTGTATCTTTCTACATCTTCAAAATCCAAGGGTTGTTGAGTTCTAATGCTTCCTGTAGCGGAATCCAGAGAGAATACGTGCTGAACTTTATCATCCACACCAAAAAAGGAGTAGGTGATTTCAGCGTTGAAGCCTTCGTCTTTGTCACTGGCGCTCACCATCAGCACTGAGGTGCCTGGAGGCGAGTCTTCACCAAGGCTGACCCTGTACACGTCTTGGCTGAACACTGGGGGGTTATCGTTGGCATCCACCACCAGGATTCGGATCTGAGCTGTGCCACTTCGTGGCGGAACCCCACCATCTAAGGCTGTCAGGACCAAGTAATGAGCGCTCTGCGTTTCTCGGTCCAGGGTCTTCTTCAAGACTAATTCTGGGTATTTGCCACCGTCGGGATTGTCTTTCACCACCAATGAGAAATATTCGTTAGGACTTAGTTGGTATTTGCTTAGAGAATTCATACTAATATCAGGATCTTTCGCCAAGTCAAGAATTGTTCCCACTCCTGGGCTGACAGATTCGCTGATTTCTAAGTTTATTTCATCTTTATCGAATTGGGGAGCATGGTCATTAATATCCTCAACAACCACAATTATATGAAAAATGTTTAAAGGATTTTCCACCACGGCTTCCAACTGCAACTCACATATTCTTCTCTCTTTGCAAATCTGCTCACGGTCTATTCTGTCCTTCACGAGTAAATCCCCGCTCTCCGCGTCTACTTTGAAAAGCAGCTTCTCCGCGCTAACACGCAGCTTCCGAGCCGACACCTCCAGGACACCGAGCCCTAGATCCTTGGCGAGGTTCCCCACCACCGAGCCCTCGGCCAGCTCCTCCGGAATCGAGTAGCGGATCGGCTCGCAGAGCGCGCGGTAGAACAAAGGAAGAAGGAAGGGAAACAGTACCTGCGGCCGGCGGGCTGGGCGTCTCTGAGCGCAGCTCCCTCCCATTGCGCGCTCTAGTTCTCGCTGCGTCCAGGCTTTTCGGCTGGAGAGTGCACACTATCGCACTGGAAGAGCATACGGCCCAGGACAGGCGAACCCCCCAGACTCCAGGGAGAGTCTGTGCAGCCGGGAGCCCTAGTGTGTAAGGGGGTTTCCTTCTCTAAGTGTTGGCTGCGCAGGAATCCCTGGCTAGAGGCTGAGGAATCCCAAGCGTCAGCGCTTGCCCTGCACTGGCCTACAGCGGCGCCCAGAGGCTCTGTGTGGAACCGCAGTCTAGTTTTTCTCAATTTCAGGAAACGTCTCTTTGAAAGCAAAATGATAACAGCTAAAATATTTGAATCTTATTCCTCAGTGATTTCGTTTTCATCATGAAACATGTTTTTCCCATTGTCAAAACTATATATTTTCATATTTAAAATTTTTACCTAGATTTTGAATACATTAAAGTATTTCTTTCAAAAGTCAAAAAGGCACAAAAGAATATAGAGTGAAAAGTAGGTCTCTATCCCATGGCTCACTGCTATCCGGTTCTTCCACTCAGAGGCAATCATTGTTGTTCCTTTTAAGAGTATGATCCACAAAGGGAAGTACTGAAGATAAGCGAAAAACTGTTTTGTCTTCAACATTAGCTTATATTTGGAGAGAAAGTATCAATCCATCCCCCCCCCCATATTTAGGGATTAGAATGCAACCATTGCCATATTGATTATAATCATCCGAAGTCCCTGTGCTGCTTTTAAATAATTACACTTAAAAAACTTGCTTACAATAGCTATCATGTTAAAAGAGTAGTTTTTTAAAAAACAAAAACTGCATTTTTTTCAAAATAAAAATTATTTGAGATGGATGCATAATAATTCCGAGTCTTGTAGACAGAAATTTTAAACGACAGTTTCAGTGATTTAAAAGTAAATAACTACGACCCTAAATGGTACGTCCTCCTTCTACAGACCTATCATTGAACAAACATTGAATGACATGAAAAAAATGTTCTCATATTTTGAGACATATTAGGACACTCTTTGACTTTACGCTAATATTAGTTTAGAAGAGAATTATATATTCTATGTAAATTAATTATATATAAATTAAAAGTAAGAGATCAAACCAAATAAATCGCTGTCTTCAGTAACCTGAATGGGTTCTCCAGTAACTCTTCTGATAATATGTTTAGAATAGTTTTGTGTACTTCTCCGCTTATATTTGGGTCTCCTGCAGAAATGACATTTCTTTCTTGACTTTAAGTTTATTTTGACTCTTAATTTCAGAGTTTTTGGAGTTTCAGGTGGGTTTTCTTTTTTCTACATTAAGGAGCCACTGAAATACTCTGGACACACATCTTTTGCTTTTGTTCTTGGGAACATGTATAAATTTGTTTCCCCAACCCATTTTTTTTTCAGCCTCAGAGATTGGAGAATTTAACAAAAATAACAGAGAGGAAGCAGAACACAAACTTTGCTTAATTTAACTTTCTATAGGTTCTCTACAAACCCACTAAGTAAAATCAAATTAAAATGCTATGTCTTCCACATAAGAGTATAAAATTAGATTCACAGGCAAAAAGGATTCTGCAGTGTTACCAAGTATGATTATACTTGGAAAAATTTAAGCACACATTGTTATGAATTGTTATAGAATATTGATGAAAACTTTAAATCTCTTTGGAAGTCTATTCAACTATAAATGTCACTACAAGTATAATTTGAAAAATATAACCACAGAGGTGTACTGTCTTCCTGGGCAAGAACAACATTGAGTGGTTCCTGGGCACCAGGCTCTGCTTGAGGGCGTCTGTTTGAGTTGTGTTTTCAGCAAAGCTAATGCATTTGTTTCTGACATCTACCTATTCTTATCAGAACTACCTTCAAACCGAGAGCTAGGATTTCATCATGTAGCCAACAGAAGAGCACACGAAGCTATAAAAAGGTAAGGCTCTGTAAAGCTAATATGATAATAGGCCTTCATTGCCATTATGTAAATATTTACTAGAAAGTAAAAACATATCAGCCTTAATAACCAACAAGTTCTACTCTTCAATGTTTTAGCAAGAAGCAAATGTCATCAAAACAAAGGAAAAAGTGAAAGAATAAAGATAAAAATTTTCACGGTGCTACAAACCTAAAAGCTAAATCAATCATAATTTTTTTTAAATGAAAGGAAAGGAATAAAAATAGAACTCACTGGAACCAAAGGAGTATCGTCTACAGGAAACTTTGAGTCATCTAACAGAGACAAAGGATCCTTTTTCTCACAACTCTCATGGCTGATGAGCGTGTCCGCGTAGTTGGGCTGCGAGAAGATCAGGTGACTCTTCCGAGAGTCCGCAGTGAGGGACACTTCGTGGGAATAGGTCTGCAGGAACGCCTGCACCCCGTCCACACCCACAAAGTGCGAGGTGGGCACGCATGCCAATCTGCCTCCAGAAGCCTGGAGCAGGCGTGACGTGTGCCAGCGCCTCAGTCTGAGCGCTAGCAGCACGATGACAAAGGCGAGGAAGACACAAGAGACCGCGGCAACTGCCACCACCAGGTATAGAGTGAGGCTAGAGTCATCAGGGTTGGCAGAGCGCTCGAGACTGCCCAGATCAGCCAGAACCTCTGGGATGCTGTCGGCCACTGCCACGGTGAGCGTGACAGTGGCCGAGAGAGGGGGCTGGCCATGGTCCTGGACGGCCACCACCAGGCTCTGCTTGAGGGCGTCTCTGTCCAGCAGGGCCCGCGCCGTGCGCACCTCACCCGTGTGCAGTCCCACCGTGAAGAGCCCTGGCTCGCTGGCCTTCAGCAGGCGGTAGGACAGCCAGGCATTTTGGCCTGAGTCTTTGTCCACTGCCACCACCTTAGTCACCAGGTAGCCAGGCTCTGCAGAGCGGGGTGCCAGTTCCACACCGGTGGAACCGTCAGTGGGGAAGGTAGGGTACAGGATCTCTGGTGTGTTGTCATTCTGGTCCAGCACAAACAGACTCAATGACACGTTGCTGCTGAGTGGTGGGTCCCCATTGTCAGTGGCAATCACCTGCATCTGCAGATCACGAAACTGCTCATAGTCGAAGGACTGAAGTGCATACAGGATTCCTGTGTCAGAGTTGATGGAAATGTAGGAGGACAGAGGTGCCCCCTGGATAGTGTCTTCAGCTAGGGAATAAATAACGCGAGCATTCTCTTTGCTGTCTGGGTCTAGTGCGGTCACAGAGAAGATGGAGGCACCTCTGGGGTTGTTCTCTGGGATGTAGGTAAAGTAGGACATGTGAGAGAAGGTGGGTGGGTTGTCATTGATATCTGCTACTTGCAGGGTGAAGCTAGTCTCCGTTGATAGGGGTGGACTTCCTCCATCTGTGGCTGTTACAGTAATATTGTAAGAGGACACCTGTTCCCTGTCGAGGGCCCTGTGTGTCACCAATCTATAATAACTATCAATGGACTTCTCTAACTTAAATGGTAGATCCCCCAATATAGAACAGGTGACATGTCCATTCTGCCCAGAGTCGAGGTCATGCACATTTAAAAGGGCTATAACAGTCCCCAGAGGTGAGTCTTCCTTCAAGGGACTGAACAGAGATGTGAGGGTCACCTCTGGACTGTTGTCATTTACATCTTCTACTGTAATCAACACTTTTGCAGTTGCAAGATATGCTCCTCCGTCTTCCGCTTGTATTTCTATTTCATAAAAACCTGTTTCTTCATAATCTAGATTTTCTGATATTTTTATTTCTCCAGTATTTTTGTTTAGTTGGAATGTCAACAATTGCGTATCAGGTAATTTTCGGAATGAATATGTCACTTCTCCATTGGCTCCTTCATCCCTGTCGGTGGCAGTGACTGTCAGCAGCTGTGTGCCCACAGGCAAGTTTTCTGGAACACTCACTCGGTATTCGGGCAATGTGAACACCGGTGCGTTGTCATTTGCATCAAAGACAGTTACACTGATGAGGACAGTGCCAGAGCGGATAGGGTCACCCCCGTCGGAGGCAGTGAGGACCAGGTGGTGCTGCACCTCTTCCTCTCGATCCAGGGCGTGCTCCAGCACCAGCTCCGGGTACTTGATGCCACCGGCACGGCTCTGAACTGCTAGGGAGAAGTGCCTATTGGGGCTGAGCTGGTAGCTCTGTAGGGAGTTCACGCCCACATCCGGATCAACAGCTTCCGGGAGAGGAAAACTCATTCCTGGGGAGACGTTTTCATTAATTTTTAGGTCTAGGTTTTCCGCTTGGAATTTTGGGGCATTATCGTTGATATCAGTTACTTCTATTTCTATCCCGAAAAGTTTCACCCTATCTTCCACAAGAATGTTAAAATTCACCAGGCACCTAGCGCTGTGAGCGCAGAGCTCCTCCCGATCTATCCTGCCCGCGGTGACCAAGCTGCCACTTCGCAGGTTCAGAGCAAAAAGCTGCGTCCTACCTCTGGAGACGATGCGGACTCCGCGCTCCGTTAGTTCCCGGGGCTCCAGCCCAAGATCCTTGGAGATGTTGCCCACGAAGGAGCCTTTGTCCAGCTCCTCAGGAACCGAGTAGCGGATCTGCCGAGCATCGGCTTCCCATAGCACAGCGGCGAAAAGGCAGAGCAGAATCAGTGGGCTGCGGTCGGACCGCTTCCTTTGAGCGGCCATTGTTTGGTCACGGAATCCTCGCAAAGTCCTCTCTGGGCACGTTGTATGTTTTGACCGGTTCCTTTTTCTTTCTCTGGATGCAGGGAGTCGCTGTAGCCTGAGCACCTTAAATTCTGGAGTGAGTGTCGCTGCAGCCCCTGAGCTGGTTTGTAGGAACTGTGAAGCTTTGTGTAGTTGGAACCCAGAGAATCCGTATTGAGCGCTGGCTGCGCCTCTCTCCTAGTAGGTGAACAGCGGCGCTCAGAGTCCTTAGAAGTTACTACATCCACCATGTATGCAATAGAAAGCAATCGCTACTCTGTCTTTGTTAGAGATTTTATGTTACTTCTTTGGCTTCTCGACTAATATCCTTAAATTAACTATTTGTATGTTTCTTACTGGATGGGATAAAGTACTATAAAAGTACTGTAAAATATTAAATGGAAATGGTTAAATATATTTTCCCAATAGAAATCTATCCACTTTAATAGGTAAGTAATGCATATTTTATTTTTCTATGATCTTCTAGATATAATCAGAAAAGTCTTACAATTTTGTTTGGAATTTTGTTTAAATGCTCCAATTATGTTTAGACATTCATATAGAGACTATGTGAGATATACCCCTTATAGCCACTTAGAATTTTTTATTTTAGATTTAACTAATTAATTTGTTTAGCATTAAGATCATGTAAAAGATTTCCAAATTTTTTTTCTAAAATAGTTTTATTGAGCCTCAATGAATCTTTTTTAAAAAATGTTTTAAATTAAAGGCATATATCATTAGAAATTAATTTGACATATTTAAATAAATTAAACAGGTAATAAACTAAAAGTGACATGTCGGTGTTGTAATGGGAAGAGAAATATGTAGAAGAAATTCAAGTGCTAGATTTAAAAAAACTAAGTTAGAAACAGTGATGTAGGTGTTTACAAAATAAGCGTTTATGTCAAATGACCTGTTTTTATCAGGGCATTGATGCCAATATAAATAATCTCTTCTGGCATTTTATATGGAAGCCCAAAGTAAAGTGGTGAACACATCTCCAACTGTATGTGCCCATCAAACCAAAGGCAGTTCTTGCCTCAAAGGTGAAGGGTTTAGAAGTCCACTTCTTTCATAAAAAGAACACATCGTTCAAAAGTGTTTATGTCACTGTGCTCCAAGTATGAATCTCTTCCAAGACTTTATCTTTTTTCTTCAAAATTTTATGTCAATCCAAGGCAATCCAAGACACAGACTGAGCACAAAAGGCAAGAGCACTTTAGTTGCTTTCTTGGAAATTCTTGATCTTCCAATGGAGAGGAAAAAATATTGCAAAAGAGTACAACTTGAGCTCCAAGAAAATATAAGTAAATATAAGAAGAAGGCCAGAGAGACCAAAAATAGAAGAGGAAAATTCCTCTAGAATAGTTAATAAGTTTGGGGGACCATAGAAACCTTGGCAATGGAAAGAAAATTTTGACCCTTCTCCAAGAAAAAATGCATACATCTATAACTTTGCATATAATTTCAGGAATTCATGGATCTGCCCACCACCTCCTTCAAATGCTTACCGTTTTAAAAATTATTAAAATAAATGAAGAAAGATATCTAAATGCATCTGAGAGGTTATTTGCAATAAATGTTTCTTCGAAAGGAACACCCTCTTTGATATTTAGTGAGTGCCTAAATATTACTAAACTTTAAAAACATAAATAGAACATAGAAAATTCATCTTTAATGTAAGCAGATTAGAATATATAGGTTGTTATTTATTTATTTGGTAAGAAGCTAAGACCACTGCCTCTGCTTTGTTAATCTGACCTTGACAAGGTATCTCCAATTTAATGACATTCTTTCTGAATTATAGAGTAATGTATGAACCAAGTGAGTTTTGAAAAATATAATCAGCCAAAAGTGAACACTGGAGAAGACAAGATGGTGATTAGTTATGGTTTTTCTAAATATAATTCTAGATATAAAAATAAAGTAGTATGCCTGAAATATGAGAACCTAGTAGACTATTACAGAAGACACAAAAACGAAACTCACCAGTGTTAGAGTCTCAGGATGTGAAGTCAAATTACTCCCACCCTGAAGTGGAATCAAGGCCCCAGGAGAATCGCCGCAAACTATGTCTTGAGTGGAATGCAAAGGCTCGCTACATTTTAGGAAATTAAACTCTGTCTTTCCAGTATGGGCAACGCACAGATTGTAGGAATAGGGCAACGTTCCCTCACTGTAGTTGGGGGGAATCTCGGGTCCAGACTTGGAGCAGAGAACAGACCCAAAGCAGCCCCCAGCGGCAGGGC
>NW_006443124.1:4538760-4540846 GCF_000325575.1 Pteropus alecto
AGCCGGGCGGCGCGGCGCGCGGCACCGTGTCGAAGAGCGCCGAGCCGTCGGGCCCCAGCGTCGGGTACAGCACCCTAGGCGCGTTGTCGTTGCGGTCGCCCACCAACACGCGCAGGCTCACGTTGGCGCTGAGCGCGGGCGAGCCCTGGTCGCGGGCCTGCAGCGTCAGCTCGAAGGCGCGCAGCTGCTCGTGGTCGAAGGCGCGCTGCGCGAACACCACGCCGCTCTGCGCGCTCACGGACACGTAGGACGACAGCGCCCGCGGCTCCAGGTCGCTGGCCACGATGGAGTAGGAGACGTGGCCGTTGGGTCCCAGGTCGGAGTCAGAGGCGCTGACCTGCGCTATGGAAGCACCAGGTGGATTGTTTTCTGGCACGTGGACCAGGTAGGCTGACTGCTGGAAAACCGGAGCGTTGTCGTTGACGTCGGTGATGTGCAGGGTAATGGTAATGCTGGAGGAGAGGGGCGGCTTGCCTTTGTCGGTGGCTGTGATGGTGACGTTGTACTCCGGAGTATGCTCTCGGTCTAAGACCCCATCTGTCACAAGCTTGTAGTAATTAGTAGAAGAGGAGGAAATCTTGAAAGGAATATCTCTTTCTATGTTACATGTGACTTCTCCATTTCCTCCGAAATCTGGGTCCCGTGTTTTGAAGAGGGCAACAACCATTCCTGGATGGGAATCCTCCGAAATCTCATCAGAGAGAGAAGTGATGATTATTTCTGGGTTGTTGTCGTTTTCATCTAGTATTTCTATGATCACCTTACATTGAGTAGAAAGGCCACCTCCATCCTTTGCTTCCACTTCCATAGTGTGTCTTTCTGTATCTTCAAAATCCAAAGGCCGAGTATTCTTAACCATGCCTGTTTTCTCATCCAGTGAGAACACGTGCCTTGTACTCTGAGCAGTGCTCCTGAAGTAGTAGTTTATTTCGGCATTGATCCCTTCATCCTGATCAGTAGCTGTCACTTGCAATATGGAGGACCCAGGGGGCAGATTTTCACTTACACTGACTCTATATTCCTCTTTGCTGAATACTGGGGAATTATCATTTGTGTCTTTGACAAAGATTTCTATTCGAACCGTGGCACTTCGTGGCGGGTCCCCTCCATCCATGGCAGTCAGTATCAAGCGATGAGACCGCTGCTCTTCCCGGTCTAGGGATTTCACCAAGGATAACTCTGGGTACTTGCCACCATCGGAATTAACTCTAACCATTAGTGAGAAATAAGGGTTAGGATTTATCCGATAATCTTTAACTGAGTTCATGTTTATATCGGGGTCGGTGGCAGGGTCTAGGGATATCCGTACACCAGGGGATATAGATTCAAAAATTTCTAAAAGTATTTCCTTTTTATCGAATTGGGGAGCATGGTCATTAATATCCTCAACAACCACAATTATATGAAAAATGTTTAAAGGATTTTCCACCACGGCTTCCAACTGCAACTCACATATTCTTCTCTCTTTGCAAATCTGCTCACGGTCTATTCTGTCCTTCACGAGTAAATCCCCGCTCTCCGCGTCTACTTTGAAAAGCAGCTTCTCCGCGCTAACACGCAGCTTCCGAGCCGACACCTCCAGGACACCGAGCCCTAGATCCTTGGCGAGGTTCCCCACCACCGAGCCCTCGGCCAGCTCCTCCGGAATCGAGTAGCGGATCGGCTCGCAGAGCGCGCGGTAGAACAAAGGAAGAAGGAAGGGAAACAGTACCTGCGGCCGGCGGGCTGGGCGTCTCTGAGCGCAGCTCCCTCCCATTGCGCGCTCTAGTTCTCGCTGCGTCCCAGACTTTTTCGAAAGCTGAAGAAACTGCAACCCACAGCGTCACTGAAAGAGCATTCCGCCTAGGACAGGCGGAGCTGGGAATCCGTGTGTGCTGGGGAGAGCCTGCGCGGCCGGGAGCCCCAGTGTGTAAGTAGGTTTCCTTCCCTGTGTTGTTGGCTGTGCAGGAAATCCCAGGCTAGAGGCTGAAGAATCCTGGGCGTCCTCGCTTGTCCTGCACTGGCCGACAGCGGCTCCAAGAGGCTCCGTGTGGAACTGCAGTCTGATATGTTAGTCTTGAATCCCAGTTTATCTCTAGTGTGTGTA
>NW_006443124.1:4540892-4559821 GCF_000325575.1 Pteropus alecto
ATATATATATAAATGCAGTTATATAATAGCCCCAAGTTTTAGTTTATCATAGTGTTACATAGTATGCCTATATGCCTAGTGTTTTCATGAAATTTGTTGTGGAAATTTTCAAACATATAAAAGTAGAGAGCATTATTATTGAATCTTCATATACCCATTCCTACTGCAACTATGATCAGCACAAGACCACCTTTGTTTAATATATACTGCACTCATTATTTTAAATTAAATCCAATATATTTAATTAACTTCTTTTAGATGAGACATTAAGGTGAGCTAAACTTTTATCTTTAAGCCTATTATGTTATATAATTTGTTACCAATGCAAAAGTCCTACCTATTTAAGAAAACTAGAATTTAGCATTTCCACACTCTGCCTTTAAAAACAGTAAGTCCTGTGTTCTGTTTTTAAAGGCAAGTAGAGAATAGTAGTTACCTACTATGACATGCAACCCTCAGTATCTGTTACCTTTTCTCCCTCACATTAACACATATTTTAATACTTATGAATGCTAAGTACTAAAGGTTACTCCACAGGGCAGAAACTTTAAATGACAGATTTCCTACTGCATGGTTTAAAATATGACCATGAATGATGGTTTACTTTTTTCCTAGTAGCTTAAGAATAAAGAGTATTTGAAATAATTATGTCTGCATGTCATAATGGACTCCCAGACATATTAGACCTTATATTCAGCATGTTTAGAATAGAATTTTGAGACAACTTCAAAGCTTATTTTCAAAATCTCCTGGAATATCATTTATTTCTTGAAATGACACTATGTTTAACATCAAATTAAATTATACATTATTCTTTTCATGATAACTAAGCGCTAATAAAATATTCTTAGAATCTCCTTAGCAGTTCTTGAGGATATTTTCCTAAATCATTTCCCATATCCATATTTATTTCTAGTCTTAAAGTTTGGAGAATTGAGCCAGAAATAACAGACAGTCGAAGAATAGTTTTTATTTTCCCTGTTTTGTCCTCTCACAGTGTTCAGTCTCAGAAATTCCTCTTGAGCAAGCATAAAGTATAGGAAAGAAGAGTTTCAGCTATTAATAATTTGACCTTATAGCATTAAGAAATTAAAACCTTGAGCATATGAGAACAAGGATGTTAAAATTTTTATCATTAAAGAATAAAAAATGCTTTACTAGGGTTTGGAGATAGATGATAACTGAAGTTTGAATCTTCCTCAGAAATGATCTTTAAATACAAATGACCTCTACAAACGTTAGATCTGAAAAACATCACCTCAAAGGGGTGTTGTTCTGTCCCAGAATCAGAAGAGCAGAAGCAGTAAATTTGGGTTTTCAGTTATTTCTCCAAAAAGAATGCATTTGCCACCTCATTAATTTACCCTTACAAAAATGGTAATGTTTTCAGAGTAAGAATTCCACAACGTGGCCATTAGAGATGATGATAATAATAAATTTCAGGAATGAAAAACCAGCCCTAAAATTAGTAGTGAACCAAGGTAACCAATCAAGCAACCCCATCCAAAGAGTTGGTGTTAATGCCGGATCATGATAGCAGCCCAAGAGAAAAGCTTCTTTGACCCTAGGTTGATTATGAGAAAGTGAAAAAATATCAGCGATGTAACTAATAAATGCCTCTATCCAAGTTAGAGCAAAAATGAGGCCCCATAAAAACGTAAATGCTGATAAATATGTTAACATAAATGTTTCCTACCTTAAGTGCCAACCCTTGGAGAGAAAATCAATTGTAATAGATAGTAAAAGAGAAAAATGAACTCACTGGAACCAAAGGGGTATCTTCTATAGGAAACTTGGAATCTTCTAAAACACACGAAGGTTCGTTTTTCTCAAAGCTCTCCTGGCTGATGAGCGTGTCCACATAGTTGGGCTGCGGGAAGATCAGGTGACTCTTTCGAGAGTCCGCAGTGAGGGACACCTCATGGGAATAGGTCTGCAGGAACGCCTGCACCCCGTCCACACCCACAAAGTGCGAAGCCGGCAGACTTGCCAATCCGCCTCCAGAAGCCTGGAGCAGACGCGATGTGCGCCAGCACCTCAGTCTGAGCGCCAGCAGTACGATGACAAAGGCGAGGAAGACACAGGAGACTGAGGCTACCGCCACCACCAGATACAGTGTGAGGCCGGAGTCCTCAGGGTTCGCAGAGGGTTTGAAGCTTTCCAGGTCGGCCAGGATGTCTGGGATGCTGTCGGCTACAGCAACCGTGAGCGTGACGGTGGCCGAGAGAGGGGGCTGGCCGTGGTCCTGGACGGCCACTACCAAGCTCTGCTTGAGGGCATCTCTGTCTAGCAGGGCCCGCACCGTCCGCACCTCGCCCGTGTGCAGCCCCACCGTGAAGAGCCCTGGCTCGCTGGCCTTGAGCAGGCGGTAGGACAGCCAGGCATTCTGGCCTGAGTCTCTGTCCACTGCCACCACTTTAGTCACCAGGTACCCAGGTTCTGCAGAGTGGGGCGCCAGTTCCACACCGGTGGAACCATCAGTGGGGAGAGCGGGGTACAGGATCTCTGGCGCGTTGTCATTCTGGTCAAGCACGAACAAGGTCAATGACACGTTGCTGCTGAGTGGTGGGTCTCCACTGTCTCTTGCCCTCACCTGCATTTGAAGATCTCGAAACTGTTCATAGTCAAAGGAGCGAAGAGCATAAAGCACACCTGTGTTGGAGTTGATGGAGACATAGGAGGAGAGAGGAGCCCCTTGGATGATGTCCTCAGCCAAGGAGTAAATCACCCGGGCATTCTCATTACTGTCAGGGTCATTGGCTGTCACACAGAAGATAGAGGTACCTCTAAGGTTGTTTTCAGGGAGATAGACTGAGTAAGAGGTTTGAGAGAAGGAAGGTGGATTGTCGTTGATGTCAACCACATGCAGAGTGATGTGGATTTCTGTGGAAAGAGGCGGTGTTCCTCTGTCTGTTGCTGTCACTGTGATATTATATTCAGAGGTTTTCTCTCGGTCAAGAATTTGGGATGTCAACAATCTATAATAATCTTCTACTGACTTTTTTAACTGAAAAGGTAGACTCTCCTGGATGGAACAGACCACTTGGCCGTTCTTCCCAGAGTCTCCATCATGAGCATTGAAAAGAACGATTACTGTTCCTTGAGGAGCATCTTCCCTCACTGGACTAAACAAAGATGTAACAATCACTTCGGGTCTATTGTCATTTACATCTTCCACTGAAATGTGCACTTTAGTCCACCCCTTCAATCCCCCACCATCTTCAGCTTGTATTTCCATTTCAAAAAATGCACAGTCTTCATAATCTAGACTCTTTGCCGTTGATATTTCCCCAGTATTTTCATCAAGCTGGAATAACGGAGATTGTTTCTCACTAATTTTCCAGAATTTGTATGTCACTTCTCCGTTGGCTCCCTCATCCGGGTCGCTGGCTCTTACAGTAAGCAGCCGGGTGCCCAGGGGCACATTCTCTGGGACTGTCACTCGGTAAATCGGCTGAGCAAAAACCGGGGCATTGTCGTTCGTATCCAATACTGTCACTTGGATGTGCACTGTGCTGGAGCGACGCGGCTCGCCGCCGTCGGAGGCGATGAGGACCAGGTGATGAGCAGCCTCTTCCTCGCGGTCCAGGGCGCGCTCCAGCACCAGCTCTGGGTTGATAGTCCCGTCGTCTCCAGTTTGCACGTCCAGGGAGAAGTGGTGATTGGGGCTGAGCTGGTAGTTCTGCAGGGAATTCAAGCCCACATCCGGGTCAACAGCCTCTGGGAGTGGATAACGTGTGCCAGGCGCAGTGATTTCGTTAATCTTTACTTCCAGATTTTCCGCCTGGAATTTTGGGTTATTATCATTGATATCAGTGACTTCTATTTCTATTCCATAAAGTTGCACTTCGTCTTCAACCAGGACTTTAAAGTTAACCAGACACGGCGCGCTCTGAGCGCAGAGCTCCTCCCGGTCTATCCTGCCCGCGGTGACCAAGCTGCCGCTGCGCGGGTGCAGAGCGAAAAGCTGCGTCCTACCTCTGGAGACGATGCGGACTCCGCGCTCCGCCAGCTCCCGGAGCTGCAGCCCCAGGTCCTTGGAGATATTTCCCACGACATAGCCTTTTTCTGTCTCTTCAGGCACCGAGTAGCGGATCAGGTTGGCCCGGGTCTCCCACATCCTCCTCAGCAAAAGGCACAGCAGGACCAGTCTCCCAAGGTGCGGGCGATTCTTTGGAGCCGCCATTGTTGCTTCACTCGGATTTTTTTTTTTTCCTCAGAATGCTTCCTGTGCACGCTGACTCCTTAGGTTCTTTTCTCCTCCTAAAAATTATGGGTATATTTTTCCTTAAGAAACCAAGGTGTGTCCCAAGTTAAGAGGCTGCGTTTTGTTGCAGCCCAGAGTCGGTTTGTGGGACTTTGTGTAGTTGCAGGTTCTAATATCCGGATGGAGCGCGGATGGAGCTTTTCTTAGAGTTGGTGAACAGCGGCGCTCAGAGTCCTAAATCGTTACTACACTCACTGAGATGTGCAATACAGATCTTGATCACAGATGACTGAAAAAGAAAACACTACTCTCTTCTATGATTTTAGATTTCTCTAATTGTTCTTACATTTATATTTCAAAAGCAATTGACATGTGTGGATATCTTAGTTGGAAATGAAGTGGAATGAAATTTCTATTAGGTATATTATTAAATATATCAAATATATCAAATTAACACTCTAATTCTGGGTAGAATTTTGCTTTCTATTCTTAATTTTATAGATATATGTATCTTAAATAATTTAAATTGAATGAGTACATATGATAGATTATTCACTTTTAAGTTTTTTTTATAAGGTTAATTATTTTGATAGTAAAATTCCTGGAGTAAAGTTTCCTTACAATTTTGCTTACAAAATAATTTTAATGAGGCAATAGAAATAGATTTCTCTCACCTAATATTGCTAAACTTAAAACGATTGGTTTTTAAATGTTATATATTTGTGACTGTAAAACTTTTATGCTATTAAAAATTTTTTTTTTTTTTTTTTAGTTTTCGGCGTGTATACATAATGCATGCACAGGCTATGGCATCTGGAAGAGTCAAATAAACACACTGAAAGGCAGGTTTTCATTTCAGTCTTTTCATCAAGAAATCATGCAATTTTAAGGTAATCTTACTCTTATTCTAAGAGTCACTTAAACTTAATTCAGGAAAAAGAACACAAGATATAAAACAAGTTGTTACCACTAGAAAGTAGAAAGTGACATAATAAGCAATTTCAGCAGTTTGTAAAGATTCCCTTTACTGAAGGAAAGTTCATTTCCTTAGGGAAAGCAAGCAAAAAAACTGATTCTTGTGTAATGGCAACTTTGTATATGAATAAAATTAGTAGTTTTTGCCTTAAAATGGAAAATTCAGGATTCTCTTTTCACTCTACAGATATAAGGATGAGAAAACTTCTAGTCACTAATGTATAGTGCTTCAAATAATAAGACAAATCTAGTGACTTTTCCGCCTCTTTCTTCTTCAAAAAATGTAGGTCAGGAGTGATAGCAGTGTTAGAGGCAGTGGAATTTCCTCATCTTTTATCAAGTGTCTTCTTATAACTATAAAGAGGAAAAGGAGAATTTTGCATTCAAGACAGCATGATAGAACTTAAATAAGGATTTCAACCTTCTGGTGAGTTTGTAGAGTGTTTCTCTGTCTTTGCCTCTATTTGTATCCTTTTCTCTGTCTCCCTGTCTCTTTCTCCTGCTCATATACACAAAACACACAGAGATTATTTTTCTTACGATTATAAGGGATTCAAAGAATCATGAATATGTTGACATAAGGAACTAGGTATGAAGAATAAATATAAGAAAGGGATAGAAACTGTACCAGTGAAATTAGTGAAGGATAATATCTAGTAGTAGTTTTTATGCTATAAAGGGTCAATTCAACGATCGCCTACTTAAATTTAATGTTTACTTACATATAATAAAAATTTAAATAAATAAAGAATGAGACAATGATTAAACCTCAGGAGATTTGAAAAAAGGCAAGGAATTTGTACAAAACTTTTGCTGTGAAGCAAAGAGCACACTCTCACTACTTTGTAAATCCAAACTTGGTAAGATAACTGTATGTTATGGCACATAAATATGTATGACACCCCCAATTCACCATCCCGTTGAAGAACGGAAGTATAGCTTTCTGACAGGCTAAATATCCCTAAGACAACTCATTATACTTAGAAATGTAATATATTTTCATATAAATATGGAAAGTTGGGTAGATAATGAAAAGGACGAGGCACTTAAATGCAACTCACCGCTGTTAGTGTTTCAGGATGGGAAGTTGACTCACTGGAATTACAAAATGGAAATAAGGCCCCAGACGATTCAGCGCAAAGTTTATCTTGTCCTGAACTCAATTGTTCGTTACATTTTAGAAAATTAAACTCTGTCTTTCCAGCATGGGCAACGCGCAGATTGTAGGAATAAGGTAAAGTCCCTTCGTTATAGCTGGGGAGAACCACGGGTCCAGACTTGACACAAAGACCAGGCTGAAAGCAGCCCCAGGTGGTGGGGCTGGAGGAGCGTCTGAGGCGCAGGGCAACCGCCAGAATCACCGCGAGGAGGAAGAGCACTGAAATCAAGGCCAAGGCCACCACTAGGTAAAACTGTAGCTCAGCCTGGGGGTCAGAGGGCTCGGTGCGGTCACTGAAGTCTGGCAGAGCCTCCTGTAGGCTGTCTGCGAAAATCAGGTGCAGCGTGGCGGTGGCCGAGAGGGGTGGCTGTCCCCCATCGCGCACAGCGACCAGCAGGCGCTGGCGGGCAGCGTCCCTGTCCCCCCGCCGTGCGCACCTCGCCCGTGCGCAGCCCCAAGCTGAACAGTCCGGGCTCGCTGGCCTGCAGCACGTGGTAGGACAGCCAGGCGTTGTGTCCCGAGTCCGCGTCCACCGCCACCACCTTGGTGACCAGGTAGCCGGGCTGCGCGGCGCGCGGCACCGTGTCGAAGAGCGCCGAGCCGTCGGGCCCCAGCGTCGGGTACAGCACCCTAGGCGCGTTGTCGTTGCGGTCGCCCACCAACACGCGCAGGCTCACGTTGGCGCTGAGCGCGGGCGAGCCCTGGTCGCGGGCCTGCAGCGTCAGCTCGAAGGCGCGCAGCTGCTCGTGGTCGAAGGCGCGCTGCGCGAACACCACGCCGCTCTGCGCGCTCACGGACACGTAGGACGACAGCGCCCGCGGCTCCAGGTCGCTGGCCACGATGGAGTAGGAGACGTGGCCGTTGGGTCCCAGGTCGGAGTCAGAGGCGCTGACCTGCGCTATGGAAGCACCAGGCGGATTGTTTTCTGGCACGTGGACCAGGTAGGCTGACTGCTGGAAAACCGGAGCGTTGTCGTTGACGTCGGTGATGTGCAGGGTAATGGTAATGCTGGAGGAGAGGGGCGGCTTGCCTTTGTCGGTGGCTGTGATGGTGACGTTGTACTCTGGGGTCTGTTCCCGGTCCAGGGGCCCGTCTGTTACCAACTTATATGAATTTTTAGACGAAGAAATTATCTGAAAAGGTACATCACCGTCTAATCGACAATATACCTCCCCATTCTCCCCGGAATCTCGGTCATTTATTCTGATCAAAGCAATTAGTGTTCTCGGCACTGCGTTTTCCAGAATCATTTCTGGTAGAGAATGGATAGCAATTTCCGGGCTGTTGTCATTTTCATCTTGAATGTTAATTTCAACTGTACATTGTGCAACCAGTCCTCCACCATCCCTTGCTTCCACCACAATAGAATATTCCTTGATTTCTTCGAAATCCAGTGTCCTTAAAGTGGTAATTTCTCCGCTCTTTGAATTCAGACGGAAGATTTGCCCGGTCCTGTAGAATGAATAAGTGATTTCTGAGTTGACGCCCTCGTCCAGGTCGGTGGCTGACACCTGCAGCACAGTGGTGCCTAGGGGCACGTTTTCTCGAAGGCTGACTCTGTATATGTCCTGGTTGAAGATAGGACGATTATCATTGGCATCAGTGACCTGGACCCGGAGCTCAGTGGTGCCGCTTAGCGGTGGATCTCCGCCGTCCAAGGCAGTGAGGATCAAATTATGATAACTTAGTTGTTCCCGGTCTAAAGGTTTCTCCAATATCAGCTCCGGGTATTTACTACCATCTTGTTTCTCCTTATTTATCAATGAGAAACTAGAGCTAAGAGAGAGTTTATAATTCTGGAGAGAGTTTAAGCCAATATCTGCATCTTCCGCTACTTCTAATATAAATCGCATGCCAGGCAGTGTGGACTCACTTATTTGCAGCTCAAAGGAATTTTGCATGAATTTTGGCGTGTGGTCATTAATATCCTCGATCTCCACATTCACGTGATAAAAGTTCAATGGATTTTCAGCAACAGCCTCAAATTCCAGAGCACAAGCCGGCTTCTTCCCGCATATCTGCTCCCGGTCCACTCTACTGCTCACAAGTAACTCCCCGCGCTCTGAGCTCACACTGAAATAAGGCTTCTCCGAACTGATGCGCAGTTTTCGAGTCGGTAACTCGCCGACACTGAGTCCCAGGTCCTTGGCGAGGTTCCCCACCACGGAGCCCTCGGGCAGTTCCTCGGGGATCTTGTAGCGGATCTGCTCAGAGAGCGCCGCCGGGCAGAACAAAGACAGCAGGAAGAGAAAGAGCACTGGCCGTCTCTCAGCCCAGCCCCTGTCCCCAGCGCCGCTCCCCATCCCTCTTGCTCCCCTCAGCTTGCTCACCGGCCTGGAGGCGTGGATGACAAATAATCCCTGCGTTGCAGATGTCGGGAGCTCCGAACAGGCTTTAGTTTTTGCACGGGGTCAGGCTTTCTTCTTTTCCAGAGGAGGAAGCGGTGTAAAGGCTTGCTTTAGCGCGTCTGAGTTGGGTAAAGAGCTCTGCGGTTGCGCGAGGCGATCGCCGGTGCCGAGTTTATCACTCTGGCCAACAGCGGCGCCCAGAGACCGCACTAGGAAACTGCAGCCTCTGCTGCTTCAGTCCAACCAGCTACAGTAATAATCGTGTGCCTAACTGAACAAGCTATGTTTTTATGTTAATATATTTAATATCTTAAATTATAAGTCTTCCTTTAAGGTATCTTTTTCTTGTTTCCAAATTATTAGACATATCATGTTGGATTTTTATACACACCTACATATATTGGTACATTCATTTCACCATTCAACAAACATACATTGAACTCTTGCCTTGTGCTATGTACTGCCCTTGTCATTGGTGATACAATAATGAATAAGACACAGGTATTGCCTTCAGAGAGTTTATCATCTACCGATTTCAAAAATTCATCCTCTTCATTAGCTATGACGTGAAATAATTTCTAAACTTCTTTTGATTCTTATTTTCCTCAACATTTCTACATAATTAATGCTGTTTCATATAACATATTAGAGAACATCCATACTGTTGAAAACTGTCTTGTAAAATTGTGCAATTTTGTAGTAATGCTCAAACATTTCTTCCCCCTGTAACGCTTTCTTTATAAAAATAATTTTTTACTCTTCCAACTACCTTAAGAAGTATTCAATCGTTCAAAATAAAACTGTCTCTATCATGTAGCCAAGGCATGATTTACTCTATCCTCTTCTTCATATCCCAAAATTACTTGGCTTATGTCACACTCAATATAGTACATAACTCATTCTTAAAAGTCATTAGGGGAATGTTTATTTATTCTTCCATATAAAGTCACAAAGGGATATTCTAGTAGGCTGTATTACTTCCTTATCTATGGACCTATTTTACACTGAATGAATGACTTTGGAATTAGAGTATTTGAGCTCATGGTGGTTTTATTTAAATAAATTTACTTATTATAGTGATATTTATTCTAATTATTTTACTTTATTTGTTAAAAAATTTTTGACAATAAGTGAATATTTTGAGCAAGAGTAAGGATTTTCTTTTCTGTCAGGGCAACTTTCCACATACATTTTAAAATTGCAAAGTGTCACCTGATAATAAAACAGAGGTTAGCTTTATTAAAAAGCTATAACAAGGAATACGGAAAACACACACACAGTCCAGATGGAGTAATTTTTAGTTGAATTAATTAGCTTGTTTAAAATTTATGAACATGGAATTTCTGTTCATAAACTAACATTCTCAGACTCTCTTACCATGAGAATACAGCACATTTCACATGGCTGCATCACCAAAGCAGCTCTTTGGAACTTTACCCAAACATGTTCTTCTGTATTTTACAAAAGTCACCTTCAACAGTTTAAAATGACATTTTACTACAAATCTGTTTTTTTTTTTTTGGTGGGGGAGGTGGAAGGCAATGGCTATTTTAGACTTTAGATTCCACTACTACTCCTTTGGTATGAGCCCTGGGTGACCACTGACACACAAACTCAACATTTAGAGACCAGTCTCACCTACCACCAGGATCAGATCTATCCTTTAAAATAAGTTCATGTTTTGAAATATAAGAATCATTAAAGCTTTTTAAGGGTATTAAAGCAGACATGAGGCTCAGAAAAGAGGTTTAAAGTGAAAGAATCTTAGAAAGCCCAGTTTTAGGTCCAAACTCTAAATATAATTCTAAAAATTTTACTTCTACTAAGCTAATCTAAGGAGTTAGAAGTCTCGATAATTTTCCCTCAGTTCTAACTTAGAAATATATATGTGTATATATATATATACACACATATGTATACATATACATGCATACATGCATACATACATATATATAAACAAACTTACCTTATGTGGTTGAGTAACTATTTCTTAAGTGAATTAGTGATAAGTGATAATTATAGTAAAATATGGAAGGCTTTAAGGGGTTGAGAGTTCACATTTAAACAACCTTGTTCAAGTCTTTGAAAGCAAATGAAACAAACCATGATGATTAGGACTCAATTTTACAGTATCACCACTAAAGTAAACCTTAAACTTTGTGGTATATCTTAAATAATATTTTAAACTTTCTTCAAAACATGTTTCGAAACATAAATTTATTTAAAAATAATTCCTCTTAGAAATAAATATAAACAAAAAACTGAACTCACCTGAACAGAAGTAGTGTCATCCTTACCTTCATGAAATTCTATGGATGTTAACAAAGAATCACTTTTCTCACAGCTGTCATGGCTGATGAGTGTGTCCGCATAGTTGGGCTGTGGGAAGATCAGGTGACTCTTTCCTGAGTCTGCAGTGAGGGAAACCTCATGGGAATAGGTCTGCAGGAAGGCTTGTACTCCCTCCACACCTACAAAGCTTGAGCCTGGCAGACCCACCAACCCGCCGCCCGAAGCCTGAAGCAGATTTGACTTGTGCCACCGCCATAGTCTGAGAGCCAGTAGCACAACAACAAAGGCGAGGAAGACGCAGGAGACAACAGCCACAGCCACCACTAAGTACAACGTTAGGTCCGAATCATTAGAGCTGGTGGGGTTTCTGATGTTGCTCAGGTCAGCCAGGACATCTGGAATGTTGTGAGCCAATGCTACAGTGAGCGAAACAGTGGCGGAGAGAGGAGGCTGGCCATGGTCCTGGATGGCCACCACCAGGCTCTGCTTGAGGGCGTCTCTGTCCAGCAGGGCCCGCGCCGTGCGCACCTCACCCGTGTGCAGCCCCACGGTGAAGAGCCCTGGCTCGCTGGCCTTGAGCAGACGGTAGGACAGCCAGGCATTCTGGCCTGAGTCTTTGTCCACTGCCACCACCTTGGTCACCAGATAGCCAGGTTCCGCAGAGCGGGGTGCTAGCTCTACACCAGTGGAACCATCATTGGGGAGCGAGGGGTACAGGATTTCAGGGACGTTGTCATTCTGGTCCAGCACAAACAGACTCAGTGACACATTGCTGCTGAGTGGAGGGTCCCCACTGTCCCTGGCAGTCACCAGTAGCTGTAAGTCTTGGATCTGCTCATAGTCAAAGGAGCGCAGTGCATACAGCACACCAGTGTCAGAATTGATGGAGACATACGAGGACATAGGTGCCCCCATGATGATATCCTCGGTCACAGAGTAAGTGACCTGGGCGTTCTTGCTACTGTCCGGGTCATAGGCAGTCACAGAGAAGATTGAGGCGCCTCTGGGGTTGTTCTCTGGGATATAGGCTGAGTAGGAGGCATGAGGGAATGAGGGTGGATTGTCGTTGGTGTCTGCCACATGCAAGGTGATATGAGTTTCAGTAGATAAAGGCGGAGTTCCTAGATCTGAGGCCATCACTGTGATATTGTACACTGAGGTCTTTTCTCGGTCCAAATATGTCCATGTTACCAATCTATAATAATTATCTATTGATTTTTCTAATCGAAAAGGCAAATTATCACGTATGTAACAGACAACTTGACCATTCTTTCCAGAGTCTCGGTCATGTACATTCAAGAAGGCAATTACTGTTCCTGGATGAGTATTTTCCAAGACTGGGCTAAACAAAGATGTGACAGTCACTTCAGGTCTATTGTCATTTACATCTTCTACCGAAATGAGCACTTTGGTTCTCCCCATGAGTGCCCCCACATCTTCAGCTTGTATTTCCATTTCAAAAAATGCACAGTCTTCATAATCTAGACTCTTTGCTGTTGATATTTCCCCAGTATTTTCATCAAGCTGGAATAACGGAGATTGTTTCTCACTAATTTTCCAGAATTTATATGTCACTTCTCCGTAGGCTCCCTCATCCGGGTCGCTAGCTCTTACAGTAAGCAGCCGGGTGCCCAGGGGCACATTCTCTGGGACTGTCACTCGGTAAATCGGCTGAGCAAAAACCGGGGCATTGTCGTTCGTGTCCAATACTGTCACTTGGATGTGCACTGTGCTGGAGCGACGCGGCTCGCCGCCGTCGGAGGCGATGAGGACCAGGTGGTGAGCAGCCTCTTCCTCGCGGTCCAGGGCGCGCTCCAGCACCAGCTCTGGGGTGATAGTCCCGTCGTCTCCAGTTTGCACGTCCAGGGAGAAGTGGTGATTGGGGCTGAGCTGGTAGTTCTGCAGGGAATTCAAGCCCACATCCGGGTCAACAGCCTCTGGGAGTGGATAACGTGTGCCAGGCGCAGTGATTTCGTTAATCTTTACTTCCAGATTTTCCGCCTGGAATTTTGGGTTATTATCATTGATATCAGTGATTTCTATTTCTATCCCAAAAAGTTTTCCTCTATCCTCAACCAGGATGTTTATATTTACAAGGCAAGGTGCGCTCTGAGCGCAGAGCTCCTCCCGGTCTATCCTGCCTGCGGTGACTAAGCTGCCGCCCCTCCAGTTCAGAGCAAAGAGCTGAGTCCTACCTCTGGAGACGATGCGGACTCCGTGCTTCGCCAGCTCTTGTGACTCCAGCCCCAGGTCTTTAGAGATGTTACCCACGAAGGATCCTTTGTCGCTCTCTTCTGGCACTGAGTAGTGGATCTGTCCCTTCCCGATCTCCCAGAGCGTGCCCAGAAATACGCACAGCAGGACCAGTTCGCTGCGTCCTCGGTAATTCTTGGGAGCGGCCATTGTTCTCTTGTTACGGAATCCACTTAGAATCTTCACTGGACATATGTTTCTTGTTTACCTTTCTGCTGCAGCTATGGAGATCAATCTGTCGAAAGCTAGAGGGTCCCAAATTTTGGGACGGAGTTTCGCTGCAGCCCTGCAGTTCGTTTGTGGGATCTGCGGGTCTTTGTGAGGTGGGAGCCCTGAGTATCCGGACGGCGTTCGGTTATATTTATCTCCAAATTAGGTGAACAGCGGCGCTTAGAGTCCTGAACAGTTACTGCACCTACTTAGATTTGTAATACTGTATGCTAGATTATTGGGAAAAAAAATACTATTTGCTTTTTAGTTCGTTTTGCATTTATTTAATTTGTACCTGAATTCATATTTAAAAATTGCCAAGAATCATGGGATGCAATAAGGTTAAAGTCTTACAAAGTATTACAAATGATCAGATTTATGGGTTAGCTTCATATTAAATTATTCATATTTCTGGAATACATTTACTCTTTTAAAAATTATTAAACTTTTATTTCTTGTTATGCTCTAAGATTTATTGTAAATGTCTTCAATATATATTGTCAAATAAGTAAGAACTCCATTTGTCACTAGAAATTCACTTATAGACTAATACAGACCTATTAAAGATGATTGACTAAGAAATTATTTTACTTGGTTTAAACTAATTAATCATTATAATAAGCTTACTTTAGTTATTGTTTTTAATTTTCTTTAGAAAGTCTTTTAAATTGTACATAGATAAAATTTTCAAATTAATATTGTAAAATTTTAACAGTTTAAGTGCTTTTACTTTCAAGTTTTATTAGAGATTACGCTATTTGACTATTTTATTTAATTTTTTTCCATTCGAATCGAAAACACTTGAAAGGTACAAATAAATTTACAATGAAAAGTAAATCTATTTCCCATTTTTCTACCAATAAGAGATGATTACACTTTAAAGCAGACTTAATTATCTTCCTAAGGTAGACATGTGTTCTAAAGTTATTCTCACCTTTATTAGTACCTTAAAGCAAAAGAACCACAAAAAAGTAAGGAACACATGATTATCACTAAGGAGTTAAAAATGCCAGTATAAAAAGATATTTCTTTTTATTTTCCAGCAGTTTGTAAAGTGGCCATGAACTAAAGCAGTTAGTAAGGAAAATCTAGCAAAAGGCTGAAACAATGTATTATCATCTTTTGTATATACTTGTATGCACATCAGATTAGCAATTTTGTCTAAAATTTGAAGAATTCAACTATCTTTTATCCTAAAGATAGCAGAATGACTAGAAGACATCTAGCTATGTCAGTTTAAGGCTGCAAAAAAAAAAAAAAAAAAAAAAAAACAGGCAAAATTTCAAATATTGTCTTTTTTTTGATGGAAGAGCTGACAGAAAAAGCTTCAATGCAGGTTAATCCTGAAAAACCTATGGTGTAAGTAGGGAGAACATGTTTTAATCTTATGGTGAGCAAAATGGACCTACTGCTAAGTCAAACCATTTTACACACAACACTCACACAGTACATTGTATACAATTACAACGGGTCCATCTACATAAAATGCAGGTTAAGATATATTATTCTAGGTGATTTTGAAGCAAAAGAAAGTAAATATAAAAGAGAAAACATCAGATTAGTATGGAAACCAAAACAGTAAAAATAGGTTAAGAAAAATAATCTTAGCTTAAATTTTTTCCTTTAAATGTTTACTTAAATGTTTGCCTACTTTTACATTTATAGCATGTCCCAGTTGAATAAAAAAATCATCTATTAAATGACAAAAATTAAGAGAAAAATCTCGTTAGCTTTTGTGACAGAGCTTATAGCATTGTTAAACATTTCCCTTTGTAGATAAAACTTCACCCTCACTGCTTTGTAAATCTGAGCCTGGTAAGACATCCCTAAAACACAAATAATTGCTCCTACTTCAACCTCCCTTGAAGGATGGTATGACAGCTTTTTGACTGGCTACAACTTTCTTAAGACAACTTTTAAATCTGAACATTGTATGTTTCCCTGTAAATATGGAGAACTGGATAAACCACAAGAAGCAGGTTATGCTTAAAGAAAACTCACCTGATGGGAAGTCGACTCACTGGAATTACAAAATGGAAATAAGGCCCCAGACGATTCAGCGCAAAGTTTATCTTGTCCTGAACTCAATTGTTCGTTACATTTTAGAAAATTAAACTCTGTCTTTCCAGCATGGGCAACGCGCAGATTGTAGGAATAAGGTAAAGTCCCTTCGTTATAGCTGGGGAGAACCACGGGTCCAGACTTGACACAAAGACCAGGCTGAAAGCAGCCCCAGGTGGTGGGGCTGGAGGAGCGTCTGAGGCGCAGGGCAACCGCCAGAATCACCGCGAGGAGGAAGAGCACTGAAATCAAGGCTAAGGCCACCACTAGGTAAAACTGTAGCTCAGCCTGGGGGTCAGAGGGCTCGGCGCGGTCACTGAAGTCTGGCAGAGCCTCTTGTAGGCTGTCTGCGAAAATCAGGTGCAGCGTGGCGGTGGCCGAGAGGGCGCACAGCGAAGCAGGCGCTGGCGGGCAGCGTCCCTGTCGCCCAAAGCGCGCGCCGTGCGCACCTCGCCCGTGCGCAGCCCCAAGCTGAACAGTCCGGGCTCGCTGGCCTGCAGCACGTGGTAGGACAGCCAGGCGTTGTGTCCCGAGTCCGCGTCCACCGCCACCACCTTGGTGACCAGGTAGCCGGGCTGCGCGGCGCGCGGCACCGTGTCGAAGAGCGCCGAGCCGTCGGGCCCCAGCGTCGGGTACAGCACCCTAGGCGCGTTGTCGTTGCGGTCGCCCACCAACACGCGCAGGCTCACGTTGGCGCTGAGCGCGGGCGAGCCCTGGTCGCGGGCCTGCAGCGTCAGCTCGAAGGCGCGCAGCTGCTCGTGGTCGAAGGCGCGCTGCGCGAACACCACGCCGCTCTGCGCGCTCACGGACACGTAGGACGACAGCGCCTGCGGCTCCAGGTCGCTGGCCACGATGGAGTAGGAGACGTGGCCGTTGGGTCCCAGGTCCGGGTCGGAAGCGCTGACTTGGGCGATAGATGCCCCGGGTGGGTTGTTCTCGGCCACGTGGACCACGTAGGAGGCCTCTTCAAAACCCGGCGCATTGTCGTTTACATCGCCGATGTGCAGGGTGATGCTTGAGCTGGAAGAGAGGGGCGGCTTGCCTTTGTCGGTGGCTGTGATGGTGACATTGTACTCAGGAGTTTGCTCGCGGTCTAGAACTCCAGCTGTCACTAATTTATACGTGTTTCTTGAAGAAGTGAGTAATTTAAATGGAACACCCCCTTCTAATTTACAAATAACTTCTCCGTTGTGTCCGGAATCCTCGTCACGGATTTTGAGTAAAGCAATGTATGTTCCTAACCTGGTGTCTTCCATAATAAGGTCTGGTAGAGATTGGAATATCACTTCTGGGACATTGTCATTTACATCTAGGACTTCTATCTCTACAGTACATTGTGCAACCAGTCCTCCACCATCCCTTGCTTCCACCACAATAGAATATTCCTTGACTTCCTCAAAATCTAATGTATTTCGAATGGTAATTTCTCCGGTATTAGAATTCAGGTCAAACTGGGTGATCTGGCCTGCTTCAGTGAAAGAGAAGGTGATCTCGGCATTGACACCCTCATCCTGGTCGGTGGCCATCACTTGAAGCACAGTGGTGCCTGGGAACACGTTTTCCAAAAGGCCCACCCTGTATCGCTCTTGGCTGAATACTGGGGGATTATCATTGGCATCAGACACTAGGATCTGTATCTGTGCGGTGCTGCTTAGGGATGGATCCCCGCAGTCCGAAGCAGTCAAGGTCAAGTGGTAGGACTTCTGCTCTTCTCTGTCTAAAGGCTTCTTCAGTACTAGTTCAGGGTATTTACTACCATCTGATTTCTCTTTATTCACGAGTATGAAATGATCATTGGGACTGAGTTGGTAATTCTGTAGTGAGTTGGTGCCAATATCTGCATCATAGGCAGATCCTAAGATAAATCGTGCCTCAGGCTTTGTGGACTCACTTATTTGCAGCTCAAAGGAATTTTGCATGAATTTTGGCGTGTGGTCATTAATATCCTCGATCTCCACATTCACGTGATAAAAGTTCAATGGATTTTCAGCAACAGCCTCAAATTCCAGAGCACAAGCCGGCTTCTTCCCGCATATCTGCTCCCGGTCCACTCTACTGCTCACAAGTAACTCCCCGCGCTCTGAGCTCACACTGAAATAAGGCTTCTCCGAACTGATGCGCAGTTTTCGAGTCGGTAACTCGCCGACACTGAGTCCCAGGTCCTTGGCGAGGTTCCCCACCACGGAGCCCTCGGGCAGTTCCTCGGGGATCTTGTAGCGGATCTGCTCAGAGAGCGCCGCCGGGCAGAACAAAGACAGCAGGAAGAGAAAGAGCACTGGCCGTCTCTCAGCCCAGCCCCTGTCCCCAGCGCCGCTCCCCATCCCTCTTGCTCCCCTCAGCTTGCTCACCGGCCTGGAGGCGTGGATGACAAATAATCCCTGCGTTGCAGATGTCGGGAGCTCCGAACAGGCTTTAGTTTTTGCACGGGGTCAGGCTTTCTTCTTTTCCAGAGGAGGAAGCGGTGTAAAGGCTTGCTTTAGCGGGTCTGAGTTGGGTAAAGAGCTCTGCGGTTGCGCGAGGCGATCGCCGGTGCCGAGTTTATCACTCTGGCCAACAGCGGCGCCCAGAGACCGCACTAGGAAACTGCAGCCTCTGCTGCTTCAGCCTAACCAGCTACAATAATTATAGTCTCTTGCCTGACCAAACAACTTTTAGTCTATGTATTTAATAATGTTTAATTTGCACCAGTAGAAACGTCATTATCCCAACTTTCCAGGTTTTATGGAAATCACATAGATTTAATACATAAACTCTATACGTTGACATAATTGTTCCCCAATCTTCAAATCCGCACTAGTAACAGAAAGATGACTATACAGAGACTTGGTAAATGATCTCAGGGTACAGTAATTTTGAATACTTACTGATTAGCAATACATTGAATAAAGCTTTATGCTTCTTTCCTAGTTTCTTTTCCCCTTGTTTTTCTTTACTTTTTGGGTACTTCCGTGCTGATTTATTTCAAATTTTTTTTCAGAAAGCATCAGTAATTGTCTTTAAAAGAGAACAATTTATACTTATCTCCAAATATTTCTCTTATTTGAAATAGTTTCAGTGTTTTATTTATAGTAATATTACCTGACTTTCATATTTCAGTCAAGGAAATGATGTAGCCAGAAGAGTTAGCCTATTCTGCTCCTTTCCATTGCACAATTATTTTTCTGATTATGAAATGTAACATCATTCCTCTAAGTTACCAGGGGAATAATATTTTTCCTTGCAACACAAAGTTCCTAACCATGGTCGACTCCACTGAGGCACTGACGCCTATTTCTGTGCTTATATAACATTCCATGATGACCTCGAATGAAGGCAATTGTTCCAAAAACGTTGTGACAATTTCTCGTCTTTGTTTAAAAAATATTTTTAAGTATCTAACAAATTGGGGAAGGGATTTTCTTTTTCAAAATATGCAATAACTGCA
>NW_006443124.1:4559854-4622166 GCF_000325575.1 Pteropus alecto
TTGTCTTCTCCTCAAGTGACTGTACATCTGAACACTGCAAAATATATGAAATATACTCACACTGTTGCATATTTATATGAAAAATACCCCCAAACACAACACTGTGCTAGAAAAAAAGTCCTTTTAACACTCAAAAGGTCCAAGTAAACAAGATTACCTCATCATCAACCCCTTCCAGATGCTAATCAACTGATACATTGAGCTTTATTGAAATATTATAGAGTATGGAAGCAGTTAATCCCAGATTGGATTATTTCTAACCGAATTTTTCAGCATACCCAATAAGCAAAGTCTGACTACTGGCCTAGGACTTGAGTGTATGAGGTGGTTGTTCCATCAAGGCACCATCTCCCACTTGGAGAGCCTATAGTCATGCTTCATATGGCTGCACCACTATACCTGCACATTGGAAATTTGTGGTAAAACATGTAACTTATAATACTTGAAAAAGACATTTCATCTGACGTATTTTATTGGTTTTGAAAAATGACCCTCACTGTGGCATTAGACTCCATGTCTGTCATTGTTATAGATCTTAGTAAAGCTTTACACAGCTTTATTTTATTCTTTAAGCATGTACCCAATCTTCCAGAAGGACCTAACTTTAATAAATGATCATGCTTTTAGAAGGTCAAGAAGCAGCTGAGATTTTTCAAGGCTACCAAGTTGAGGTACATGAAAACAGAAGCTAGACACCAAAGAAAACTTCAGACTGAAACCATCTTCAAGAACCTTTTATAGATCTGATTTAAAGAGAATCCTGAGAATAAGGCTTCTGCTAACCAAGTGCAATGAGAAAGACATAATTCATTCACATTCATAAACTACATGAATTAGGAACATCAAGTAGAAATAGGTGGAAGGTATAAAAATGTGATAGTCCACTTATTCCCATTCTTGTCCATAGACGTTCACTATGGAAATAATACCAAAACCTATGTCAATTAATTGTTGCATGATAAAGAATCACCACTGAAATAAACCATTAAACTTGCTTTAGCTCTTTAAAATTTTTTCGCCCGATCTTCAAAACACCTTTCACAAAACAAGAAGAAATTCACACAAAATATAATTCCTCCACGTTTATATTCTAAAGATAAATGAATGACTGAACTTACCTGAATACTTTGCATTTCATCCTTACATTCATATAAATCTATGGATGTTAACAAGGAATCTTTTTTCTCACAGCTTTCGTGACTAATGAGCGTGTCCGCGTAGTTGGGCTGCGGGAAGATCAAGTGACTCTTCCGTGAGTCCGCAGTGAGGGACACCTCGTGGGAATAGGTCTGCAGGAACGCCTGCACCCCATCCACGCCCACAAAGTGCGAGGCGGGCACGTGTGCCAGCTCACCTCCTGAAGCCTGGAGCAGGTGCGACGTGTACCAGCGCCTCACTCTGAGCGCCAACAGCACAATGACAAAGGCGAGGAAGACACAGGAGACCGAGGTCACTGCCACCACTAAGTACAGCGTGAGGCCTGAGGCGTCAGAGTCCTGCGGGACCTCTAAGCTACCCAGGTCGGCCAGGACATCTGGAATGCTGTCAGCCACTGCCACAGTGAGCGTGACGGTGGCAGAGAGAGGGGGCTGGCCATGGTCCTGGACGGCCACCACCAGGCTCTGCTTGAGGGCGTCTCTGTCCAGCAGGGCCCGCGCCGTGCGCACCTCGCCTGTGTGCAGTCCCACTGTGAAGAGCCCTGGCTCGCTGGCCTTGAGCAGGCGGTAGGACAGCCAGGCGTTCTGGCCTGAGTCTCTGTCCACTGCCACCACCTTGGTCACCAGGTAACCGGGCTCTGCAGAGCGAGGTGCCAGTTCCACACCGGTGGAACCGTCAGTGGGGAGCGCCGGGTACAGGATCTCTGGTGCGTTGTCGTTCTGGTCCAGCACAAATATGCTTAGCGACACGTTGCTGCTAAGCGGTGGGTCCCCACTGTCACGCGCAGTCACTCTCAGCTGCAGGTCACGGAACTGCTCATAGTCAAAAGAGTGCAATGCATACAGGACGCCGGTGTCGGAGTTGATGGAGACATAGGAGGATAGAGGTGTCCCCTGGATGGTGTCTTCAGCCAGGGAGTAGGTGACCCGGGCGTTCTCATCGCTGTCAGGGTCGTGTGCAGTCACAGAGAAGATGGAGGCACCTCTGGGGTTGTTCTCAGGGACATAGACAGAGTAGGAGGACTGGGGGAAGGCAGGCGGGTTATCATTGGTGTCTGCCACCATCATCAAGATGTGAGTTTCCGTAGACAAGGGTGGGATTCCACCATCTGTGGCTGTCAGTGTGATGTTATACACAGAGCGCATTTCCCGGTCTAGGTTTTTTGCTGTCACCAATCTGTAATAATTGTCTATTGATTTTTCTAATTTAAAAGGAAGATTTTCTGAAATACTGCAGGTCACCTCACCATTCTTCCTGGAATCTCGGTCGTGAAGATAGAAAAGAGCAATTACTGTTCCAGGAGGAGTGTCTTCAGGGATCAAGCTGCTTACAGATGTTACAGTCACTTCTGGGGCATTGTCATTCACATCTAAAATGGTGATCAGTATTTTAGCCCTTGTTGTACTACCAGCACCATCCTGAGCCTGAACTTCCATTTCATAGTAGCCAGATTCTTCATAATCTAGGCCTTCTAAAGTCGATAATTCTCCTGTAAGGGAGTTCAGCTGGAATATCTGTAGAATTTTTTGAGTTATTTTCCTAAAAGAATATGTCACTTCCCCATTGACTCCTTCATCTGGGTCGACAGCATTTACTGTTAGCAGTCTTGTGCCCACTGGCACGTTCTCAGGTACAGTTACTTGGTACTGGGGCGAAGAGAAGACTGGCGCGTGATCATTCACGTCCACCACTGTTACTTGGATGCTGGCGGTGCCGGATCGGGGCGGGTCGCCGCCGTCAGAGGCTGTGAGGAGGAGGTGGTGAACCGCTACTTCCTCCCTGTCTAGCACCCGCTCCAGCACTAATTCCGGATACTTAGTTCCGTCGTCACCAGTTTGCACAACCAGGGAAAAGTGGTGATTGGGGTTGAGCTGGTAGCTCTGGAGGGAGTTGGTGCCCACATCCGGATCTCTAGCCTCATTTAACGGTAACCGCACCCCAGGGGCTGTATTCTCCATTATTTTTACGTTCATTTCTTCCGTCAAGAACCTAGGAGAGTTGTCATTAACATCTGTGATTTCCACTTCTATAGGGTAAAGATTCATTTTCTCTTCCATCAGGATGTTAAAACCCACCAGACACCGCGCGCTCTGAGCGCAGAGCTCCTCCCGGTCTATCCTGTCCGCGGTGACCAAGCTGCCACTTCGCGGATGTAGAGTGAAAAGCTGTTTCCTACCTCTGGAGACGATGCGGACTCCGCGCTCCGTCAGCTCTTGGGGCTCCAGCCCCAGATCCTTAGCGATATTACCCACAAAGGACCCTTTGTCTGCCTCCTCCTGCACAGAGTAGAGAATATGTCCTGCCCAAGCTTGGCTCCGGATTCCCAGGAAGATGGAGAGCAGGATGAATCCTCTGTAATCCCCGCCCCTCTGCGGAGCCGCCATCGTTGTCTTGCAGATATTGTTTAGACCCTGGGCTACCTCCTGTTGTGTTTCTGGATGCCAGTCTGTCCGCGTAGGGCCCTCTGTATTCAGATAAGGAGCCGAGAATCCAGTAGAATAGAGATCTGAGTTTGGTGCCTCTTGGAAAAGAGTTTGTCTCAAACTGGCGTTTCTTTTTGTTGTAAAAGCACCGTAGTTTTGGCAGATCTTTTTGCTCCATTATTCCCCTGGCTGGTGAACAGCGGCGCTCAGAGTCCTTACTATGTTACTGCACCATACTGAAGCACAAGAACTGATTTTTCAGAAAGTTATTTTATCCTTCGAAATGCTTCCGTTTATATTTCTTTAATCCATATATCTCTGATATCATTTAAAAATCCATCTTAAGAAATTGAATTGATGCAACAATGTTCATGGATGAGTGTTTATTAATGCCAGATGATTTTTCAGAATGCTTTGGTTTGCATCGAAACTTTGCAATGATTCTTGGGCACTGCCTCACACTTTATTGCACATAGATAAAAATCAGCCATTGCAGGTAAAAAAAAGTGTGATTTATTTAAAACGGTGTTTGTATAAATAAGAAAGTTGTTATATAGGAACTGTTTACATCAGAGTAAAATTAATTTAAATTAATTAAATAATATTGAACGCATACTATGCACTAAACATCACCATGTAAAACTCAGATAGTAAAAATTTACTTTAAAATATAAAGAGGTAATTTAATAAAGTTTTCAATTGGATAGAACCTTAGAGATAATTTAGTCCAATACCTTTATTTTGATGATTTCTAAAATGAGAGGGAATCGCCTTGTCCTGAACTATCCAGTAGTAGAACCGATGTCAGAATATAAATATACTCATTCTCAGTCTTCTGAGAAGAAAAAGGGAATCATTATTGGCCTTGGCTGATGCCTTATGCTCAAAAGGTGCCATTAGAGATTAGGTGAGAAGCCAAGTAGCAACAATCAGTTATAGAAGCAACTCATTTTGTACAGAAGGTGGAAATTTGCAGGGGTCCTAAAGGCTGTGGATTCATAAGAAAGTAGGTCTTGGCTTGACTGCTTCTTTTCATCATGCAAGTCAAATAATCGTTCTACCTTATTCCAGAATAATTAAAGAAAGGTGGGTCTCTAGACAGCCTTTGAGCATACATGCAGGATGGTCTGAGAGGATCCTTCGAGGTTCTCATTTCTCAACTGATGTTAATAAAATAAATCTCAATCATTGATAGATCTGTGATTACCCTCAGCTGGTAAATAAAACAAAGTTCCTCCTACATAGTTGCAAGAGAAAAGAGAGTGACCTGCTCTGGAATGATGACCTAGCAAGAATTAGCCTTGCTTTGCAAATTATTTTAAGCCCTAGGGGAGTAGGTAGCAGCACCAAGAGGAGGAACCAGAAGTAATATTGAAAATGCTTAGCTTAGTTGGTGAGAAGTTTCTAAGTAATCTATTTTTGCTCTCTGATAACATTGCTCCAAAATATAGGGAATACTTTGAATGAAATACTGTTTATATCTATCCAAAGAATTCATAGTCATGTTTGTTTTCACCAAGTAGATAAAAGAACTGTTTGTTCAAAGGAACCAATATGAGTATTACAGATTAATTCCATAAACAGGAATTAAATACTATTTGTTTAGTAGTAATTTTGAACTCCTTGTTGATGTAAACAAAGCATATGGTCATCAAAGATCATGAGTATTTGCAGATATCTGCAAACAAAATTTTCATGTCTGGATATTATGGCTCCTAATGTTGTGATTTTTTCTATCTGATACTTCAAAACTCAGGGTCATCTCATATTTGTCTCTTATTCTATTTCTTAAAAGTCTGAATTAACATTACTTCTGAGCACTTTATTTGGAGCCAAATAAATAAGATCGAGACAGATGAAATTATAGACATAGTCTAAACATCAAGAATACTTTAGGAGTAAATGGCTGCATTGTCTCTAGTATCAAGTATTCTAAGTTAGTCTACAATATAAAATTAAATATCAAGAGTCTCTACTAGACCATCACATTATGTTTAAATATAAAATAAGCCTATTATATAAAGTTGAAATAATTTCACAGTTTGAAAGGAAGTATGTTATTATTGATTGAGTTGTTAAGAAGAATCTTGACCTTCATTGCCTTAAAAAATTCTACGGAAAGGCTATTTGACTCCCCAGGCATTGAATTATCTTCTCTTCTTTCTTCACGGAACCATTTGTTTGGAGTTCTATTTGGGTTTTCATTCCCAGGCAAAGACGTAGGAATTTTCCAGTGATTCTCTCTGAGATTTTACTCCTTCCCCTTTGACAACTTCCACCTCAACAGAAATTTGATCAGAAACTGGTGGTTTTCAGAGATAACAAATTAGCCCAATAATTTGGTAGATTTTTCCCTTGATGCTTCAAAATTCAGTATATACTCAAAATCTCAGAATGCCTATCTTATTCATAATGACCTATATGGTATGTAGCTTAAATTGCCTCATTTAGTCAGAACTTAGCAAATTCCAAGATTGCCAAGATTTAACACTTGGTCGGTCTACATGAATGAATGACTATTGTGAGAGTAAAATCTAATAGTTTTTCTGTCAGTAAAATATTTTATTTGTTTAAATGAAATGGTCATAGATGATTCAGGTAAGAGAATAAAATAAACCAGTTTGCTACTCATAAAACCAGTTAGTGAGCGTTGCTTATAACAATGAAGTTTCAGGATGTAATTTAAATCATCCAGAACTGATGATATAATAAAACAACATTTAACTGTCAGAGTGTGTGAAATAAATTATAATATTTGTATGAGAAACAATCTGACTCCCTTGACCAATACTCAAGATTCAAGACCTTTAAAATCATTTACTATTAAATTCTCATTAAAAGCATCAAAGAATTATATCGCAAATGTCTAAACAAATCAGATTTGAAAATGTGTATGACTGGAATCTCTTGGTTAGTCATATACATTTGGAATCTGGAAATAAATAATTCTACAATAATGGCTAAAATGTAAATAGTACAAATATTGATTTAGAATTCACACCTTTGGGCCACAATAAATCATACTAATTATCCTTCCAAATGGCAACCCTCCTTTCCTTAAATATTTGAATGAGTTCCTACAAGACAGAGCCCTATTTTATCTGGGTTAAACGTGCTAATTATTTAAATTCTTATTCGAGCACTATTTATCCTTCATTCTCCCATTCACTAGTCACGCCTCTATTTTTAAAGGTATATTTTGTAAGTGAGCATATTTAAAATTTTATTTTTGTTTTTAAATACTATCAAGCACACAGATTGCAGAGACATTGTAGTAGGCATACAGCATCAGGTACTTACATTTATTTGTTAATGATATAATAATGGTGATGTCGACAAATACTCGTTCACTGTACTGCTTTATAGTTTGAAAATGACTTTTATACAGTTATTTTATTATATTTTATTTTCCCAGAATTTGTGTCAGGTAGATAGGATGAGTCTTTTCAAGTTAAATTTTAATTTGAAGACTATAGATATTGTGACCGGCCTGAGGTGAGTAACAGATAGTTCCAGACATAGTATTCAGGTATCCAAACACCAAAGTTCAGGTCTTCCCAATTACTCTTATTTTTTATAAAAATAGTTTTGGATTATTAAGTGGTAAAGATAGAAATATCTCTCAAAAAATCTCCATCATTTTAGAAAGCAGTTGCTATTATTTAAAACTGGGGGGGGGGGACATGATATTGATCTTCTTTAACAGAGGCTGCAATTCAGGTTTTTCTTCACATTAGAAAAAGAATTTCAGAAATTGCACATACTAGGAAAAAAGAAACCCCAAGAAATGAGATGTATGCAAATGAAGGCACAGAGGGCTTCCCAAAGAGCTTCCCAAGACGTGAAAAATAAAAAAAAAAAATTATGGCATAAATTAAGATTTTTTTTCCATGAAGTTCGAGGAAGCTAAGGTTTCATAGACTTCTATTGGTATAAAAGAAAACCTTAAAATTGTATAACTCACCACAAACAACTAAAACAATTAAGCAATAAGTAAAGAGAATTTTAAAATTTCCTGTTCAACTAAGACCAACAAAATCAATAACCTCACCTGAACAAGGGATTCTTCCTCTTTACGGAAACCTGAATCTTCCTGGATCAAAAGTGGCTCGCTTCTCTCACAGCTCTCATGGCTAATGAGCGTGTCTGCATAGTTTGGCTGCGGGAAGATCAAGTGACTCTTCCGTGAGTCTGCAGTGAGGGACACCTCGTGGGAATAGGTCTGCAGGAACGCCCGCACCCCGTCCACGCCAACAAAGTGTGAGGCGGGCACGTGTGCCAGCTCACCTCCTGAAGCCTGGAGCAGGTGCGACGTGTACCAGCGCCTCACTCTGAGCGCCAACAGCACAATGACAAAGGCGAGGAAGACACAGGAGACCGAGGTCACTGCCACCACTAAGTACAGCGTGAGGCCTGAGGCGTCAGAGTCCTGCGGGACCTCTAAACTACCCAGGTCGGCCAGGACATCCGGAATGCTGTCAGCCACTGCTACAGTGAGCGTGACGGTGGCCGAGAGAGGGGGCTGGCCGTGGTCCTGGACGGCCACCACCAGGCTCTGCTTGAGGGTGTCTCTGTCCAGCAGGGCCCGCGCCGTGCGCACCTCGCCTGTGTGCAGCCCCACTGCAAAGAGCCCTGGCTCACTGGCCTTGAGCAGGCGGTAGGACAGCCAGGCATTCTGGCCTGAGTCTCTGTCCACTGCCACCACCTTGGTCACCAGGTAACCGGGCTCTGCAGAGCGGGGTGCCAGCTCCACACCGGTGGAACCGTCAGTGGGGAGCGCCGGGTACAGGATCTCTGGTGCGTTGTCGTTCTGGTCCAGCACAAATATGCTTAGCGACACGTTGCTGCTAAGCGGTGGGTCCCCACTGTCACGCGCAGTCACTCTCAGCTGCAGGTCACGGAACTGCTCATAGTCAAAAGAGTGCAATGCATACAGGACGCCGGTGTCGGAGTTGATGGAGACATAGGAGGATAGAGGTGCCCCCTGGATGGTGTCTTCAGCCAGGGAGTAGGTGACCCGGGCGTTCTCATCGCTGTCAGGGTCGTGTGCAGTCACAGAGAAGATGGAGGCACCTCTGGGGTTGTTCTCAGGGACGTAGACAGAGTAGGAGGACTGGGGGAAGGCAGGCGGGTTATCATTGGTGTCTGCCACATTTATGGAGATAAGCATTTCTGTAGACAGAGGTGGCACTCCTTTGTCTGTGGCTGTCACAGTGATGTTGTACAGGGATATCTGTTCTCGATCTAGAACTGTATTGGTCACTAATCGATAATAATTGTCTACTGATTTTTCCAGTTCAAATGGCTGACTTCTTGATATGGAACAAGTTACCAGGCCATTCAGCCCAGAGTCTTGATCATATACTTGAAAAAGAGCAATTACTGTTCCTGGAGGCGTACTTTCAGCAACTGACCTGCTTCCAGATGTAACTACCACTTCTGGTACATTATCATTCACATCTAAGACAGTTATTAAGACTTTTGCTCTGTCTTGTAGACCTGGCCGATCCCGGGCTTCAACATCCAGCTCATAAAAGCTGGAGTCCTCATAGTCTAGGCTTGCAGAAGTTGATATTTCTCCAGTCAAAACATTCAAGCAGAAAATCTTTGAGATCTTTTCTGTAATCCTCACAAAGGAATATGTTACTTCTGCATGGACTCCTTCATCCTGGTCGGTGGCATTTACTGACAACACTGGCGTACCTACTGGCAGATTTTCAGGAACACTCACACTGTAGACAGGCTGAGTAAACACTGGAGCATTGTCATTCACATCTAAGACAGTTACCAGAATTCGTGCCACACCTGAGCGAACAGGGTCACCGCCATCCATGGCAGTAAGAACCAAATGGTAAATAGCTTCTCCTTCCCGGTCCAGGGCAGCATCCAGCACCAGCTCTGGGTATTTGGGCCCATGGGCTTTAGTTGGCACGTCCACTGAAAAGTGCCTATTTCCACTGAGCTTGAAGCCCTGAAGAGAGTTCATTCCCACATCTGGGTCACAGACCTCCATTAGCGGAAAACGAGAGGATGGGGCTGCGTTTTCGAGAATTTTCACCTCCAATTCTTCCCTTAAGAATTGGGGTGTATTGTCATTAATATCCAAGATTTCTACTTCTATGGGATAAAGATTCAGTTTATCCTCAACGAGGATATTAAAACTCACCAGACACCGCGCACTCTGAGCGCAGAGCTCCTCCCGGTCTATCCTGCCCGCGGTGACCAAGCTGCCACTTCCCAGGTTCAGAGCGAAAAGCTGCGTCCTACCTCTGGAGACGATGCGGACTCCGCGCTCCGCCAGCTCCCGGGGCTCCAGCCCCAGGTCCTTGGAGATGTTGCCCACGAATGAACCTTTGTCCAGCTCCTCAGGAATGGAGTAAGAGATTGGCCCGGCCTGGGCCCCCCACAGCGTCCCCAGGATCTTGAAGAGCAGGACTAACCCACTGTAGCGCCGCCAGCATCTTTGCGGAGCCTCCATTACTGGCTCCTTATGGACTTCCCTGGGATTATGAGTGGCGGGAACAGGTTCTCACACTCTTGAGCTTCTCAGAATTAGAGGTCAAGGTCCATAAACAAGCAGAGATCCTATGTGAAGCGTTTTAGGTCAGAATTTTTGTGCAGCTGCAGAGCTTTTATGTCTGATCTGCTTTTGTGCTTGGAGGATGTAACTCGAGTTCTCATTGCTTTCCTTACCCGGGTTAGTGAACAGCGACGCTTAGAGTCCTGATATAATACTGCATCCTTTTTGTGAGACCATCATACACAGGATCTTATTTCTGCTAAATCTGCATGGATGACACTTGTAAAATTTTTGTCCCCAAGAATGAGAAGCATTTGGAAAAATAAAAGAGCCTATTTTGAATAATTTTATATGTTCCCTGGAATTTATCACTCATTTTGTGGCAATATTTCTTAGGGCCTTGGAGAACAAATAACATTACGATTTCCTGTAAATCTTGAATTATCACACTCCACCATCATTTATATTTGTCCCATTTTTGATAAGGGTACCAACAACCAGAGACATATTCGGAACCAATACACTCAGTGTCAGTTAAGTGTTGTCATGATCTATTTTTATAAATGTATAGATTAAGATCTGCTCTAATTTAGCCAATATTTGTGTATACTTTTTAAAACATGAAAAGGAATGAGAATATATGGGCTACATTGAAAAATATTTTTATATTATACATTATATACAAACCGTAGTTTAGGGCTGCATCGAAACTAAGTAAGTCACTTAATTGCCTAAATTTGTGTTTAATTACGTCTAGGTAATATGTTTCACAATGAGAATGTGAGGTACTAATGTATTAGAAATATTTCAGGATATATTGTTTTAGGATAATCAATTTCAAGATCACAAGGCAACTTTTATGAAAGAACAATTGTAATATAGGCAAGTGAACAAAGAATTTCTAACACTCCCGTTGTATGCCCCCCAAATAAATTAAATACAATAAAATCATTATCTAGCCTATATACTTTTTACCTCTAAAATAATCAGTTGAAACCTAATTAAACTTATGGGAAGAAAGGACTTTGAAGTAACTCACCTGTTGTAAATTAACTGATTCAGAAGTCATTTTGGGGTTGTCATTGCTGGTACTTTCAAACCAAGAGGCTTCATTACATAGAAGATCTTGTGGTGGAGCATGTTCAGGGTTTATATTGAGAAACTTAAATTCAGTTTTTGAGGAATGCGAGGCAGCGCATAGATTGTAGGAATAAGGCAAAGTCCCTTCGCAGTAGTTAGGAAAAACCTCGGGTGCAGTCTTGGAGCAGACAGCACTTGTCTGAAAGCAACTCCAGCGGGTAGAGCTGGAGGAGCGTCGCAGGCTCAGGGCAACCGCCAGAATCACCGCGAGGAGGAAGAGCACTGAAATCAAGGCTAAGGCCACCACTAGGTAAAACTGTAGCTCAGCCTGGGGGTCAGAGGGCTCGGCGCGGTCACTGAAGTCTGGCAGAGCCTCTTGTAGGCTGTCTGCGAAAATCAGGTGCAGCGTGGCGGTGGCCGAGAGGGGTGGCTGTCCCCCATCGCGCACAGCGACCAGCAGGCGCTGGCGGGCACAGTCCCTGTCGCCCAAAGCGCGCGCCGTGCGCACCTCGCCCGTGCGCAGCCCCAAGCTGAACAGTCCGGGCTCGCTGGCCTGCAGCACGTGGTAGGACAGCCAGGCGTTGTGTCCCGAGTCCGCGTCCACCGCCACCACCTTGGTGACCAGGTAGCCGGGCTGCGCGGCGCGCGGCACCGTGTCGAAGAGCGCCGAGCCGTCGGGCCCCAGCGTCGGGTACAGCACCCTAGGCGCGTTGTCGTTGCGGTCGCCCACCAACACGCGCAGGCTCACGTTGGCGCTGAGCGCGGGCGAGCCCTGGTCGCGGGCCTGCAGCGTCAGCTCGAAGGCGCGCAGCTGCTCGTGGTCGAAGGCGCGCTGCGCGAACACCACGCCGCTCTGCGCGCTCACGGACACGTAGGACGACAGCGCTCGTGGCTCCAGGTCGCTGGCCACGATGGAGTAGGAGACGTGGCCGTTGGGTCCCAAGTCCGGGTCGGAAGCGCTGACTTGGGCGATAGATGCCCCGGGTGGGTTGTTCTCGGCCACCGGGACCATGTAGGAGGCCTGGAAGAAAACAGGAGCATTGTCGTTGACATCAGCGACATTAAAGGTGACGCTTCTTTTGGAGGAGAGAGGAGGTTTACCTCTATCGGTGGCTGTGATGGTGATGTTGTATTCCGGAGTCTGCTCTCGATCTAGGGCTCCATCTGTCACTAACTTGTATGTGTTTTTCGTATCTTGAACTATTTTAAATGGGAAATTTCCATGTAGTTGGCATAGGGTTTCCCCATTTAATCCAGAATCTCGATCATGTGTTTTGATCAGGGCAACAACAGTCCCCAGTTCAGCATCTTCTTGTATATGTTTAGATTCAGAATCCAGGGTTATCTCCGGAGCATTGTCGTTTTCGTCCAGAATATCTATTTGTATTTTACAATGGGCTGTGTGATGTCCACCATCCTTTGCTTCTACCCCAATCGTGTAGCTCTCTCTCTCTTCAAAATCCAGTCCTCCACCAGTGGTGAGTTCCCCTGTTTTACTGTCCAGCTTGAACAGTTGTCTCACTTCCTTACCAATATTGATGAAAGCGTAAGTGATCTCAGCATTGATGCCTTCGTCCAAGTCAGTGGCCATTACTCTTAGCACAGAGGAGCCCACTGGCAGATTCTCCTGAACACTGACCCTGTACATGTCCTGGGCGAACACTGGGGGGTTATCATTTGCGTCTGCCACAACCACCCTGATCTGGGTAGTGCAGCTTCTGGCAGGCTCACCCCCATCCACAGCTGTGAGGACCAGGTGGTGGCAGGACTGCTCTTCCCTGTCCAGGGGAGCTTTCACTACCAGCTCTGGGTACCTACTGCCGTCTAGGTTCTCCTTCTGGATCAAAGAGAAGTGCGGATCTGGGCTGAGGTAGTAATGCTGCAGGGAATTGAGCCCTACATCTGAGTCTTGTGCGGATTCCAAGGCAAAGGTGGCTCCAGTTAGGGTCAGTTCACTGATTTCCAGCTCAGTGATATTTCTGCTGAAGGTCGGTGGGTTATCGTTCACATCCTGAATCACCACAGTTATATGAAAAAAGTTCAAAGGCTTTTCAGCGACCATTTCGAATTCCAGAACACAGGTCGACTTCTTGCCACAAATCTGCTCTCGGTCTATGCGATCGCTCACAAGTAAGTCCCCGTTCTCGGTGTTCACTGTAAAGAATTTCTTCTCGGTACTAACCCGCAGGTTCCGAGTAGGCAAATCTGGCACACTAAGCCCCAGATCCTTGGCGAGGTTCCCCACCAGCGAGCCTCTTGCCAGCTCCTCCGGAATAGTGTAGCGGATCGGCTCCGAGAGCGCGGGGCAGAACAAAGACAGCAGGAGGAGAAAAGGCATTCGCCTCCGCCCAGCCCGGCCCTGCGGTCCCCAGCGGCTTCCCATCCCTCTCTCTATGCCTTTGCCTTACTGATTCCGAAGAGCTGAGATTGCTAAATGATCCCAATAGTTCTCTGAGCAGGAGTGACTCCTTGATTTGTCTTGGCAGGCAGATTCTCTGATAGGTATCTCCGCGGCAGAGAGCCGGAGAGGGAGTGCACAGTTCTCCGGATTCCGGGGTCCAATGAGGATTTCTTTAGGTCTAGAGGAGCTGACACTTCGCTTAGTACTAGCCGACAGCGGCACCCCGCGTCTGGGCTGCAGAACTGCAGTACTGGTTACTAAGCTCCAAATACAGAGAAGCCTAGAAGACAATTCCACTGTGTCCTGATGCTGATAATCATTCTTCCCAGTGGACAATAATTTTCATATTATTTTAAATATTTACTATGTCTTAGATCTGGCTGTCATTTCTTTGAAGTTGAACTTTATCCATCCAAATCAAGTGATTTTTATTCTTCAAAGAGCAGAGGTACCTTGCTGAAGATATTTATTGGCAGAGTGGTGCTTTTAGTTTCCATTTTCATAACACCTTTCCTGCTTACCTTAGTAGAACTGAGGACCAAATAAAATAATATATAGAAAGTAATACAAATGAAAGACAGTGTTGGTGGTGGCGTAAAGCGTAATATGTAAATACTTGAAATAGTTTGATATGTGTTATTCCACTCTATTTCCTTTTCTTCTAACTTATAAAAGTTATGTCTCATAGCTTTTAGTTGTATCTTGTTTCACTTTCCTGTATCTTATCTTCCTTTTTATTATCTTTATCATCTTCTTATCTTTATCTTCTCTCCAAATTAATATGTAGCAAGGAGATTGGTTGTCCTTATAAAATAGAAGCATAGTAAGAAGCAATACACTCTCTTTTCTTTAGTTTCCAAGTGTCTATTTTTAACTGAAAGACTATAAATAAAAATTATTCCACTAATTTTATTTTTCCACACTACATTACTATTGTCTTTAATTGTATTGTTTCTTCTCAAGTAGCTTAATAATGGTGAGTTATTTGGATTATGAGGGTGAAGTATGAGTCCTTATAATTATATATTTCAAAGAAAGTAATCTATGTTGCCAAATTTTCCTTGATACCCAGCTTACTATCTGGTCATCCCAGCTCTTGTTATTGACACTCTTCTATTGTTAATAAGCATTCCAATTTTCATGTTTCTGATATATGTCTTACAGTTTTGATTCCACTTCAAAACTAGAAAATTCATAAATAAATTGTTTAACCTACATAATATATTGTCGTTCTAAAATTTTACAGATGTGTTGTAGCAGTGTTGAACTCATAGTAGAATAGCATTAGATACCATTGTGTTCAGGATTCTGGACAGAAACTCATAGGCACCTCTACTTTATACAAACATAAAAAACACTACTGACTCAAGACTTTGTTCCAAAACATGACTGAGCAAGTACCTTTCCGCCACTGTGTAAACTTTTATTAGTAGAGGAAAATTGTCTTTTCAGAACACATATGAAACTAAAGATTCAAACATTTAAAAAGGTATACAGTATATATAATATGGACACTCAAGAATTTTATTATGTAAAATCTAGTGAAGTTTATAGAGGTTTAAAAGGTATTTTTCCATTGCATGAAAAATTTAAGACACATACCCAAATCAATAACTTTTTCTGTAAAAAATAATGGAAAAGTGAGTTTTCATGTAGGAGTGAATGATATCAGCATCTATTATACAGCTTCTCCTGTTAATCTTTGGATGCATTCATTATTCAGTGAGTCTGCACATTTTACATTGAAATCAGAATCGACCCTATATAAATATAATTGGATCCCCTTCAAATAAATGTTCAAAGAATATTTTAAAATAAAAATCAAGTGGCCCTAGTTTCCCAAATGTATCAATAAACCTTTCATGTGGTTGAGTAATATAGCCTACTATTCCATAAATAATGTTTTATTACCATTTCCCCATTTATTCATACTTTGCAGCTGATGTTCAAGTTGAAAATACAAAATATGAAAGATCAAAAATTCATTTAAAAAGAAGCTCTTGAAAATCATCTTCAGTAAATCAGAGGTCAAAGTGAATAGGGTAGCTCTGTCATTACAACACATACTCATGAAATTTGAGACCTACACACCAGCATTTCATTAAGAAAAATCTATTAATTTAAGATAAACACATCTCTGAGAAATGAGTTTTAAAATTTTAAATCATTTTAAAGTTGAATTGATTTTCCAAACACAAATCTTAGACTTTAATAATAAAGCAAAATTGTATACAAACATTCAGGTAGATACTGATTATGAAAAGTGAAGGGGTTACCTGTAACCAGAAGGTGTCAGGTGTATGACATATTTGAATTTAATGAACAGCAGTATCTAAATCTTTGGAGATTTTAAATTACATCATAGAATGAAGTACAATTCTAAGGCTCCTCATTAATTCCTTATCTCAACAGATACACATGTTCAATAAGTTCATGGTGTAATCCAAACTTTCCAGATTTCAGAATGCCACAGACATTATCATCACTAGAAATTTAAGCTCTTTTTTTATATTTATGATGCAGAAGTTTTCTATATTTTTCCACTGATTTATGCAAATACTGTAAATTATTCCCTTATGCAGACAGCAGATATGCTAAAATGGCAATGTTGCACAGTATTCTTTGTAAAACATATTCACTATTGGTATTTAGGCAAATATTCAAGAAAGAACATTAAATCCAGCAATTTTGACCAACCAAACAACTCATTCATTAAGATAACAGTTCTAAGTATAAGAAAGTCTTTGGGTAAAGTGATTATATTTAACCACTTTCTTTTGAGGTCCTTTTTTCATTTAAATCTCTGGACATTAGCTAGATTTTCTAAAATATCTACATATTGAAAAAATAAGACATTAAACCAAAGTATAACTTGAAAATAAATGGAGAAAGCATCAATTATTAAATTAAATTAAGCTAATCTCTAAATAAAGTAAATTATGACTCATTACATAACTAACCTATTTTGAATGTGTAAGAAAAATAACTGAGGAAACAAATTAATAAAATGCTCCAAGCATCCCTACTGAAAAAGAAAACTCACCTGGACAACTTCTGGTTCTTTGTTTGCGTTTATTTTCTCAGGTATCAGAAGAGGCTCGCTTTTCTCACAGCTCTCGTGGCTGATGAGCGTGTCCGCGTAATTGGGCTGCGGGAAGATCAGGTGACTCTTCCGTGAGTCCGCAGTGAGGGACACCTCATGGGAATAGGTCTGCAGGAACGCCTGTACCCCGTCCACGCCCACAAAGTGAGAAGCGGGTAGACTTGCCAATCCGCCTCCAGAAGCCTGGAGCAGGCGCGATGTGTACCAGCGTCTCACTCTGAGCGCCAGAAGAACGATGACAAAGGCGAGGAAGACGCAGGAGACAGTGGCCACTGCCACCACGAGGTACAGCGTGAGGATGGAGTCGTCAGGGTTGGCAGAGGGCTCAAAACTGCCCAGATCCGCCAGGACATCTGGGATGTTGTCTGCCACGGCCACGGTGAGAGTGACGGTGGCGGAGAGAGGGGGCTGACCATGGTCCTGGACCACCACTACCAGGCTCTGCTTGAGGGCGTCTCTGTCCAGCAGGGCACGCGCTGTGCGCACCTCGCCGGTGTGCAGTCCTATTGCGAAGAGCCCTGGCTCGCTGGCCTTGAGCAGGCGATAGGACAGCCAGGCGTTCTGGCCTGAGTCTTTGTCCACTGCCACCACCTTAGTCACCAGGTAGCCAAGCTCTGCAGAGCGGGGTGCCAGTTCCACACCGGTGGAACCATCGGTGGGGAGTGTGGGGTACAAAATTTCAGGAGCGTTGTCATTTTGGTCCAATATGAACAGGATCAGTGAAACATTGCTGCTAAGTGGAGGGTCTCCACTGTCACTGGCTGTCACCCACAGCTGCAGGTCTCTAACCTGCTCATAATCAAAAGAGCCCAGTGCATACAGGATTCCAGTTTCAGAGTTTATGGAGACATAGGAGGAGAGAGGTGTTGCCTGAAATGCGTCCTTGGCCAGAGAATAAGTGACCTGGGCATTGTTGCCACTGTCGGGGTCGTGGGCGGTCACAGAGAAGATTGAGATGCCCCTGGGATTGTTTTCTGGGATGTAGGTGGAGTATGAGGCATGAGGGAAGATGGGAGGATTGTCATTGATGTCTGCCACTTTCAGAGAGATGTGGTTTTCTGTAGACAGGGGTGGGTTTCCATGGTCAATGACAGTTATTGTGATGTTATAATCTGAGATCTCTTCTCTGTCCAGGGTTCTCGTTGTCAATAAGTGATAATAATTATCAACTGACTTTTCCAATTTGAAAGGCAAATTCCTGGGGATAGAACATGCAATCTCACCATTCTCTCCAGAATCACCATCATGTATGCTAAAGAGTGCAATTACAGTTCCAGGAAGACAGTCTTCAGAGATGGAACTGGCAAGAGAGGTCAGGATCATTTCTGGGACATTGTCATTCACGTCTTGTACTGTGACCACCACTTTAGCACTGGCAAGAAGAGCACCTCCATCCTGAGCTACCACTTCCATGAGATAGAATCTGGATTCTTCATAATCCAGTGATTGCACAGTTGAGATTTCACCCAGATTAGAATCAAGTTGGAAAGTCTCTGAAATTTTGTCTTCTTCATTGCGAAAAGCGTAGGTCAATTTCCCATTTATTCCCTCATCTGGATCGGTAGCCGTTAATGTGAGCAGCCGAGTGCCCACAGGTATGTTCTCTGGAACACTCACTCTGTACTCTGATTGAGTGAACTGGGGCGCATTATCATTTGCGTCGAGGACCATCACTCGGACATGCGTAGTACTAGAAAGTATGGGGTCTCCGCCATCTAAAGCCGTGAGAAGGAGATCGTGAACAGCCACTTTCTCGCGGTCCAAGGGCTGTTCAAGTACCAGCTCCGGGTATTTATGTCCATCAGTTCCACTTTTCTCATCCAAAAAGAAGTGTATATTGGAGCTAAGCTGGTAATTCTGGAGGGAGTTCACACCCACATCCGCATCTCGAGCGAAGGGAAGCACTAACCGTGTTCCCGTAGCCGCATTTTCACTAACTTTTACTTTTACTTCCTCATCCTTGAAACGCGGGAAGTTATCATTAATATCTATTATTTCTACTTCTACTCCATAAATTTTCATTTTATTCTCAACCAAGATGTTAAAACTCACCAGACACCGCGCGCTCTGAGCGCAGAGCTCCTCCCGGTCTATCCTGCCCGCGGTGACCAAGCTGCCACTTCCCAGGTTCAGAGCGAAAAGCTGCGTCCTACCTCTGGAGACGATGCGGACTCCGCGCTCCGCCAGCTCCCAGGGCTCCAGCCCGAGATCCTTCACAATGTTGCCTACGAACGAGCCTTTGTCCAGCTCCTCCAGCACTGAGTAGCGGATCTGCCCGGCCCCGGCTCCCCACTGCGTCCCCAGGAACAGGAAGAGCAGGAGCAGCTCTCTGCAGTTCCAACATCTCAAAGGATCCGCCATTGCCTTCTCTCTGACCAGTTTTCCTTTAGGCTTGGTTCCAGCCTGCTGTTTCCTTATTTCTTTGAAGCCAAAGGGAACACATTCCTTGCTGCAAGTGGGAGAGGGGCCCGCGCGGAAGGCTTTCCCAGGAGCTAGTCCGGTTTGTGCGTGTTTAGTGCAGAAGGAGCAAAGTAGGGTCGCATCAGCAGCAGCTTCTTTCCCACTTTGGTGAACAGCGACACTCAGAGTCCTAACAAGTTACTACACCAATTCCATTTTTATTTCATAAATGTTTAATTATATTTTATTTCCAATAATTTGCTATATCCTTCATGTATTACCATGTGACATTCTTTATATTTAATTAAGATTTAGTTCTGAAAGGCAAAAGATTTCCATAAACCCCTGAAATCAATATAATTATGAGGTTCCTTTTACTTCTTTAGGAAAGTTTTATTTAATGTGCCACTGAGTTTATGTCCTTTATTTACTTCTTATCTACATTGAGTTCATTAAATTAGGACATAGTAATTTTTACTTTTGTAGGTTTTAAGATTTCAGTTCTGTATTAGGAATATTTATGAGAACGTGCCCATTTGTACATAAAAATGTCAAGGAAACAAGCCTTGCTCTCAATGCGTCTTTCCAAAAAGGACCACTGATTCAGGCAAATTGTATTAGCTGTCATATGCAGAAAAGATTACAGTGTCATTTTGTTACTTGTGAGGTCTTTGAGAAAGGTCTTTGAGAAAGTTTCCTGTTTTTCACATTAGGAATATGGTAGCTACATTATATCAGACTGAAAGTTTGAGCTGGGTTAACTGTGGGTTACTTATACTTTCCTATTACGATGTCTTAATTGGAATGTTATACAGTGACAGACTCTTGGGGGGAAAAATACATATAGTAACTGTGGAGTAAAGGGCTTTAGTTCCTCACGCATGCAGTAATAACATGTCTATAACATAACGAGGAGGCAGTGAGTGGACTTTCTATGTTGAGACAGATATTTAATGTTATCACCTTTATATGGTAGCAGAAAAAGAAAAACTGCATGACTAAAAAAAAGTGGACATTTCAGAGAGTCCATTAGGTGAAATATTTTTTTCTGAATGACATCTTCATAGGACAATGAAGAAAGTGAAGATATTCTATATCTATAATTAGAAAATTCAAAAAATAAAGTTTTAAGTACACAATGTGAGTATAGGTTGCAAATGTTTTCTCAATGTACAATTTTCACAACAGCAATTTGTTACTACGCATAAGAGAGATCTCTCCCATCTATTTAACACATTCCTAATAGCAGACACCACAGACCTCAAACTTTGCCCATCCTTTAAAAGTAGATCTGGAATCTCGAGACATTTAGCCTGTAAAGACACTTAGATTGATGGTGTTCATGTCTGTCCTACCTATGCTCTGCTGTTGACAAGCCATATTGTTGGGTAAAATTCATCCTTTTTCTGGTTTCCAGTTCCCCCAAACACTATAGTAAGATGGGGAGTTCTCTTTACTCTAGAGTACTACAATTCTTGGAGGAAGTAAAATTAAAATTTGAGTAATAAAGGCCCTGAATATGAAAGAAATAGCTTAAGATATCTACAGTAATAAATCCTCAGAGGGAAGGATTGTAAAGATGAGGAAGAAAGAGATCTCATGTAATAAAGGCTTGTAATTATGAACAAATACATCTCACACATTACATAGAAAACAATGTCAAAGTTTTGGTTAGATAAGATCAAGATAATTAGGTCAGAAAACTGCCTAAATTCAACCCAGAAGACAATAAAATATGAAATGAAGACTCCTACCCCAGTTAGGTGATTTGTTAAGAACATTTGAACCCAAAGTGAAAATAATTAAATTAAAGCTTACCTTTAAAATAGTATCTGAAGCAAATGGGCCCTCAGCATCTTCAGGATTTGTACTTGGTACCCATGAGGCATCTCCGCAGAGGAGATCCTGAGGAGGAGCCACTTCTGGGGTCACGTTGATAAAATTAAACTCTGTCTTAGCTGATTGTGAGGCAACGCACAGATTATAGGAATAGGGCAATGTTCCCTCACTGTAATTGGAGAGAACCCCCGGTCCAGGCTTCGAACTGAGGCCAGGATGAAAGCAACTCCAGGCGGCCGGGTTGGAGGAGCGTCGCAGGCGCAGGGCAACGGCCAGAATCACCGCGAGGAGGAAGAGCACTGAAATCAAGGCCAAGGCCACCACTAGGTAAAACTGTAGCTCAGAGCCTGGGGGTCAGAGAGAGCAGGGCGGTCGCTGAAGTCTGGCAGAGCCTCTTGTAGGCTGTCAGCGAAGACCAGGAGCAGCGTAGCTGTGGCCGAGAGGGGTGGCTGTCCCCCATCGCGCACAGCGACCAGCAGGCGCTGGCGGGCAGCGTCCCTCTCGCTCAAGGCGCGCGCGGTGCGCACCTCTCCCGTGCGCAGCCCCAAGCTGAACAGTCCGGGCTCGCTGGCCTGCAGCACGTGGTAGGACAGCCAGGCGTTGTGTCCCGAGTCCGCGTCCACCGCCACCACCTTGGTGACCAGGTAGCCGGGCTGCGCGGCGCGCGGCACCGTGTCGAAGAGCGCCGAGCCGTCGGGCCCCAGCGTCGGGTACAGCACCCTAGGCGCGTTGTCGTTGCGGTCGCCCACCAACACGCGCAGGCTCACGTTGGCGCTGAGCGCGGGCGAGCCCTGGTCGCGGGCCTGCAGCGTCAGCTCGAAGGCGCGCAGCTGCTCGTGGTCGAAGGCGCGCTGCGCGAACACCACGCCGCTCTGCGCGCTCACGGACACGTAGGACGACAGCGCCCGCGGCTCCAGGTCGCTGGCCACGATGGAGTAGGAGACGTGGCCGTTGGGTCCCAGGTCGGAGTCAGAGGCGCTGACCTGCGCTATGGAAGCACCAGGTGGATTGTTTTCTGGCACGTAGACCAGGTAGGCTGACTGCTGGAAAACCGGAGCGTTGTCGTTGACGTCGGTGATGTGCAGGGTGATGGTAATGCTGGAGGAGAGGGGCGGCTTGCCCCTGTCAGTGGCCATTATAGTGACGTTGTATTCAGAGATCTCCTCCCGATCCAGGGCCCCATCTGTCACTAGTTTGTAGTAAATCTTTGAGTAAGATTTCAATGTAAACGCTGTGTTTCCCAATATGCGGCAGTAAACTTCTCCATTTTCTCCAGAGTCTCTATCTCTTGTTTTTATCAAAGCGATCACTGTTCCTGGTGGTGAATCCTCTGGAAGGGGAGTAAATACTGAGGTCACAATCACTTCAGGTGCACAGTCGTTCTCATCAAGAATTTCGACTTGGATACTGCAATGTCCTGCTAGATCTCCAGGATCTTTCGCTTCTATACCGAGAATGTAACTATTAGCAATTTCGAAATCAAAATTATCCTTTGTTGTGATTTCTCCTGTTCTTTTATCTAAGCTAAAAAATTGTTCCACTTGTTCATCCACATTATGAAAGGAATATGTGACCTCCGCATTACTGCCCTCATCCTGGTCGGTGGCGGTCACTTGAAGCACGGAGAAGCCTGGGGGCACACCCTCCTTCAGGCTTACCCTGTATACTTCTTGGCTGAACACTGGGGGGTTATCGTTGGCATCGGTGACTTGGATTTGGATCTGTGTGGTGCCACTTTGGGGTGGGTCCCCACCGTCCACAGCTGTTAGGACCAGTTGGTGGAAATTCTCCTCTTCCCTGTCCAGAGAATGTTTCAGAATCAACTCAGGATATTTACGTCCATCTGGAGTCTGTTTCTCTGAGAGACCAAAGTACTCATTGTCATTAAGGTGGTATCTTTGCAGTGAATTTGAACCAGCGTCCAAATCCAGGGCTGGGTCTAGTGGAAATGTTTTACCTGGCTTAGTGGATTCTCCAATTTTTAAATCAATCTTACTCTGTTTGAATAATGGAATGTTGTCGTTTATATCTTGCACTGTTACTGCTACTTGGAAAATATTGAGTGGGTTTTCAGCCACAGTATCGAAATCCAGAATACACAGAGGCTTTTTCCCGCAAATCTTCTCTCGGTCTATCCTGTTGCTCACAAGTAAGTCTCCGCTCTCAGGGTTTACAGTGAAATATTCCTTCTCCGCGCTAACCCGCAGCTTCCGGGCCGGTAAGTCCCGGACACTAAGCCCCAGATCCTTGGCGAGGTTTCCTACCACCGAGTTCTTGGCCAGCTCCTCGGGAATTGAGTAGCGGATTTGGTCTGGGAGAGCCCAGCCGAACAAAGACAGCAGAAAGGGCAACAATACCTGCCGCCACCGCACCGGGCGGCTTCTCTCTGCGCTCAGCCTCATCCTCCGTCTCCCTTCGCTGCGGTTCTGCTTCCTGGCCGGGAGGAAGAATGAGCCCTCCGCGGATGGCAAAATCCGGGGTAAGGTCACTTTTCTTGCTTTTGTTTTCTCTAACCGAATCCGTACTGGCGTCCTGTGTGGTTGGTTTGAGCAGGAAGTTACCCTCTAAGAGGCTCTCAAATATATTGCAGATCTTCTCGCTCTTCTTTTGACCTATAGCGACGCCCAGAGGTTTTCCCGTAAAACTGCTCCAATGGCTTGAAAATGTTTTGTAAAGAACAATTTTTTCTCTTTCGGATTAATAAAGAGTATTTATTTGTTTTTATATAGGTATAATTTATATAGTTCCAAATTCAAAAGGCACACATGGCACATTCTATAGGCTCTCCCTCTCTGCTTTCAACCACACATTTCTCCCAGGAGAAATGAGTGTTCTTTTTTGTGTATACTATTCCAGAGATATGCTTTGTACAGTGCAGCAGATTTTTATAAATATCCTCCCTTGATTTTATAAACATATGTCAAAAAAGCATCTTGCTTTTTCCATTCATTATATCTTGAAGATTATTTCATATCAATACGTAAAGACATTTCCCATTTATTTATTATAGCTTTGTAGTAACCCATCATAATGGTTGTACAATAATTTATTTAACCAGAAATATTATTTTCTAAAAGAAACCCAGTGCCAATTCAAACAGAAATATATTTTCCATATGCTATTAGGTTATAAATTATCTACTGATGCTCTCCTAGGCATTTAAAATATGTATCACTCTGATTCTAGAATGTATTCCTGATGTCAGCATCTAAATATGTTTGACACAGTTTGAGGCCAACTGATATTTCCAAATTATATTTTAAAGCTTCAGTAATTTAAATAATCTGTCCTCAAATATAATTTGTCTCTCAATATTCATTTGTTATTTTTTCTTTCCTTTCCCCAAGCCGGCTGGTTGTATCATATCCCATTCTTATTTACTCTATTCATTGCACCACAATTTCCCATGAAGACAAAAGCATCTAGACACTAAAACTCTCCTTCTTAAGTCTAATTGAGGCATAGTCCACAATTACCAGGTATCCATATGTCACTAATGAAGAGTAATGTATTAATAATTTAGACACTCGTAAATTCCAAATTAAGTCACACAACGCAATGAAGGAACAAGGAACAAAAGTTGAATATCCTTTGCATACAAAATATTTCCCCCCATATCAGGTCATCCCAGAGCCACACAGTGAGAGCAACCCAAGAGCAATTTGCAGGAACAGAGATGAGTCCTACTTAGTAAGTAGCATAACTTCAGAATCCAAGTTAACCAACCTTTGTAAGAGGCTCTCATGATGAAAAAGGAAAGATTTCTAAAAGTTAGGCTTCCTTAGAAATAAAGAAGGATCTCATAGTGAAGGATCTCAAGTGAAATAAAATGGGCAATATTTTTGGTAATCACAGAAGTGCACCAAAGGAATCATACATAGTCACTGCTGGTGCATCCCACAAAATGCAACATCAAAATATTTAAAATTGTGAAATGATTCCTGTTAAAGTTAAATCTAAATGTTAAATATTTCCACCAGTATTTTAAAACTGCCATTGTTTAATGGAAAATACAACTTCAAATAAAGAAGAGTGAACTTGAAGCAAAGTATGTCGGGGTATAAAAACAGAAAATTTAAAAATACTCAGTCCAGATTAAAAGATAGCTTCATAAGAGAGAATGCTTATATATGAATTCACACAATTGCCTTCTATTTCACAGTTCCATTCTATACTCTCAATAAGACCTAAAGGAATTGGCATTTACAGCAGTGAGATGGTTAGAGACATAAAATTAAGAAATTGTTGCTGAAACTTATAACTGGATGAAGACTACACAGGATAAGAAAAAATAACTTAGGTGCAGTAAAAGTTACTGATCATTCTTGTAGGGTCTACTGCCCCACCCCCAGCAATAAAATACTAAAAAGAAGTGCCTTTATGTAATATAGTACGTATCTTATACAATTGGAGACAATTACACAGCTCTCTGAAAACGTTTCAGTATGGCAAATTGACTCACCTGATGAAGATTGGGGTCTTCTTTAGTTTCAAGTAAATTCTGAGTTATCAGAAGAGGCTCGCTTTTCTCACAACTCTCGTGGCTGATGAGCGTGTCCGCGTAGTTGGGCTGTGGGAAGATCAGGTGGCTCTTCCGTGAGTCCGCAGTGAGGGACACCTCGTGGGAATAGGTCTGCAGGAATCCCCGCACCCCGTCCACACCCACAAACTGCGAGGCTGGCACGCCCGTTAATCTGCCTCCGGAAGTTGAGAGCAGACGTGACATGTGCCAGCGCCTCAGTCTGAGCGCCAGAAGAACGATGACAAAGGCGAGGAAGACGCAGGAGACCGTGGTCACTGCCACTACCAGATACAGAGTAAGGCTGGAATCGTCAGGGTTGGCGGAGGGTTTGAAGCTTCCCAGGTCAGCCAGGACGTCTGGGATGCTGTCGGCTACAGCCACAGTGAGCGTGACAGTGGCCGAGAGAGGGGGCTGGCCGTGGTCCTGGACGGCCACCACCAGGCTCTGCTTGAGGGCGTCTCTGTCCAGCAGGGCCCGCGCTGTGCGCACCTCGCCCGTGTGCAGTCCCACCGTGAAGAGCCCTGGCTCGCTGGCCTTGAGCAGGCGGTAGGACAGCCAGGCGTTCTGGCCTGAGTCTCGATCTACCGCCACCACCTTAGTGACCAGATATCCGGGTTCTGCAGAGCGGGGTGCCAGTTCCACGCCGGTGGAACCATCAGTGGGGAGAGCGGGGTACAGGATCTCTGGCGCGTTGTCGTTCTGGTCCAGAACAAACAGGCTTAGAGACACGTTACTGCTGAGGGGAGGGTCCCCGCTGTCACTGGCTGTCACCAGTAGTTGTAAGTCTCTCACCTGCTCATAGTCAAAGGAACGTAGCGCATATAGGACACCAGTATCAGAGTTGATAGAGACGAAGGAGGAGAGAGGTTCCCCCTGAAGCGTGTCCTCAGTCAGGGAGTAAGTGACTCTGGCGTTCTCAATGCTGTCAGGGTCCTGGGCGGTCATGGATAAAATGGAGGCTCCTCTGGGGTTATTTTCAGGAATGTAGGTAGAATAAGAAGCATGGGGGAAAGAAGGTGGGTTATCATTAATGTCTGCCACCTGCAGCGAAATGCGAGTTTCTGTGGACAGTGGTGGAGTTCCGTGGTCAGTGGCAGTTACCGTGATGTTATATTCTGAGACTTCTTCCCTATCCAGAGTTCTGTGCGTCAACAACCGATAATAATTTCCATAGGTCTTTTCAAGTGTAAATGGAAGATTATTTGGAATAGAACATGTGACAAGGCCATTCTCCTCTGAATCACTGTCATGAACATTGAAAAGTGCAATTACTGTGCCTGGGGAAGAAGTTTCTTGGACAGAGTTGGTGAGAGATGTAACCGTGACTTCTGGAGCATTGTCATTTACATCCAGAACTGTCACCAGTACCTTGCTTCTGGCTCGAAGACCAGGACCATCGTGAGCTTCTATATCTATATCATAGAATCCAGAGTCCTCATAATCTAGTGATCCTAATATTGTTATGTCTCCAGTCACAGAATTCAACTGGAACAGCTGGGATATTTTCTCTCTCACTTTTCTGAAAGAATATGTCACTTCTCCATTGGCTCCTTCATCTGGATCAGTGGCTTTTACAGTGAGGAGCTGGGAACCCACTGGCACATTCTCCCGAATACTCACATGGTACTCGGGCTGAGTGAATATGGGGGCATTGTCGTTGGTATCCACAAGTGTTATATGGATCCTGGCAGTGCCAGAGTGAACCAAGTCGCCTCCGTCGAAGGCGGTGAGGACTAGGTGGTGAACTGCCTCTTTCTCGCGGTCCAGGGCGCGCGCCAGCACCAACTCCGGGTACTTTATCCCATCGGCCCCGGTTTGCACATCCAGGGAGAAGTGAACATCCGAGCTGAGCTGGTAACCCTGCAGGGAGTTTACCCCTACATCCGGATCAAAAGCTTCAGGAAGAGGGAATCTTGTCCCAGGAATTTCATTTTCAACTACTTTTATTTCTCTTTGCTCTGTCCCAAAGTTGGGCGCGTTATCATTAATATCGATTATTTCCACTTCTACTCCAAAAATTTTCACTTTGTCCTCTAGGAGAATCTCCAGGCTCACTAAACACTTTGGAGATCTGTCGCATAGCTCCTCCCGGTCTATCCTGCCCGCGGTGACCAAGCTGCCACTTCCCAGATTCAGAGCGAAAAGCTGCGCCCTACCTCTGGAGACGATGCGGACTCCGCGCTTTGCCAGCTCCCGGGGCTCCAGCCCCAGGTCCTTGGCGATGTTGCCCACAAAGGAGCCTTTCTCCAGCTCCTCAGGTACTGAGTAGTGGATCTGTTCGGCCCGGATTTCCCACAGGGCCCCCAGGAGAAGGCAGATCTGGACCAGCCTGCTGCAGTCTGGGCGATAAGGCGGAGCCTCCATCACAGCCCTGCCGCGGAGTAGCTTGCGCTTGGGTTTTCCTTCGGCGAAGGACTGAGGAACCCCAGGATCTTCGTGGTCCAATATAATGTGTTTTCACTGTAACGTGCTGGAGCCCTGGGAGTTCCTGAGTGGAGCGTTCATAAAGCGCCAGGGCCACTGCTTTGTGATGCAGAAACCTTATGGTTCGGATTAAATTCTTAGTTGTCTTTTTTCTCCCGATTGGTGAACAGCGACGCTCAGAGTCCTAACCTGTTACTGCAATCTATTTTTGGTAAAGTTATCAATTGCGTGCTGCGTTTTCCTTATCTTATTTTTCTCCCCAAACAATAAAAGTCAAACTCCTGTTGTTTTATTTGTAATGAAAATATAGAAACAACCTATAGCTTCCTGTACAATAAGCCTTGTGAAGTAATTAACTTTCAGAGAAAAATATGATTTTTTTTTGCTAAGAATTTTTTCTACCACTTTTAAGTTTTTGCATTATTTATTCTTATTACCCATTTTTTGTACAGTATATTATGTGAAGGACACATTTATATCTCCCAGGAACAAGGATGGGCTTGAAGAATGAAAAAATGGAAAAGCCAGTGTCTGGGGAGTTGGAAGTCTAGGCTCTAGTCTCAACCAATGCGGAAACCAGTTTCCTCACATGAGTTAACTTTTAGAATCTGGGACAACTTTTCAGTTCCCTTGCAAGAAAATTTCTATTGTTTAAGAGCTAGTTTTACCCCTGCACCAGTGGGATTGGTAAATATAATAATAGGTTTGGGAAGAGAATTTGCTCATTAATTTTCTATAAAGAAGATTCTAGGCCACAAGCTATGTCTGTGACTACCATGTTCACAGTGTATCCTCAAATTTAGAACCGCACCTTTCATAGAGTATGCACTCAAATAGTTTTTCAATGTTTAATGAGTGAGTCACTAATGCAACTGCAAAGTCTAAAACAATGAATAAAAAAACCACTGATCTTAAAAATAAAGGTAGGACAGAAAAGTTAGTAAAGTACTATAAAGAGCAGACAATATTTCAGTGATTTTTTTCACTAAGAACACATCCAGAAGGTACTATGTCACCATTATTTCTAAGTTTACTTTAGCTTTGATTTTTAGAAATAGCTAGTAAAAGGAAACATTTTAGCAGTTGTATGTATGTTATCATTGCATGTCTCATAGTTTTCTTATTCAAGAAAACTTGAAGTGATTTACTAACCTGAGAAAACTTGAGATAAGGCCGTGAGCAGTCAGTTATTTAGATTATCCCTCACATAATAATTAACTTCTAGAAGTTACTCATATTTTAATCGGACGCAAAATACATTGACTAGTCAGAGTTTTTAAATCTTCAGACTTTGTGGAGAAGATTAAACATATTTTTCACAATCATCAGAGGACCCAGAAAGTTGAGGGTTGGGAGGAAAATGAGATATTTTGAAAATTTTAGACTCTTATACTAAAAAAAAGAAATATGAAGACTATGTATACAAAAAGTTCATTATGTTCCTCATTAAAATAATGACAAAGTCGAATGAGTTTAAACATAAGTTATTGAAGAATGGTTAAGAAAACTATTCTTGAATGAGATTATAAAGTGGGAATAAAATTGACTCAAAGTTAATGATTCAAACGTAAAATCTGACAGTCTTTGCTACGTAAGGCCAAGAAGTGCTAAGAGACTTAATTATTGGAAAGCCATATTAAAGATCCACATTGCAGCAAAAAGATAACAAGTAGAATGTATTTGATGAGATGAACATAAACATTAACATAGGCAGAAAGAATTTCCAGTACCTTTATAAGAAGTAAAGCTTGGAAAAAAATAGGACCACACCAATTAAGAAAAAGCAGTGCTGACACAAGAAAATCTCTCTTTAGCAAGATTTGCTGACCAATCATACAGATTGTGAAGTAGTAATTCGATAAGTGCCAAGAATACTGAGCAATCAAGAAACTCATCCCCACCCACAGAATATACCTCCTGTCTCACTATCATCACCAGAACAATGAAAAACGATGAAAACTAATTATGCACAACTAATTTAAGTAGATTTGCAGAGGGAAAAAAAGGAGTCATAAGCGACTTGGGCGTTTTCCTTCCTGGCACATACATCCATAGAAGGAGCTTCACACAGGAGATGCCGAGGGGGAGCCACTTCTGGGGTCACGTTGATAAAATTAAACTCTGTCTTAGCTGATTGTGAGGCAACACACAGATTGTAGGAACAGGGCAATGTTCCCTCACTGTAATTGGAGAGAAACACAGGTCCAGACTTGGAACTGAGGCCAGGATGAAAGCAACTTCAGGCGGCCGGGTTGGAGGAGCGTCGCAGGCGCAGGGCAACCGCCAGAATCACCGCGAGGAGGAAGAGCACTGAAATCAAGGCCAAGGCCACCACCAGGTAAAACTGCAGCTCAGCCTGGGGGTCAGAGAGAGCAGGGCGGTCGCTGAAGTCTGGCAGAGCCTCTTGTAGGCTGTCAGCGAAGACCAGGAGCAGCGTAGCTGTGGCCGAGAGGGGTGGCTGTCCCCCATCGCGCACAGCGACCAGCAGGCGCTGGCGGGCAGCGTCCCTCTCGCTCAAGGCGCGCGCGGTGCGCACCTCGCCCGTGCGCAGCCCCAGGCTGAACAGTCCGGGCTCGCTGGCCTGCAGCACGTGGTAGGACAGCCAGGCGTTGTGTCCCGAGTCCGCGTCCACCGCCACCACCTTGGTGACCAGGTAGCCGGGCTGCGCGGCGCGCGGCACCGTGTCGAAGAGCGCCGAGCCGTCGGGCCCCAGCGTCGGGTACAGCACCCTAGGCGCGTTGTCGTTGCGGTCGCCCACCAACACGCGCAGGCTCACGTTGGCGCTGAGCGCGGGCGAGCCCTGGTCGCGGGCCTGCAGCGTCAGCTCGAAGGCGCGCAGCTGCTCGTGGTCGAAGGCGCGCTGCGCGAACACCACCCCGCTCTGTGAGCTCACGGACACGTAGGACGACAGCGTCCGCGGCTCCAGGTCGCTGGCCACGATGGAGTAGGAGACTTGGCCGTTTGGTCCCAGGTCGGGATCGGAGGCGCTCACTTGGGCGATGGGGGCCCGGGGTGGGTTGTTTTCTGGCACATGGACCAGGGAGGAGACCTGGTGGAAAACGGCAGCGTTGTCGTTTATCTCACTCATGTGTGTGGTGACGGTTGTACTGAAGGATAGGGATGGTTCGCCCTTGTCAGTTGCTATGATGCTGACATTGTACTCTGCCATCTGCTCCCGGTCTAGAGCACTATCAATCATCGGTTTGTAATAATTCTTGGAGGTGGATTCTAATTTGAAAGGAACTTCTTCCTGAATATAGCATGTCACCAGACCGTTTTGCCCAGAATCTTGGTCTCACACTTTAATGAGGGCTATTATGGTTCCAGGGTCTGTGTCTTCAGGAATCCATTTTGAAAAGGACGTGAATGTCACCTCTGGGGCACTGTTATTCTCATCAACGATGTCAATCTCAACATTGCAGCGAGCCATGTGTACTCCTCCATCTTTGGCTTCTATAGCCAACATATATCTGCTTGTCTCTTCAAAGTCTAATGTACCATTGGTTGTGATGTCACCTATATATGGACTGAGATTGAAGAGAAGGCTGCTGCTTGTTGGGGCATTAAGGAAGGCATAGGTGATTTCTGCATTAATGCCCTCATCCTGGTTGGTGGCCTTCACCCTTAGCGCAGAGGTTCCCTGGGCCATGTTTTCTTGGAGTCTAGCTCTTTATGTGTCCTGGCTGAACACTGGAGCACTATCGTTGGCATCAGTGACATGGATCCAGATCTGGGTGGTGCCTCTTCGAGGAGGGTTCCCCCCGCCCATTCCGTGGCAGTTAGGACTAAGTGGTGGGAGTTCTGCTGTTCTCTTCCCAGTGATTTTTCCAGCAGTAATTTTGGGTATTTACTTCCATCAGGACTTTCCTTAGTTGACAGACAGAAGTGTTCATTGGAGTTGATGGTATAAATCTTCAGTGAGTTACTTTCTGTATCTGCATCTTGTGCAGAATCCAGAGGGAATTTTACCCCTGGTGAGGCCAACTCACAGATTTCTAAGTTAATGTCTTTTGCAATGAAATATGGTGCATTGTCCTTAATATCTTGGATTGCAACAATCACGTGGAACACATTCATTGGATTTTCAGCGACTATTTCAAATTCCAGTGCACGCTCAGATTTCCTCCCGCAAATCTCTCTATCTATCCTACTGCTCACTAACAAATCCCCTCTCTCTGCACTCACATTGAAAAAATCCTCTGCACTAACCTACAATTTTCGAGCTGGAAACTCCTGGACATTGAGCCTCAGATCCTTAGTGAGGTTCCCCATCCTCGAGCCCCTGGCCAGCTCCTCTGGAATCTCATACTGAATCTGCTGGGAGATGACCGTGCACAACAAAGACAGCAGGAAGAGAAACAGTGCCTGACTTTTCATTGTTTCAGCTTTCCTGGAGCTCCTTTGCATCTCTTGAACTCTCTGGGAAGCTTCTTTTCAAGATGTCTCTGGGGTATTTAAAAAATCAATCATGGCACCCTGGGCTTTTGTAATTTGAGGGTAGGACTTGTTAGGTGCTCTAGGGTGTATCCCACGTTCTGATGTGTGCAGGACAAAGCTGTAAAGCACTTTGCCGGAAGCTCCTGCAGAACTGAGTACCCTTTTCTTCCCTTTGGTCAACAGCGGTGCCCCGAGGTTGTCTGTGAAAACTGCATATTGCCCAGCTACTTATCCTCAAAATGTAAGCTCTTGAATCTATGCACTTTGTCTTTTTATTTGTTGGAAAAAACCAAATATCCAAGTTTTCCCTTTAAATCAACATTTTCTAGTTTTTGTCTTCTCATAACCCCTGTCATCATTTTACATTCTTCTTTTTTCATTAAAATATTTCATAATGCATAGTCATTTCTTTTTCAGTTTTGGAGGCAAAAATACCTTTAGTGATTTCACTGTATAAAATTGGCAGAACTAGTATGGATGTACCCAAATAAGTTACTAGATTTTTATCTGCATTTTAGTGGACTATGATCCTTACACTTTGGTAAATCCATAATTTCCCTTATTTAGTATTTTAAACTCATTCCATATATACTTCACCAATTCAGTAATACTTTTCAAAGGTATAGTCTTAAAAAAAGTGAATCAAGGCCCTAGACTTATTTTTTAATGTATTGTTCATCTTTTTAAACATAATTTTCCTGTTAAGTACGGCAGAGCCTGATATTTGTTAAAGGGACCAATTTAGTATTCGGGTACAAATGTATGCTTTTATAAGGCTGAATCTTGTGTAAACCACATTCACTTTTATGAAACCAGAGCTTCTTTATTATATGAAGGCATATGCAATACTCCATAATGCCAATTCTCAGCTCTAGCCATTAATAAGTGAAATGAGTTTGACTTGATCACTGATTGGTAAATCTTGGAGAGGCATTCCGATTCAACTCACTCTGTAATCCTTGAATTGGTCTTGGGTAACTAAAATCAACAAATGCACTACCAAGTTAGATACCAACTCAAATTGTTTTACTATTTTACAGTGCTAACCCAAACTCGTCTTACACTCCAGTAAAAACAGGTATTATCTGTTTTCTTAAGACATCTTTTCTCTTGCTTTCTCTACTTCATGGCTTTATACTTTCTGTTCCTTTTATCATAGTCCCTCCTCCCTTTCCATTGCAATGAATTTCTGCCCATCTTTTAAAAAAATCCCTTTTAGTGGAAATGGAATGTCTGAGACCTTTCATTATCTATACATGTAGATGGAAATTATACTGCTTTTGTAGTTTCTTTGCATTTTCATAACATTCAAGTAAGCTGTTTTACATAGGATACTTATAAAATTCTCTTTGAGCATCTGAAGTTCCCCTGGCACTTAGCCATTTAACAGTTTTTTCTCCTTATGAAGAAAGTGATATTAATATTATAAAAATTTCCCCAAAACAGATATTCAAAAGTTAGGTGCCGTTTTTCTGTGATATATTTGCATGTTTGAGTGAGAATACACCCTTCTCTGCTTTCAGTTATTTTATTCAGATACTGTTGTCACACACTTTTGAATGTACCTCTTCCTAATATATTGAAGGAGACATCTGTTGAGACCTAATGAAATATATTTTGGTCCAATTTTGAATGACTCTCTGATGCCATTTTATGGGTGAAAATAATTTTATTAATTTCAAAATGGGCCAACAATTTCTGGCCCAAGAAAGTTGTAGGACTCCTATTTCATTATTGGAGTAGATGGTCTGGAAATTTCCTGGGGAGGCTGAGATACAACTCCTTATATTTTTTTATGCTTCTGAAAGGACAAGAAATATCACTTCAAGGCCCATAACAGTTTAGGCAATTGAACTTCCTACCTTCAGGCAAAAATCTTAAATCAACGTGCGCGTGCGTGCACACACACACACACACACACACACACACACACACTTAAAGTATACATAATAGGAACTACAGGCCAGCTAAAACTATTTGACAAACCTCTATATTTTTTACCCTACAATATTTATGTCATTGAGATGAAGAGAGTGGTTTGGCTTGGAAGACGTTAAGCAACATTCTATGGGAGCCTAAAATACCTAGTATTTATACCTATTTTTTTACTTGTTTGTATCAGTCAGGATAGGCTAGGTACGCTGGAGTTACAGACAAACTCCAAACTACAGAGATTTAAAATTAAAAAGGTCTATTTGTTATAAGTATACAGGTCAATGTTGGGTCAACCACAGGGCTCTGCTTTCATTGTAGTGCTTCAAGAACCAGTTAGAAAGATCAGTCAAAATTCCAAAGAGTATCTTAGAGATTTGGAAATTCTCATAATGGCAACTAGACCTTCCTCCAAGAAGACACAAACCTTCTTCCACTTACAATGTCTTGGCCAGAACTAGTTACATAGGCCCACTCAGCCATATGAAACTTGGAAGTGTACCCCATCATAGGCCCAGAAGGAGAGAGGAACAAATATTTAAACAACTGGACTACCATACTGCTTTATTTTCAAATAAATGTGTATTAAAGATTTATAATAACCTCACTGGCACAATTGTTCTTTATAATATTCAAAAAATATACTCACCTGAAGTAGCTTGGGGTCTTCTTTTGCTTCAAGTAAGTCATGAGATACCAGGAGAGGCTCACTTTTCTCACAGCTCTCGTGGCTGATAAGCGTGTCTGCATAGTTGGGCTGTGGGAAGATCAGGTGACTATTCCGTGAGTCCGCCGTAAGGGACACCTCGTGGGAATAAGTCTGCAGGAACGCCCGCACCCCGTCCACGCCCACAAACTGCGAGGTGGGCACGTGTACCAGCTTGCCTCCTGAAGTTTGGAGGAGGCGTGACGTAAACCAGCGCCTCACTCTGAGCGCCAACAGCACAATGACAAAGACAAGGAAGACGCAGGAGACCGAAGTCACTGCCACCACGAGGTACAGCGTGAGGCCTGAGGTGTCAGAGTCCTGCGGGATCTCTAAGCTACCCAGGTCGGCCAGAATATCTGGGATGCTGTCAGCCACTGCCACAGTGAGCGTGACAGTGGCCGAGAGAGGGGGCTGGCCGTGGTCCTGGACGGCCACCACCAGGCTCTGCTTGAGGGCGTCTCTGTCCAGCAGGGCCCGCGCCGTGCGCACCTCTCCTGTGTGCAGCCCCACCGCGAAGAGCCCTGGCTCGCTGGCCTTGAGTAGGCGGTAGGACAGCCAGGCGTTCTGGCCCGAGTCTTTGTCCACTGCCACCACCTTAGTGACCAGATATCCGGGTTCTGCAGAGCGGGGTGCCAGTTCCACGCCAGTGGAACCATCAGTGGGGAGAGCGGGGTACAGGATCTCTGGCGAGTTGTCGTTCTGGTCCAGCACAAAAAGGTTTAGAGTCACGTTGCTGCTGAGGGGAGGGTCCCCGCTGTCACTGGCTGTCACCAGTAGCTGCAGGTCTCTAATTTGCTCATAGTCGAAGGAGCGCAGAGCGTAGAGGACACCGGTGTCGGAGTTGATGGAGAGGTAGGTGGAGAGAAGCGCCCCCTGGACGGTATCGTCAGCCAGTGCATAAGTGATGTGGGCGTTTTCCGTGCTGTCAGGGTCCTGGGCAGTAATGGAGAAGATGGAGGCTCCCCTGGGGTTGTTTTCCGGAATGTAGGCAGAGTAGGAGGCATAAGTGAAGGTAGGTGGATTGTCATTGATGTCTGCCACATGCACGGTGAAGTGAGTGTCGGTGGACAGAGGTGGATTTCCCCCATCTGTTGCTCTCAGAGTGAGGTTATATTCAGAAAACTGTTCACGGTCCAGGGACTTGGCTGTCACTAAGCGGTAATATTGGTCTATTGATTTTTCCAAATTAAATGGCATATTTCCCAGGACAAAAACTGTGACTTGCCCATTCTGTCCAGAATCTCGGTCATGCACATTGACAAGGGCAATTTCTCTTCCAGCGGTAGCTTCTTCTGGAACTGATCCTGTGAAAGAAGTGATCATGACTTCTGGGGCATTGTCATTCACATCCAGAACTGTGACTAGAATCTTTGCTATCGAAAGAAGACCTGGTCCATCTTGTGCTTCAACTTTAATTTCGTAGAACATAGCATCCTCATAATCTAGGCTTTTTAATATTGATATATCTCCTGTCACTGAGTTAAGGTAAAAAATCTGAGCAATTTTCCCAGGCATTTCATCTAGTGTATAGGACACTTGAGCATTGAATCCCTCATCAGGGTCGGTGGCATTCACCGTGAGCAGCCGAGTGCCCACTGGCAAATTCTCTGGAACACTTATTCGGTATTGAGGCTGAGTAAACACTGGTGGATTGTCATTTGCGTCCAGAACTATCACTTGGATGCACAAGTTGCCAGAGTGGACAGGGTTACCACCATCAGAGGCAATGAGAATAAGATGATGAACTTCCTTTTCCTCACGGTCCAGAGCCCGCTCTAGCACCAACTCTGGATACTTGGCCCCATCAGAGACACTCTTCACCTCCAGGGAGAAGTAGTCATTGGGGCTGAGCTGGTAGTTCTGCAGAGAGTTTATGCCCACATCTGGGTCAAATGCAGTCTTAAGTGGAAATCGAGTTCCTGTGGCCGTTAATTCACCAATTTTTATTTCTAATTCTTCTGTTAGAAAATTAGGAGCATTATCATTAATGTCTTTAATTTCTATTTCTACTTCCAAAATTTTCAATTTGTCTTCAACCAAGATGTTAAATTTTACTAGACACAGCGCGCTCTGAGCGCAGAGCTCCTCCCGGTCTATCCTGCCCGCGGTGACCAAACTGCCGCCTCGCGGATTCAGAGAGAAAAGCTGCGTCCTACCTCTGGAGACGATGCGGACTCCGCGCTCCTCCAGCTCCCGGGGCTCCAGCCCGAGATCCTTAGCGATGTTGCCCACGAAGGACCCTTTGTCCAGCTCCTCGGGCACCGAGTATCGGATCTGCCCGGATCCAGTCTTGCACAGCGTCCCCAGGAATGCACACAGCAGGGCCAGTCCTCCACTGTTTCTGAATCTCATGTAATCGGTCATTTCCTTTTTGGTGAATTTTTTTTTTTTTTTCCTGAATTCGGTTCCAATTTCCCACGATAGACTCCACTCTTATTTTCTCAATGAACTAAGCTTTTCATGGGCCTAATTCATAGATCACAGAGCTGGTTGACTGACAGGGTCAGCTTGGTAACAGCCTGGATCTTCTGGGTCTAATTTGCTGGCTTTTTGCTTTTTATGAACAAAGTAATGGTGGACTAGCTCCCTAGCTGCGTTTTCCTCCTTAAGTGGTCAACAGCGACGCTCAGAGGCCTAACCGTTTAGTGCACCCTCACAGACAAACCCGGTTAGTATTTTTAAAGGTTCCCAACACCTGAAACCCTTTTAATCAGAGGTATCGGGATTGGTGTTTACTTCACGTAATGAAATTGCTTTATGTTAAATATGTGACTTCAAGTTACTTCTTTGGGAAGCCACGCACTAACTTTAACACAACCAATATTATTTCAAACAAGCCAGACATACCGTTCTGAAATGTTCAAAGCTTAAGAATCACACAGAAAAATCATTCACAATCTTAAATTATGCCTCTTGAAGCTTGCCCTTGATAGCTTGACATATTAGTTTCAATATTTTTATTTAATCCATTCATTAAACAAACATATAATTGGGTGTTGGACAATATCTGGGGGTTTAGGATGAATGATATGGAGACAGCCACTTTCTTCACAGAGTTTATAAAGATAGAAAAGCAAACAAGGAATTACAGTGCACTGTGATCACAACCATCATGGGGGAATCCAAGAGCGATGGGAGGGCCTCCAACTTGACCTTGGAGGTTATCAAAGGCTTTCCCAAGAAACGTGAGAAGAATGGATCAGGGAGGAAGCCTGGACGTGAGAGAGAACAGCATGGCAATGCCTAGATGTGAGTGAGAAATCACAGAACGTCATAGACTAAAAGTAGTTCACTTTGCTTAAATCTAGAGGGTGAGGATGTTTTTTTAAAGATCCAAACTGAAACTAATAGAGATAAGCTATTGTTTTATGTTGCAGAAACTCTTTTTTTTTTTTGTATTTATTTTTCTCTCCAAGCACAAAAATAGGACTTGTGGTTACTATACACAAAAAAGGAACTGTCTTTTGTTTTCCTCAGTTCATAATTTATTAATTACTTACAAGTAAAAGTGTGATGCTGTATTACTCCACGGTGAGTTCCCATTTAATCTCATAGAGAATTATGCAATAGTAATAAACACAGTGGAATATATTGTCTCAGGTTAATTTTCCCTCAGATGCCCTTAAATATGGTAAGGATTCACAGCAGCTTGAAGATGACGATACCATTACATACAAGATTCAGTAAGTGACAACTTCCAAATAAAAACAATCCCAATTACATAGAGTATTAGTGTATTCTTTGTTCTCTGTTATTAAATATATAACTAACATACTAAAAGCCAGTATGGGAAAAGAAATGAGAAGGCAAGTTGTGGTTGTGAGGGGGACTGAGGTTGTGTGAGGGATTGGAAGTGTTTTAAATAGTTGCTATAAGAAATTTTGAAAAGAGAGATGTATAAGGAGGATATTTGTGGGCAATTATTTGTTATAGTCTCTGAATCCCTTGAGGGCATACATTATTCTTAAAGAGAAAAAGGCAATTTAATTTCAAAACATAAGAAAAATAAAAACATCATTTTAAAAACATTTTAAAGCACTTGAGTAAATATCAAACAGAAACATGTTTACTATTACATTACTCATTTATTATAGAGCAAATAACTTCTTCAAGGAACACACAGCTACTTTAGAGGCAAATGAGGTTTTTAACTAAGCAGAGATACCATGACATAACTTCCTGAAACATGGTGAAGCATATGTATTTTTAAATTTCCATCTTTTAAATGGGGAAGGTCATGCAAATCAAGTAAGATGAAGAACCTCACCGCCAACCTGAAGGAAAAATATTAAGACTGAGTGAGAAGGAACTAATCACTTAAGTGTTTTCATTATTCATAAATAAATTCAAATATGAAACATAAAAGCCTTAAATTTTAAAGCACTTGAGTAAACATACAACCAACCTTCATATTTTTAAAAGAGAAAGAATTGTTGACCAAGCATATGAGATGATTTGCCCAGGGATGGGACAAAAAATACAAGAAACCAGATGCCCCAGTTCCTAATGCAGTGCTCTTTTGATAACCTCAATATCATCTTCACCCACTAACTCCCGATTTACACTCATGACAAATTATTCTAGCCCCTCTTCCTCCTTACAGTGTGTGAACACTTAGACATATCAAGAAATCATCCACCAGAGCTTATGTCCTAAAAATTGAATATATTCCCAAGGAAACAGGCAAAATATAAGCGATATGTTAAACAGTGGAGGAAGCTAAGTAAACAGGTGATTTTATTTATTTTAGTAATAGCTCACAAGTATATTGTGAAGAGTTTACCTGAGGAAATGTTTCCTCTTCAACTTCAAGTAAAGTCTGAGGCACTGATAGAAAATCACTTTTCTCACAGCTCTCCTGACTGATGAGTGTGTCCGCATAGTTGGGCTGCGGGAAGATCAGGTGACTCTTCCTTGAGTCCGCAGTGAGGGAGACCTCATGGGAATAGGTCTGCAGGAACGCCCGCACCCCGTCCACGCCCACAAACTGCGAGGCGGGCACGCTGGCCAATCGGCCTCTCGAAACCTGGAGCAGGCGTGACGTGTACCAGCGCCTCACTCTGAGCGCCAATAGCACAGTGACAAAGGCGAGAAAGATGCAAGAAACAGCAGCCACCGCCACCACAAGGTACAGGGTGAGGCCTGAGGCGTCAGAGTCATGCGGGATTTCTAGGCTTCCCAGGTCGGCCAGGACGTCTGGGATGCTGTCAGCAATGGCCACAGTGAGCGTGACGGTGGCCGAGAGAGGGGGCTGGCCGTGGTCCTGGACGGCCACCACCAGACTCTGCTTGAGGGCGTCTCTGTCCAGCAGGGCCCGCGCCGTGCGCACCTCGCCCGTGTGCAGCCCCACCGTGAAGAGCCCTGGCTCGCTGGCCTTGAGCAGGCGGTAGGACAGCCAGGCGTTCTGGCCCGAGTCTTTGTCCACTGCCACAACCTTAGTGACCAGATATCCGGGTTCTGCAGAGCGGGGCGCCAGTTCCACGCCGGTGGAACCGTCGGTGGGGAGAGCGGGGTACAGGATCTCCGGTATGTTGTCATTTTGGTCCAGCACGAACAGTCGCAGAGACACGTTGCTACTGAGTTGTGGGGTCCCGCTGTCCCGCGCTGTCACCCAGAGCTGCAGGTCGCGGAACCGCTCATAGTCAAAGGAGCTTAACGCGTAGAGGACACCCGTATCCGAGTTGATGGAGATGTAGGAGGACAGGGGCGTCCCCTGAAGGGTGTACTCAGTCAAGGAATAAGTTACATGGGCATTGTCGTCGCTGTCGGGGTCATGGGCAGTCACAGAAATGATGGAGGCGCCTCTGGGGTTGTTTTCAGGAATGTAGGCTGAGTAGGACGTATGGGGAAACATGGGTGGGTTGTCGTTGATGTCTGCCACCTGCAGCAAAACATGAGCATCTGTGGACAGAGATGGGTTCCCTCCATCTTTTGCAGTCACAGTGATGTTGTAAGAGGAAAATTGTTCCCTGTCAAGGGCTCTGGTTGTAACCAGTCGGTGGTAATTGTCCACTGACCTTTCTAACTTGAAAGGAAGGTTCTCTGGGAGTGAACATGTGAGAAATGCATTCTTCCCAGAGTCTCTGTCATGTACATTGAAAAGTGCAATTATGGTTCCTGGAGGAGAGTCTTCAGAAATTGAGCTAGTAGCAGAGGTCATGTAAAATTCTGGGGCGTTGTCATTCACATCCAGAACCGTGACAATAACCTTCGTTCTAGTCAGAAGGCCGGGACCATCCTGAGCTTCGATATCAATTTCATGGAATTTGGCATCCTCATAATCCAGACTTTTTGTGATTGTTATTTCTCCCGATGTTGACTTAAGCTCAAATACCTCTGAGGATTCTCCAGGGGTTTTCTCTTGAAAATATGCCACTTGTGCATTGTATCCCTCATCTGCGTCAGTTGCGGTCACCACGAGTATCCGGGTGCCTACGGGCACATTCTCCGGAACACTTACACGGTACTCAGGCTGTGTAAAAACAGGCGCATTGTCGTTTACATCCAGGACCATCACGCGGATGCGGGAGGTGCCAGATCGGACTGGGTCGCCCGCGTCCAAAGCCATGAGGACCAGGTGGTGTACCGCCTCCTCCTCGCGGTCCAACGCCCGCTCCAGCACGAGCTCCGGGTACTTGTTCCCATCCGCTGCACTTCGCACGTCCAGGGAGAAGTGGTCATTTGAGTTAAGTTCATACTTCTGAAGGGTGTTCTCTCCTACGTCCGCATCATGCGCACTCTTTAGAGGAATCCGGAATCCTGGCGTAGTCGTTTCACTGATTTTTAGCTCCAGTTCCTCTACTCCAAAGCGAGGCGCATTATCATTAATATCTGTTATTTCCACCTCTACTGAATAAATATTCAATTTATCTTCCAGAAGTATGTTAAAATTCACCAGACACTGCGTGCTCTGAGAGCAGAGCTCCTCCCGGTCTATCCTGCCCGCGGTGACCAAACTGCCGCCTCGCGGATTCAGAGCAAAGAGCTGCGTCCTACCTCTGGAGACGATGCGGACTCCGCGCTCCGCCAGCTCCCGGGGCTCCAGCCCCAGGTCCTTGGCGATGTTGCCCACGAAAGAGCCTTTGTCGATCTCTTCTGGCACAGAGTAGCGCATCTGCCCAACTCCCGCCTCCCACAGGGCTGCCAAAACAAGACATAGCAGGACCAGGCGTCTGCGTTGTGGCAACTTTTGCAGAACCGCCATTTCTTCTGCTGCAGGCTTTTCTCCCAGGCAACTTCCAGCACACGGTGAGGGATTCCAATCTTTATTCCTCAGAGTCTGTGGTGACCAGCAATCACTGGACCCAGGTCTCCACTAGTGGAGAGAACTAGTGGACAACTTGACTGAATCTCTTTGCTGCCCGGAACCCTGCGGGCCGAATGCCCAGCCCTTTGTGTTGTGGGAGTCGTAGTGTTGGATTGGATGTCTTGCAGGTTTTTACTTCTTAGGTGGTCAACAGCGACGCTCAGAGGCTTAAGTAATATCTGCATCCTATCAGGCAAACCAAGTTATTTCTTGTTTATGTTAGCCTTGTGACTTTCAAGTTGCTTTGAGGACTCTTACAGTTCTAAAATATCTTAAAAGTAGATCTTCCAAGTTAGGAGTCTTTCTCTCAGAATTCATAAGAATGGTGTAAATGAATGTGACCTTGATAGTATTTGCTAGGAAAGTATTATTGGAAGTTCAAGGCATTCTATTAATCAAGGTTGCTGTGGTCCTTTCTCCAAACATCTTCAATCTCTTAGTTTATATTCTCAGACAATAAGCTCTATTTTAAAACGTTAGCCTCATTATCTCTTAAAGTTATATATTTTGGGTTTCTGTGCTGGATGGCTTAATATTTAACTTCAAGACCTATATTTAAATTATTGAATCATCAGACACTTAATTGGGTGACTATCATGTGCCTGACACTTTGCCTGATTGATGCTGGAGATAGAATGGTGAACCTGATTAACACTGTCCCTTCTCTCAGGAAGTATGCAGGATAGGGGAGGACATAGGAAAGTAAACAGATTATTATAATAGAGTATGATAACCGCTATGATGGTGGGAAGCACTGGGCAATGGGAGAATATACAGGAAGGGTATCCAGCCTAGTTTTGGGGATCAGGAAAGACTTTTCTGAAACATGAATTCTAAAAGGTAGGACTGGATCAAGAAAGAGGCTGGAGTAGTGTTCTAGAACCTCAGAACAAATGCTGAGAAGTGAGAGGCAGCATGGAATACTAAGAAAACAAGGAAGGAGTTTTACCACATGGAGAATAAGTCAAAGTTGTTAGAGCTTGCCAAGTCCTTTTCCTGATATTTAGTGTTTTTTGAGCATATAAAACAATACATTGTATGTCTTTTTACTCCTGTTTCATTTTAATGTACTTATGAATAACACATTTGTTATTTCAAAAATAAATTTTGAAGTATTTCAAGCATACAGACAAGTATAGAAAATAATGTAACAAAAGCCTGTATACATGCCACTTAACATTGATCACATCTTAACATTTCGTCATATTTAATTGAGACCAGTTTTTAAACATTTTATTTTTAATAATTTCAGACTTAAAGAAAGCTTGCAAAAATAGTACAAAAGATTCCCACACACTCATCATCCATATTATCCCAAATGTTAACACTTTGATTTCATGCTCTGTCTCTGTCTCTGTCTCTCTCCCTCTTTCAATTTCCATGAACTCTTTCAGAGTAAGTTGCAGACATGATGATCCTTTACTTCTAAATACTTCAGCGTCTATTTCTTAAAATCAATAACATTCCCTCATTACCAAAATACAATAAAAGTCGGTAAATTGGAATTGATATAGTCCTATTATCTTATCTACAAATGTTTGTCAAATTTTGCCAGTTGTCACAATAATGCCTTTTTATAGCAAAAGGGGGAAAATCTGGTCTACGATCCAGTTCAGGATCACACAATATTTTAAAGATTTCTCTTTAGTTAAACAGTTAATCTGAGACAGTTTACCAGCCTTTTAAAAATTTTTATGACTTGACACTTCTTTTGAAAAGTAGTGGTCAGTTATTTTGTAGAATACCCCTCATTAAGATTTGTCTGATGATTTCCCCCCATGATTAGATTCAGGTTATGTAAAGGAATGCTACAGAAATGTTGTAGCCTTCTAAGTGCATCTTATCAGGAGGCACAATATATCTTTGTCCCATTACTGCTGATGTTAACATTGATCACTTGGTTAAGGGGGTTACTTCTAGGTTTCTCTATTAGTATCTCCAGTAAAATTAGTTTTCTCTTTGTAATTAATATTTTATAGAAAGATGCTTTAATACTATGTAAGTATGTTTCTAAATAAGCTTTCACCATAGACAATTCACCATAGACAAAGCCTGAGCAATCATTACTATGGTTGTTAGGGGTCAATTTTTAAAAACAACCTATAGAAAAAGGTGAATTCCCCTGGTACTCTTCCTTTAAAACAGTCCTATTACTGCCTTTATAGCAATAATCACCAACCAGAATAGAGCACTTATTATTCCCATGCATTTTTTTACTGCACATATATGCATCCATGAACACTTTTATCTATTTCATATTCAAATAATAGCACGCTATATTTATTCTGCAATGCACTCCATCTTCAACATTCCACTTTTGCGAATTATTTATGTTGATAATGTTTATTTTAACTGTTGTATAATATTCCATTATAAGAAAAATGTAAAAATTCATTTTCCTAATATAGAGGGATATTAGGTTATTTCTTTTCTTTTGCTTCCCTGTCTCTTTCTCTCCCTTTCTTCTTTCTTTACTATTGCAGACAATGAGGCAGTGAACCTATCTAGACATTTCTTCTCATGTACACATCTCTCTAAGTCTAGGATATTAACCTGAAAATGGAATTGCTGGGTCAAATTGTACTCATATCACTTCAGTTATCATTGAGTATAATAAACCATTCCAAGTTTAGTGTCTTAAAATGACATGGTTTCATTTGTTCAACAATTTTTAATCTGTCTGGGATCATCTATCTCAGTTCTGCTGGTTTTGCTGGTCGTTACTCATTCAGCATCATCTAGGGACTGCGCTCAGCGGGTGTGCTGGGACATTTGGGCGATTTTCTCTCTATGGAGTCTCATGTCTTCTCCCTTTACACATAGCTTGTCCACGTATGCTTTTTTTCTTTTTTTTTACCATGATCTTAACAGCTAGTACTGGACTTCTTTTTGTTTAATTATGGTAAAATATATGTAACATGAAATTGACCATTTTAAACATTTTTAAGTATACAGTTCTGTAGCATTACGTGTATTCACATTGTTAGGCAATCATCACCACCATCCACCTCTAGAACTTTTCTATCTTCCCCAACTGAAACTCTGTACTCACTGAACACTAACTCTCATTCCTCCCTCCTCTCTAACCCTGGCAACCACCATTCTACTTTCTGTTTCTGTAAATTTGACTACTCTAAGAACTTCATATAAGAGGAATCGTACAGTTATTTGTCTTTTTGTGGATGGCTTGTTTCACTTAGCATAACGTCTTCAAGGTTCATTCATATCATAGCATGTGTCAAAGATCCCTTCCTTTTTTAGGGCATAAAAATATTCCATTATGTGTATACACCACATTTTGTTTATCCACTGCCATGGACACCAGGGTGGCTTCTGCTTTTTTGATATTGTTAATAATGCTGCTATGAACAGGGGTGTACAAATACATGTTCATATTCCTACTTTCATTTCTTTTGGGTATATATCCAGAAGTGGAATTACTGGCTCATACAATAATTGTTTAATTTGTTTTAAAAGAATCACTATACTGTTTTTCCACAGCAATCATTTTACATTCACATCAGCCATGCACAAAGGTTCCAACATCTCCACATCATCACCAACACTTATTTTCTGTTTTGTTTTGTTTTAAAAAGTAGCCATCCCTAATGGGTATGAAGTGGTATCTCTTTATGGTTTTGATTTGCATTTCCCTAATGATTAGTGATGTTGAGCATCTTTTTATGTGCTTATTTGGCATTTGTCTATCTTCTTTAGAGAAAAGTCTATTAAAGCCCTTTGCTCATTTTAAAATTCAGTTGTTTGTTTTGTTTTTGTTAAGTTGTAGGCATTTTTTATATATTCTGGATATCAATTCTTTTCAAACATATGATTTGCAAATATTTTCTCCCATTTTGTGAGCTCCCTTTTCACCCTGTTGATATTGTCTTTTGCTGCACAAAAGTTTTAAATTTTGATAAAGTCCATTTATCTATTTTGTTACCTGTACTTGTAGTGTCACCATTCTGAATATCAATTCTTATCAAACATATGATTTGCAAATATTTTCTCCCATTTCATGAGCTGCCTTTTCACCCTGTTGATATTGTCTTTTGATGCACAAAAGTTTTAAATTTTGATAAAGTCCAATTTATCTATTTTGTTACCTGTACTTGTAGTGTCACATCCAAGAAATCATTGCCAAATCCAATGTCATGAAGCTTTCCCCCAATGTTTCCTTCTAGGAGTTTTACAGTTTTAGCTCTTTTGTTTAGATCTTTGATCTATTCTGAGTTAATTTTTATATATAGTTTAAGGTAAGGGTTCAACTTCATTTTTTTTTTTTTTTTTGCATGGGGATATCTTGTTTTCTCAAAACCATGTGTTGAAAGATAAATCCCTCTCCCCCCCACCTCGAACAGTCTTGGCATCCTTATTGAAAATCATTTGACCACATATGTGACAGTTTATTTCTGGGTTCTCTATTCTATACCACAGGTCTATAAGCCTGTCTTTATGCCAGCATCATGCTTTTCGATTATTGGACCTTTGAAGTAAGTTTTGAAATCAGAAAGTGTGAAACCTCCAACTTTGTTCTTTTTCAAGATTGTTTTGGCTATTTGAGATCTCTTGAGGTTCCATGTGAACTTTAGGATGAATTTTTTCTATTTCTGCAAAAAAAAAAAAAAGCCTTTGGCATTTTGGTAGGGATTGCATTGACTCTGTAAATTATTTTGGGTAGTTCTATAAGTTGTTGATAGATACTCCTTATCAGGTTCAGGAAATTTCCTTCAATTCTTAGTATGCTCAAATATTTCAATCAAGTGTTGAATGTTCTCAAGAACTTTATTATACCTCCATTGAAATGAACATATGGCTTTTTATCTTTCATCTCAATATGGAGATTAATACTATTAAATTGAAGGATATTATTGAAATATCTTTGCATCCCTGAAGTAAATCCTACATGGTCATAAACCATAAACATTATTTTAAAAATATTTAGTGGACAGGATTTGATAATATCTTATTCAAGATATTGAATTCTTAAGTGAGATTGCCCACTTCCACTCTCAGTTATGGCCTGCTGAAGGCTTCTTCCCCATTGGATCTTTTTCCTTTTTTCTTTTATCCAGTCCTCTGAGAACACTGATGAAATATTTATTGAGAACAATTGATACCAACTCATCATGTTTTCTAGTAGAGCCTCCAGTTTGTTTTAAAAAAATCTTTTCATTAACATTGTTTTAATGCTTTTGAGTCTCATTAAATAACTTTTCACATCCTCATTGCAGTTCTCTAAAAATTTATCTCTGTTACTTCGTCTTTGACAATATCTAGTTTAACTCTGTATGTTATTTCCCACTCACATTTCTTGCTTCATATCAAGTTGTTTTATTTTCCCCAGTCTCTCTGTTTTTCCTTCTCTTTCTCCTTTTCCAGGTTTTTGTCTTAAATTCTCACACCTTATTTCTTATAATAGAAAGTTCGTACCTTTTTATCAACTTCTCTCTATTTCCCCCAACCCCTAGCTTTGTGATTTAAGTATAGGTTATAAGGCATGTATATTATTGGTACTTTGAAATTTGCTGTGCCTTTTTTTTTGTAATGACTATGTAGTAAGTTGTTGTAATTTTCCATATGCTCATGTAAAGAATAACTATATTTGTTGTGTATGTATAGGATAGGATTCTATGCAGATCTTTTAGATCACTCTTAAAGATTCTGTTGTTCAAATCGTTTGCATATTTAGTAATTTTCTACCTGTGGGATCTATTGTTTCTTACAGAATTGGGTTATCCTCATATTATTTCCAAAGCTGTGTTGTTTGGTGATGGGAACTCATAATTTTTATATCCTTTTGACTATCTGTTCTTTTTATAATTATCATTAGTTCATTTTTAAAAAATCACCATTAATGTTGTTGCCTTACACACCACTTTATTGGTATATTAATATTGATATGACTGCTTTACTTTGTGAATGTGTGTGAATTACACTGAAATATTGAAAATAAAGATAAATACTGCATATCTTTGTTTTAAGCATGTATCTTGTCAGCAGAATACAGACAGATTTTAAAAATCATCCAACTTGGTAATCTCTTTGTTTTAACAGCTAAACTTAGCTCATTTATATATACTCAGATGCAAAATTTTAAGAACAGAGAAAAATTTAGATTATAATAAGCTATGTTATTGAGAGTATACTTTTGGAACCAAATAGAAAATAAAAATAAAAATAAAAATCCACACTTAGACATACAGCGGGAATGAGAGAAAAAAATTTAAAGCCATCAGAGAGAAAACAAAGATTACCTAAAAAATAATGACAATTTGTTGCAGAAATTTCTCATTAGCAACAATAAATTTCCATAAGACAACATGTTTCATCATCTTGGTTTGTACATTTCTTTTAAGTGGAAGAGTCTTCCCTCCCCCATCCCACTTCTTCTCCTTCTCTTCTTCCCTCCTGGGTTCAGTGTTTTGACTATAACAGCTCATGTTTGAGAGACTCAGTGTTCATTTTCTGAAACCAGCACCTATGTCCACCACTCTCCCTTGGTCTATCTTCAGCTTTCAACAGTTAAGACCATATAGGAATTGGTAGGTAGCATTTTTATGTGATTTCTCCTTTTTAACTAGCTGAGGGGCCTAATTGCTTATTTTGGATTCACACAGAAAGCCTAGCTCAGGTCCCTTGTTTAGCCTGAAGCACTCTTGTCCCCATTAGTCCCTACTACATTTCTGGAACATTCTCTTGACCTTCAGTGGTGGCATCTAAATCAAAACTAGGACTAGAACTCTCTTAAGAACTCCCACAGCTTTAGCTTGGCCACCACTTTCTGTTTCATTTTTACTTTCTGTTTCATTTTTACTTTCTGTTTCATTTTTGGTCCATTATTTGTGCCTTATTATGCTTTTGTTTTCCTCTTTTTATCTTTTAAGATGTATCTTTTATTTTTACAAATCATTTTATTTTATTTTTATTTTTTTAATCTCCCCTACTCACTTTCACCCCTTAGTATTGCCATCTCCCTTTAAGAACTGGATCTCTGAAGGCGGGGTGTCTCTTCCCATGGGGCCTGGCACACTCAGGTGGTCTGGGGTGCCGGGGTATGGGCCGTGGCTCAGCTGGGGCTTGAATCCAGGACCTACTCTATGGAACCACCTCGCTTTCCTCTTTTTATATTTTATATATCTCTGTAACTTATTGGAGCAGAATAAGTAAATCAAAGCATGGACTTATTCCCCTATAATGCATTTTTGTGTGTGTGTGAAGAGTTAGCATATACATTAAAATGGGATATATACTTGATTTTTGTTAGTCATTTCCATTACAGAAATAATATACAAATCAGGAGGCTTCAGAACTAATTCTCAAATTGCATAGTAAATTTTCTATCATTCATTTTATGACTCCATTTCATAAGCAACTTAAACATTTGAAGTATTCTTCAGCATGCACAAAATATCTCAAAATAAAAGATTAAACAAAAAACTAAGGTATTCAATAATAAATTAAGTTTGCAGTTCATATAGATTTCCATAATTTTATACTAACACAACTAAAGATACTATTTTAGACCTTCTTTACCTCTTTAAATGTCCCAAAATAAAACAGCACCCTGACACTTTCCAGTTGACATCTACATTAAATTTAGGGATAAATTAGGAGGTGTTTATAACTTAAGGAAACCTGATAATAGTATTAGTCACATAAATATTGGTGGTCCTTTTATATTTAAACTCTATCCTTGCCAGATAAGATAATGAAAACCCAAAAAAATAAAATTATTTGGCCAGAGGCAAGCAAGAGAAGGTTGGAAGCCAGATCTCCTTGAGGGAGTGCTCTTTCCACAACGGAGATGGCATCTCACACATACTCTTCATCTCACATACCGTCCTACTTTATAATTAATTACGGTCTAATTTTCAATGAAAAACAATTATCAACATACTGGATATAAACACTTTATAATTATTTCTCAGGATCTGTAAATAGAAATCTACAAAGATATATGGGAAATAGAAGAACTGGTAGTAGTAAAGAGTGAAAAGAAGTAAGTAAACTCAGAGATTATTTTTGTCTAGGTAGATTTACTACAAAAAGTTTACCTTAGAAAATATCTCCTTTTTGTCTTCAAGTAAATCCTGAGTTATCAGAAGAGGCTCGCTTTTCTCACAGCTCTCTTGGCTGATGAGCGTGTCTGCGTAGTTGGGCTGTGGGAAGATCAGGTGACTCCTCCGCGAGTCCGCCGTGAGGGACACCTCGTGCGAATAGGTCTGCAGGAACGCTCGCATCCCATCCACGCCCACAAAGTGTGAGGCGGGAATACTCGCTAAACCACTCCCTGAAGCCTGGAGCAGACGTGAGGTGTGCCAGCGCCTGAGTCTGAGCGCCAGCAGCACGATGACAAAGGCGAGGAAGACGCAGGAGACCGCGGCCACTGCCACCACGAGGTACAGGGTGAGGCCTGAGGCGTCAGAGTCATGCGGAATCTCTAGGCTGCCCAGGTCGGCCAGGACGTCTGGGATGCTGTCAGCAACGGCCACGGTGAGAGTGACAGTGGCCGAGAGAGGGGGCTGGCCGTGGTCCTGGACGGCCACCACCAGGCTCTGCTTGAGGGCGTCTCTGTCCAGCAGGGCTCGCGCCGTGCGCACCTCTCCCGTGTGCAGCCCCACGGTGAAGAGCCCTGGCTCGCTGGCCTTAAGCAGGCGGTAGGACAGCCAGGCGTTCTGGCCCGAGTCTCTGTCCACTGCCACTACCTTGGTCACCAGATAGCCAGGTTCCGCAGAGCGGGGTGCCAGCTCTACACCAGTGGAACCATCATTGGGGAGCGAGGGGTACAGGATTTCAGGGACGTTGGAATATTCTCAGTGACACATTGCTACTAAGCGGTGGGTCCCCGCTGTCACGCGCAGTCACTCTCAGTTGCAGTTCCTGGAATTGCTCGTAGTCTAAAGCTCTCAGCGCGTACAGGACGCCGGTGTCTGAGTTGATGGAGACATAGGAGGACAGAGGTGCCCCCTGAAGGTTGTCTTCGGCCAGGGAGTAAGTGACTTGTGCATTCTCATGGCTATCGGCATCGTGGGCGGTCACAGAGAAAATGGAGGCTCCTCTGGGGTTGTTTTCAGAAATGTACACAGAGTAGGAGTCCTTGGGGAAGGCAGGGGGGTTGTCGTTGACATCTGTCACTTGCAGTGAAATGTGCACTTCAGTAGATAGAGAAGGAATTCCCTGATCTGTTGCTATTACTGTGATGTTGTACTTGGAGGTAAGTTCTCTGTCCAGTGTTCTTTCTGTCACTAAACGGTAATAATTATCGACTAACTTTTCTAATTTAAAGGGTAGATTTCCAGGAATGGAACATGTAATGTGACCATTTTCTTCAGAGTCCTGGTCATGCACGCTGATAAGAGCAATTATGGTCGCAGGAGGAAAATTTTCTGGGACTGCAGTGGTAACAGAGGTGATAGTCACCTCTGGAGCATTATCATTTATGTCAAGAACTTTAATCAGCACCTTAGTTCTGGCCATGAGGCCTGCACCATCCTGAGCTTGAATTTCTATTGGATAAATTTTGTATTCTTCAAAATCCAGGGGTTTTTTATTTGATATTTCTCCTGTGTAAGAATCCAGCTGAAATATTTGGGCTACTTTGTGGTCTATATTATGAAAGGAGTATGTAACTTCCCCATTGGCTCCTTCATCTGGGTCAGTGGCTTTTACTATGAGCAACTGAGTGCCAAGTGGCACATTCTCTGGGACACTCATGTGGTACTGAGCCTGAGTAAATGATGGAGGGTTGTCATTTACATCCACCACCTGAACACGAATGCGGAGGGTTCCTGAATGGACTGGGTTGCCCCCATCAAAGGCAGTGAGAAGAAGGTGGTGGACAGATTCTTCTTCCCTATCCAGGGGACTCTGCAGCACCATCTCTGGGTGTTGGGACCCATCAGCTCCTTGTTGCACATCCAGGGAGAAATGAGGGTTGAAGCTGAGCTGGTAGCTCTGGAGCGAATTCATACCCACATCAAGGTCTTGCCCAAAAGGCAGAGGGATCCTGGTACCTGGAGTGGTAATTTCATTTACTTTAAATTCCACTTCCTCTAACTGGAATTGGGGAGTGTTGTCATTAATATCAATTATTTCCACTTCAGCGGGGAAAAGCTTCATTTCATCCTCTACCAAGATGTTAAAACTCACCAGACACCGCTCGCTGTGAGCGCAGAGCTCCTCCCGGTCTATCCTGCCTGAGGTGACCAAGCTGCCGCTTCTCGGATTCAGAGCAAAAAGGTGTGACCTACCTCTAGAAATGATACGTACTCCCCGCTCCGCCAGCTCCTGGGGTTGTAGCCCTAGGTCTTTGGCAATGTTGCCCACAAAGAAACCTTCGTCTGTCTCTTCTGGCACCGAGTAGCGGATCTTCCCAGCTCGCACTTCCAACAACAGCCCCAGGAAAAGGAACAGCAGGACCAGCCCGCTGCAGCCGGGCAGCTTCACCCAAATCGCCATTGCTTTCTCGCCTCACAGTTTTCTCCCAGTCCAGTACTAAGGGTATTGTTTCTCTGCTCTTCTGAGTCTTAACTGAATATTCAGGAGAATTCAGAGCAGAAAGTGGTCCAGGAGCAGGATCTCGGCAGCCTCAGGGAGACTGTTTTCAATCTGGCGGTGATAGAGGTTCTAAGAAGCTTTTGGGGGGAAGGGCGGGGGTGGGGTGGAGCTGTACGCTTTCCATCCGCCTGTGTCTCCCAGACTGGTGAACAGCGGCGCCTAGAGTCCTAACCAGTTACTGCACTCTTAGATAACTTCTCATTAATCTGCTCTATTCTTAAATGTTAGTTTATCGTCAAGGAAATAGTTAAGCATGGTACAATATATGTATGAAAAGGAGAAACTACAGTGTTCATTTAATCACATATAAATGTTATTAAATTGCAATACAGTAGAATCCCAGGATTTCCAAGCGATCTGCTTTACCTGTATGCTATTCAGGGACTACCGCAAAGGAAAAAAAACCCATCCCCCCACTCTGTAGTATATCTTGACCATTTGATAATTCACATAAAAGAGCAACTTACCTGTTACTGGAGGATGAAAAATATCAAAGGGAAAAATAAATTTTTAGAATACAAGCTAGACTTTTAAAAATTGGAATGTCCTATTTCTTCTCTATTATGCTTTGAATATTTATCAGAAACTTGAAATTTTGAAGGATATATTTTACTCTATCCTTTTTCCTCTTTTTCTGAAGTGTCTATGTATTATGTGAATTTTAAAAGACCTTTAATCTGGGTTTTTTAAAAGACTTTTAGTTTACACAAAGGTAATATATTTTGAATAAAATAATGTTGATTTCTTGGAATTTCAGCAGAAAATGTCAAATAAATGTCTAATATAGACTTCAAATTTAAGAGACACAAGAGGTAGTTATATTATTCTTCAAAATTGGAAAGAAAAAGGCTACATCTTTATTTTTATTTTTCGACTAAAAAAATATATTCATTAAGGCTTCAGAGATACAAAAACTCTTCTTCCACGGAGACCTGAGTCTGTGGAACAGGGACTCCAGCAGAGCAGTTTTTATTGTCTTGGTCTTCAGGCATTATTTCCGTGATCTTTGCTGCATTGTATTCGGAGCATTGTATTCGGCAACTGCAAACTCATCTGTCTCATAGTAATCATAGACTTTCACTGTGGCTCATTTCAGATGTCTTACTGGGATATCTTGTAGAACCATGAAGGACAAGCTCAGTGTCTGATTTGTCACCTTCTGCTATTGCAGGGTGATTTCTTAGATTTCTCCCTAGTTGTATGGCTTGCTCATCTAGATCCCAGGCGATTTTCCTTGCTGTTTGTTTCTTGTCTCTGGCACAACTTTGATTTGGTTGCCAGAGAGATGAACAGAGCCTCTATTATCTATTCCATTTTTTTCCCCTCTCTCTGCATCTTTATTTTTAGAAGGCTATTAGGATAATATGTATTGTCCTACAAGCACACTCAATTTCTCCAAGTTGGTTTTCTTAAATAGCAGGATTTTTAGACTAGATTGCCTTCCTTCTTCTATTTATTGCAAAATTAGTGAAAGGTTGCCAACTAAAATATCTCAGGCTTAGAGTGATTCATTTGTCTCTATCCCAAAGTTAGGGAAGAATGTTATCAGCATTCCAGAGTTTGACATTTTTCAGAAACAAAATGGGCGAGATATTGGCAGCAAACCCATGGAAACTAACTGAATAGGATCTGGACAATGAGGAAAGAAAGGAAACACTCAAAAGCCACAAGAATAGTTCTTAGGAGGAGAACTTCTGTTCTTGTGTAACAAAATCTACAGTTTCTCAGCTTCTTAAAGGCAAGTGTATGGAGGTTAAGGGCAGAAACTTGAAAATGCACTGAACCTCCTTCAGTATTGCAAGGAAAAGACTCTAGCAGGAAACACAACTTTTCAGAATCCACATTCATAGGCACAAAACCTTCTCCAAAGGAACTGTCCAGGTTAATGAGACAAATCAAAATGTATATTAAAACTAGCATGTACAACTTGTAGAAATCCCCTCCCCCACCAATAAGAAAAACAAGAACTGATTTATAATAGGATAGTTACAAAATAAAAGTGTTAAAACTCACATGTATACATTTGAATCCAATGTAATATTTAAGGCTTCATTGCTGGCACTACAGAGAATATCCAGTTGAAAGATGTTTCCTGAGTTAACTTGAAGAAATTAAGATTTTGCAATATCTAAAGCCACACATTGATTGCAGGAATAGGGTAAATTTCTCTCGCTGAAGTGGGAATAACTTCAAATCCAGGCTTGGACCAGAGACCAGACTGAAAGCAGGGCTGGAGGGGCATTGCAGGCACAGGGCAATAGCCAGATTACCACAAGGAGGAAGTGCACCAAGATCATGGCCAAGGCCACTATTAGGCAAAACTATAGCTCTGCCTGCCTGGCAGCAGGTGCCAGGTGGTCACTGTGATCCTGCAGCAACTCCTGTGAACTGTAAGCAAAGACCAGGTGCAGTATGACAACTGTCGCCACTGAGCACAGGTGACCTGAAAGCCATGGAGAGCAGTGTTTCTGTGGCCTGTGGCACCACAGTGTGCATCCCACTCTTGTGAACACCCAGGTTGAAGAGTTGCAATTTGTGATCTGAAGCATGTTATAGGATAACCAGGCATTGCGTTCAAGTTAGTGACGAGGTAGCCAGGCCACACAGTGTGTGGTGCCCATTGAAGAGGGCTATGACTTGTAGCTGCAGCTCCTGGCACATAGTTCTCTGTGTGTTTTTGTGGTGGTGGTCCACCAGTACAGACAGACTCAGGATGACACTGAACCCAGTCAAACCCTGGTCATGAACCCACAGAGTCAGAAAGGTAGGCTGCAGTGAACACCACTGTGCTCTGCATTCACCCACGTGTCGGATAACAAGATCTGCAGTGCTAGGTCAGCGTCAAGAAGAAATAGGAGGCAGGTAAGGCCCCAAGTCAACGTCAGAAGCACTAAAGTGTGTGATGGAGGCTCTGGGTGGGTGTTCCAGGTCTCCTGGATCATATAAGAGGCCTGTTGGAAAACCATAGCATTTTCATTGATGTGGGTTATATTCAAGGAGAAGAGGGACAGCTTGTCCTTGTCCATGACTCTGATGGTGAAACTGTACTTCCCAGTTTAGAATTCCATCTGTCAATAGCTTATAAAAAAACTACAGAGTAATTCTTAGAGGTGAATTGTTTGGCCATGTTTATGACTCTCTACAATACCTTTCACTTCTCCATTTAAGTAAGTCTCTGAGTCCTTTTGTTTTGGTCAGGCAACCACAGTTCTTGCCCCCTAATAGGACTAGACACCCAGTCGAAAGTCACCTGTATTGCATTATAGTTCTCAACCTCCATTTCAGCCAGGTTTCTGAAATGGGCCCTTAAACTGCCTCCAGTCTTCTCTTCTACTCCATGATATGACTGTTACTCTTTAAAATCAAAGATGGTGCTGTCATTATTGAACACCATTCTGCATGCCCTGTGAGATTGTGTGGAAAGTATAGGAGAACACTACCCTAAGGCTGTCATCTAGGTCAGTGGAGGATCACTTGAAGATTCAGAGAGGATGGTGGGCAGAGTATCCTGCAGGTGCTTCTTGTGGCTCAGGAGTGGCATTGGCATCCAAGACCTAAATTTTGCCCTTAGCTGTTCTGTCCCTCCCCACTACTAAGTGGTGGCAGATCTGATCTTCTGGTCCAGATTCTTCCAATAGCAACCAGAGTACTTACTGCCTTAATGCTCCCTTTTACTTTTGGGGGTAGGAAAGATGGTTACTGAAACTGATCTAGTAAATTCATAGAGAATTACTTGCAGTGTCCAAATCTACTGTGGTTTAGGAGTAAATTTTGTTCTCATTAAGTTGTTTTCTAGAAATTTCAAAACAAAACGTCTGCCTTAAAAGCCATGTTATTTAAATCCAAGATGAATACATTTATATGAAAAGCATTTATAGGATTTCCAGTGAAGGTTTGAGATTCAAGGGGCCTAGGGACTTTCTTTGGCATATCCGAAAGATCTATTCTGTCATTTTAGAGTTCGTCCCTGCTCTCTTCGCTGGCGGTAAAGAGAGTTTTCTCAGAACTCACCCATGGTTCTGGTCACTGAGATGCAGATCTTTGGCGAGATTCTCCACTTTAAAACCTTTGGCCGGCTCTTCCGGAATCTCCTAACGCAACTGCTTCGTAATTCACTAGGGTGAACGAAGATAGCAGGAAGGGAAACAGCACTTCCTGCGCCCTCCCGCCCCCCTCCCCATCCCGCTCCTTCTCTATGGCGGATTTCTTCCTCTCTTCTCAATGCTGCTTCTCAGATCCGAATGCACCTCGCTACCATACGGTTGCTCCTGGATTACAAAGGTGTCCTGGAAAGAAAAGGCAGCGCCTCACTGTAGGTCATTCAGCATCCTTACGTTCCTGACCCAGATATTTGTAGCAGATTGCAGGAGAGATGGCGTGCAGAATCTGCTCCAAATGTTTCTCAAAACACTGGGTATCGTGGCGTCAGTCGCCAGTGGATTGCTTTGCGTCACTCCACCCACGGATTGGCCGACAGCGGCACCTAGAGATCCAGCATGGTATATACCGCCTGTTATTTCCGAAAGTCCTCTCAAGGAGACTGCATTTGCTTTATTTCTGGGACCTATTTTAGAACACCAGCTGGTTTAGACAAAGGCTGGAAGTCGTTCCTTCTTTTTGACAAAATATTAATAAAATAGTCTTTTCAAAAATTTAAAACAAAAGTTTTATTTTATTAAATTTCAGAGACTTAAAATAAAAGTTCTTAGAGAATTTTCCCTCTTGAAATTGCGTTTTTAAGAAGATATGCTGAAGCCTCTTTTTTCTTAGAAAACTTTTTACTCAAAGAATTACCCACTGTGAAAAAAAATTTACATTATAAGAAATTCTCACTGTAAGTTTTACAATATAAAACAAGTTTTCACTCTAAAAAAGTAGAAAATACTGTTGAAAATTTTAAATTACCAGTAAATGCATTATAAAATTACCGATTTAAAGAATTTATATTTGATATCTACCTATACTTTTTAAATACATATATAACATTTTTATTGTGGCAAAATAAACATGACACAAAATTTACCATCATAACCATCTTTAAGTATACAGCTCAGTGGTATTAAATACATTCATGTTATGCAACTGCCACTACCATCATTTTCCAGAACTCTATCCATCTTGTAAAACTGATACCTATACCCATTAAATGATAATGCCTCATTTTCCCATCTCTCCAGCCTCTGGCAAACACCCTGCTACTTTTTGTCTCTATGACTCTAATTACTCAAAATACCTCATATAAGTGGAATCAGACAATATTTGTCTTTTTGTGACTGGCTTATTTTACAAAGCATAATATCCTCAAGGTTCATCCATGTTGGAGCATATGTCAACATTTTCTTCCTCTTTAAGGCTAACTAATATTCTACTGTATATATATATATACCACATTTTGCTTATCAATTCATCTGTTGATAGACATTTGGGTTGCTTATAACTTTTAGCTATTGTGAATAATGCTGCTCTGAACATGGGTATACAAATATCTTTCGAGACTCTGTTTTCAATTCTTTTGGGTATACATCCAAAAGTAGAATTGCTAGATCATGCGGCAATTCTATTTTTAATTTTTTTGAGGAACCACTACACTGTTTTCCATAGTGGCTATAACCATTTTACATTCCCAACAACAGGGCACAAGGGTTTCAATTGTTCCACATCCTTGTCAACATTTGTTATTTTGTTTTTTGGTTTTTTGTTTGTTTTTTTTGCGAGTAGCCATCCTAATGGGTATGAGGTAGTATTTCATTGTTGTTTTCATTTGCATTTCCCATGATTAGTGATATTGAGGAGCATCTTTTCTTATGCTTATTGGCCATTTGTATATTTTTGGAATTACATATATACTATTATAATCCCCCAAATACTTACCTCTTTCATGAAAACTATTGGTTGCCTTTATAGATTGAATATTTGTGTCCCCCCAAAATTCATACGTTGAAACGTAATCCCCAATGTGATGGTGTTTGGAGGTAAAGCTTTTGGAAAGTGATTAAGTCATAAGGGTAGAGTCCTCGTGAATAGCATTAATGCCCTTGTAAAAGACGCTGCAGAGAGCTCCCACACTACTTCTACCATGTGAGGTTACAGCAAAGACTGTAGTCTATGAATATGGAAGTCTGCCCTCACCAGACACCAAATTTGCCTGAGCCGTTATCTTGGACTTCTCAGACTCCAGAACTGAGAAATAAATTTCTGTTGCTGACAAGCCATTTGGTTTACGGTATTTTGTTACCGCAGCCCAGATGGACTATGACAGTTCCCCATGCCCTTTCCTTTCTTCTAACATTTCCTTTTAAGTTTAGGGGCTCACCCTTTGCATACCTATGACAAAGCTGAACCTGTTCATAGTTGTGGCAGGTACTGAGAGATCTGAATTAATAATGGTAATCTTACTCCACTTGTCAGTGTTTAGTTGGAAATACAGGCTAAAAATAATAAGCTTAGGGCAGGGCTTCTCAACTTTGATACTACTTTAAGCCAGATAACTCTTTGTCGTGGGGGGATAGGTGTTCTGTGTATTTTAGGATATTTAACAACATCCCTGGCCTCTAGCCACTAGATGCCAAAAGACCCAACTCCCACAATTGTAACAACCAAAAATGTCTCCAGACATTACCAAATACCACCTTTTCCCCACCCTTTTGAACATAAAAGTGGTAACTATTATTGAGCCAGGAATAAGCATATGACCTAAGCTAGTGCAATCAGATCAAAAGACAGACTTTGGTTGGGGGGAACCACCCTCTGAACTTACTTACCATGGGCAAGGACAGAAGTTCCCCTGCTGGTAGGGTTTTTGCGACTACAGACTTCGGAAGTTTACAAAGAGATGAAAGCAAAGATGAAAAAATAATAGAAAAAGTATAAATAAATGCTCAATCTCCAAAATTAGGAAGAGAAAAACAATTTGTGCCAGGCCATGATTCAATCATACCTAGAGACAGCCATACTTCTAGAATTGCACTGTCCAATACAATAACCAACAACTACATGTGTCCACTGAGCACCTGAAATGTGGCTAGTCTAAATTGTGATGTGCTTTAAGTGTCAAACACACACCAAATTTTGAAGACTTAGTACAAAATAAGAATGTAAAATATATCATTAATAATTTTTACATTGACTATGTCGAATTGCCACTTTTGATGATTAGGTTAAATACATTGGTATTGAAGTTAATTTCACTTTTTTCTTTTTGCCTTTTTAATGTGACTACTAATTTAATATACCATGTGTAGCTTTCATTTGAGGTTCACATTATAGTTCTACTGGATAGAGCTGCTCTAGACTACTTTGTTTTTGAGATAATAGATTTGTCTTATTTTTAAACCAGTGTAAATTAGGTTGGTCTTTCTTTTCTATAGAAAGCATCATACTTGATATGAAAGACTATATTTTAACCTGCTTTTTACTGTTTATACACTGATATAGGAGTATATAAGAGTACTTCTTGGGGTGTTTGCTATTTCCTCACCCTTATATAATTTTCTATCTCCAAAATATAAGCAGGACTTTTCCCATCACCCATAATTTTTTAACCTCCACAGTATAAAGAACTTGAAAGCTTATTAAAGGGAATTTTCAAACATACAGCATTAGCCTGATTGTGATACTACTTTACCATAGGTAGGAAGCCTTTGGAGGACCTGTTACCACACTGGAGAATTTATTGCTCTTCCTAAATCTTTGGTTCACTAGTATCACAGATATTCCAAGGAATCAATTCAGAGTGTTTCTGTATGTATAATGAATTTGAAAAAAAAAACCAACTAGATTTATCAACAAACATTAAGGTAATGGTGATGTGGTAGAGGCCTTAGCTTTAGGATCAATGTATTTTACCCTCAACTCCCCACCCCCAGCATTTAGAAAATGTGTTAAACTCAAAAGCAGAAAATATGTTTCAGGATTGAAGGAAGTAGATACTTTAGAGGAAACTTCAGTTAATCCTTTTAATTATCTCTGACCATCTTCCATTTAAAGGTTTACTAACTAAAATACATCATAATTTTGGCAAATCAGAATTTCATAGAATTTCTCAGGTTACCTTCTGTGACAAGGATATTTAAGCATTATAAACTCATAGGCAATTAAAATGCAAAGCAATATTTGGATTATTTTCATGTATAAGCATAGCCTTACATTTTATATAGTTAAAGCATTATGTGGAGGCTAGCATGTTAAACACTTTTATCTATAAAATAAGTAAAATCAGGTATAATTAAAGGACAAGAACAATAAAAAGTTTCATTTTTGAAAAGAGGAAATGGATCATCCTGGAAATTATAATCAGCTAACTTTTATCAACACATTATAGAACAAAGAGAAGTAATGTACAATTATCTGAAATAGCATAATTTCAACTTCATAATTTTAACATAAAAAAACTACTAGATCATTTGAATTTCCTTCCATAATACATAATCTACCTAAACCAAAGAGGACACATCCACAACACTATTAGCAATCCTCTCTGCTCATAACAATTGGCATTGTCCTTGACTAGAGAAAATGTATACGAAGTGGCTCTATCTCATTTTATAGTGACATAAAATGTATTTTATTTCACAAATTGTTATAGACTATATTTATGTTCCCTCTAGATGGATCAATTGGTTCATTCAATTAACAATTGTTTTTGTATATCTCCCATGTTTTGGTGCTAGGCACTGGGACATGATGAATAAGGAAGTAGACTCCTGATTACCATGAGCTTCCAATCTGGCATGGAGACAATGAATACATAAAGAAATAATATGAATTTTGGAAATGTTAATCACATCTTAAGAGAGTTCTCTTAAATGTAGATACAGTTGTTAAAATTTTAGAGTATAGAAATTAAAATTTTAACGACCTTGGGGCTCTATCAAACTGATTCCATTGAAAAAATAAATGGAAATGAGTAGGAATCAGTGGAAACTGTTAGGCTTAAAAATACTATAGATTCGTATTGATATCTGACTACATATAAAAGAATCAAGTAGAAAACAGTTATCAAAATAGTAGAGGTGGAATGAAAAAAATCCCCAATTTAAAAATTACTGGCAAGTGAATGGCAGAGAGTAATACTTCAATTATATTCTACCTCAATAAGATGATTTGTCTACCAGACAACTCTGTCCTAAACGAACGTGTGCCTCTAGAAGACGTACTTCTCTGTTTACATTTATATCTATGTCAAACGTATTAAAAAGAGGAGTCACCCTTGTTCCCTTGGAGTCCTTCACAACAAAAACACCGAAGCATGGTTCCACTCCCAAAGATTTTCATAACCAACAAAACATAGAATTATATACTGGGAAGCATATCCCCCTCACTCTACTGATTTGGGTATTTAAAACTCACTGCATGGCTAATTATAAATTCTATATACTCTGGAGTGTGTCCGTAATTTTTCCAGAAGCAAAGACGCTTTAAGCACGGATGCCCTATATCCGACCATCACCCGGAAGCCTAAGAGCTATACGGCCCCACGATGAGCAGGTAAAAGTTCTG
>NW_006443124.1:4622194-4631908 GCF_000325575.1 Pteropus alecto
AGAGGGTGTGGAATATCTAGCCGGGTCTTTCTTGGAACCGATGTCTCAAAGTAGTCTCAAACCAATAGCTCTTTAAGAAAAATCATTCCCATCGCATATAGCCAAGGTCTCGCGAGAACAAGTCAACGGCAGACGGCGTAATTGCGTGTTGCGCCTGCGCGCGCTCGGGGCCGATCGTACTTCCGTTTGAGTCTTGCTGTCACTCACAACCATCTCCCGCCCGGCGCGGTGACGTAGCGCTTTCTTTTCTGCTAGGTCTGCAGTACCGGACGGAGGTCGGCGGAGCTGCGGAGTTGCGGAGTTGCAGAGTCGCGGAGTTGCAGAGTCTGGTGCTTGGAGCTGTGGTTCTCGGCGCTTAGAGCTGCGGGTCTCGGCAAGATTTCGCGCTGCCCTTCTGGGGCCGTTTCACTGATAATCAGTAGCGGGTCGCTTTGGCAAGAGCCGGGAGGAACAAAGGAATCAGGAAGGAGACGCTCGGCCCCCGGCCGCTTTTCTCCGAGTGGCTTCTTCTTTCGCTTGCTCCTGACCGGAGAAGCTGGGTTTATAATCGTCACTGTATTGTAAGTACCCGAGGCGAAGAGAGCTCAGTGCGCCCCGCTTTTTGGCTACCTTTATTACGGGAAATTTTGCGGGTTTTGAGTGTCTGCTGGGCCTTAACTTTCTGTCCCTAAAATCATTCCGCAGGAGCCGCCATTTGCTTTCCTGCTTGCTTTCGCTCTGCATTGTCCGGCAGCGGCATCTAGAGGTTGGAACTTGGCATTGCGGCTAACATACTTGAATGGACCTGACTGAATAAGCCAGTGTGAGAAACAACTGGTATTCAGTCACTGCATGTTTAAAAAGACTTGGTGCTTAATTCAAAATTAAGACAATAGACGCTTAGCTGCTGTTCTGCTTAGAACTCTTTGTAATTAAATATTTCAATTCATAATTCTTCTAACTGTTGCAATAGCTGGAACTTTTTAGTGCAACAAGTGGTTACTAGAGAAGTGGATCACAAAGAAACAAAGATGAGTAAGAGCAAAGATGATGCTCCTCACGAACTAGAGAGCCAGTTTATCTTACGTCTACCTCCGGAATACGCGTCTACTGTGAGGCGCGCAGTACAGTCCGGCCATGTGAACTTGAAGGACAGACTGACAATTGAGTTACATCCTGATGGGCGGCATGGAATTGTCAGAGTGGACCGGGTCCCACTGGCCTCCAAATTGGTAGATCTGCCATGTGTTATGGAAAGTTTGAAAACCATTGATAAAAAAACCTTTTACAAGACAGCTGATATCTGTCAGATGCTTGTATCCACAGTTGATGGTGATCTGTATCCTCCAGTGGAGGAACCAGTTGCTGCTGCTGATCCCAAAGCAAGCAAAAAGAAGGATAAGGACAAAGAGAAAAAGTTTATATGGAACCATGGAATCACTCTACCTCTAAAAAATGTAAGAAAGAGAAGGTTCCGGAAGACAGCAAAGAAGAAGTACATTGAATCTCCAGATGTGGAAAAAGAAGTGAAACGTCTGCTGAGTACAGATGCTGAAGCTGTCAGTACTCGTTGGGAAATAATTGCTGAGGATGAAACAAAAGAAACAGAAAATCAAGGCCTTGATATCTCTTCTCCAGGAATGTCAGGCCATAGGCAGGGCCATGACTCATTAGAACATGATGAGCTTCGGGAGATATTCAATGACCTCAGCAGCAGCAGTGAAGATGAAGATGAGACACAGCATCAAGATGAAGAAGACATAAACATCATTGACACCGAGGAAGATCTGGAAAGACAGCTAAGGGACAAGCTAAGTGCATCAGATGAACAGCACCAAGAAAATGAGGGAACCAATCAGCTGGTTATCGGAATTCAGAAACAGATTGATAACATGAAAGGCAAGCTCCAAGAGACCCAGGACAGGGCAAAACGACAGGAAGATCTCATCATGAAAGTGGAAAACCTGGCGCTCAAGAACAGATTTCAGGCTGTGCTGGATGAACTCAAACAAAAGGAAGACCGAGAAAAGGAGCAGCTCAGCTCTCTGCAAGAAGAGCTAGAATCACTGCTAGAGAAGTAAGAAGAGCTTTGATACTTAATTTCATTTCTTAAAGTGGTCAGCATTAGAAGAAAACTTTAGGCTTCACCACCAGGACTAGAGGACTAGATATAACTTTGCAGTAATTTCCATTTTCTCTGCTGCCTTCAATTGAATTTGTCTTATAGACAAATATAAATGTGATTTTCTATCTCTTTTGTCTCAGAACCACTTTGCTAGGTGTTTATCCTGTAGGAAGTAGAAATGTGTAGACAGATAATGATTGTAGGAAAGTTATAGAATTAGTGGAATAAACAGTTCAAGCTTAATGATCACAACTTCACTTCAGGACTTTGCTGCTGTTTTTCCATTTGCCAGAAGCTGCTATTGCTAGTTTGTGATGCCATCTAATATCAGTAATAGTCTAAAAGCAGTTAAACTAGTTTTTATGTTTTCCATGCAGTAGCTATTTTCCTAGCTACTCAGTTTTCTACAAGTAGAGTTGTAAATCATTTCATACAGTTGTTTTAACACAATAAATATAACTAGTTTTCACTTCATAATGTGTCTTGCTCTTTTATGGGTAGTGGGTGTCAGATCCTCTTGTGAGGTGGTTTCTTGGTGGGGTTTAATGACAGCAATTTGATCCTATTTTGTAGGTTGAGAAGCAGTGATGCTGAGTTTTAAGAAAAAAATGGCAAACTGGGAAATGTCATTTTTGCATTATGTTAAGTTTCTAATCTCACTGCTCTATTTGGAAGTTAAACAAGGTACAGAACCTTCCTAAACTACCCTAATTTTTGTACTTGAATGTCTTTTTATAGTTTTGTGTGTTTTTAAGTACTACACTTACCTGATTAAAATTTTAGAAACAAAACAAAGCAAGGGCTATCAGGTACTGTTCATAGAATTCATTCCATTGGTTTGGATTAAGATTATATTTCTAAATATTTTCAGCTTAATTATTTAATCTGAGAACTAAGGTGATTTGTCCATGTCTGTTCATCCAACTTGCACATAAAGGATGTCAGTACTATAACAGTCTCATTTCAGAATTTCCCAAACATAATTTTCACATTCTTCACATGCTGTAAAGATTCTAATCTAATGCATCACTTGAGCTATTTTAGAAGACTCAGTAATAAATTTTACAAAATGCAGAGTTACATGCAGTTCACTTCTGAGATTGATCTATAAAGAAAATCTTTGGTTCGAAAATATTAGCCTCATAAAAACATTTAAAGCCCATTTTAATTAGGTATTTGACAAATGTTAAGATATATGTAGTTTTGTAAAGCAGAAAAGTATGATTTTTGTTACAGACACTATTCTAAAACTATCATTCAGAAACATGACTTACCTTCCTTACCAACATATATAGATCTGCTTTTTTTCATGATAGATTTTGTCTTAATTTTATTCACTCCCCTATTGCTGGTCACTTAGGTTGTCCCATTTTAAATGTGCTGTTGCACAGAATGCTGCAATAAACACTCATGTCAACATGGCCTCTAAGAATTCTATGAAACGGGTCAGGAAGACTGCTCATCACAGCCATACTGGCCTTTCTGTACTTCAAATGCCAAGCTCTTTCACCACAGGGCTTTATTACTTACAGTTTCCTTTTCCTGGAACAGTCTCCAGATATTTTCCATGGCTAGCTTTTTGTCATTCAGGCTTCAACTCAAACCTCACTTTCCCTCGTAATCCTATCTGGCCACTTAATCTAATTGTGAGAGAGCATGTGATTTGGGTGTTCTTATTTTGTTGAGGATCTTCACTGAAAATTGGAAGCTGCTTTCTCGTTTTCTGGTATGTATGTGCTTAAATTTAAAACGTGTCATTTTTGATAGGGAAGAATGGGGAAAATAGTTTCAAGACTGCTTATTATCTTGGGTAGTGTTTAGTATATGTTAGGGTCCATTCTCTCCAAGTCTAACTGTTTAAATATATTTCATGGAATTTGATCTCGGTTTCTACTATTTGTGCAGCTGTCCGACAATTCAGTGAAGGTACAGACCATTTCTCTATTAATGCCCTTGTGATTCCCTGGCCTTGATTATTAATTTGATTTCTCCAAAACATCTATATGAAGTTAATGCAAAAGTGGTTGCTGATTTATTATAGTATTCTGCATCTCTCGTGTTTGTAAAAAACTCTGTTTTTAAAAAATGACAGTGAACCAGATGTAATTAACTGACAATCGGTGGTCATTAACATATTGAATACACTTCTAGATAACTTGATAGGGCCTCTACGATAAGTATTAAAATGTGCTTTTTTCTCTTGGACTTTTTTGAGGGTGATATCAAAACATTTTTAAAATCCCTCAAATATGACATGAAGAATTTAAAAATCCTTTTCTAGTTTAAAATGGCAGATTGTTCTCACGTATCTTTTCTCTATAAAAAAAAAAGTCTGCCAAAATAACAGTAATCCCGAAAGACAAAGATAATAAGAAATGAGACAACAGTGAATAAGAGTTGTCAACTCATCAGAAGGCCAAAGCAGATGAAGAAATGAGAAATTCAGAGATCAGAGAAAGTTACATGCTAAATGTCTACAAGAGGGTGTACCAAAGAGACAAACCCACTTGGTATAGAACCTGTGAGGCTCAGTTTTTGCAGGCCAAAGTTTCCAAAAAATGGGGGGAAGGTGTGGGGCTGGAAACATGGGATTCATTTAAGTCTGTGTTCAGTGCTGTTGGATGTCCAAGATCCCTATCCCACCCTGGGAATTTTCTAGGTAAGTTGAACCAAAGAAGGCTCAAACTCAGGGAAAGCAGACACAGATGGCTGGGGTGGATAGCATCCAACAAGAGAATTACGTGCAAATCTATATCCTTTACTGTAGGAATGTCACCTCTCTTCCCCCATCTTGGTCTCATTAAATCCCTATTCATGGCATACACGCCCAACCTCCCTTCCCACACGCCTATACACAGTATCAAGATTGGAAGATTATTCTCTAAAGAAACCATATGATTCCAGAGAAGAAGCCAAATACTGACATCTAGACATTCTCCCAAGAAAAGGCCAGGTCATAAGTATAATGAAGTCTACCTGTTGACAAACTCTATGCACAATTGGCTTCTCAGTGCCTAACTTTTAAATATTAACAGCCAAAGATAATCAGATAAGGAAAGATTTCTAGATGAAAAAAAATCATCTCAGCATATTTCCTGTCCCCTCCCCCATTTTGTTTTTACCCCTTAAAGTAAAATACCAACTAGGCCTTAGAATGTAAGACTTCGTTAACACTGGGATTATAAGCAACTGAGAGGAAAATAGTGTGTCTTAACAGCAGTACCCTCACTGATATCCCAAACTGCATCTTGCCTTAGAAGCTAGGTGTGTTGTCATTTATACTCCAAACTTCTGTTGCTGCTAAATAAAACTATGGCTCCTCAAGAACCTCGAAACTTAGCAAGTATAGATTGCTGAAGCCACACAGCCCTTTACTGTCAAGTTTCTTGGCGATATATAAATGTTTTCCAAACATTATAAAACGCCAAGCACCCACCTCTAGAAATAATGACTCGGTCCCATATCCTCGGCGTTGTTGCCACGAAATATTTCTCCAGCCCCGCAGGGATAGCGGATCTTCCCGCCTCAGGCCACCCCAGCACCCCAGGCCCGTGAGAAGCAGGCCCAGGAGAGGCACAGCAGGGCCGGCCCCTCTGCAAGAACTTGGGTTCCCGGCTGAGACCTTTAAGAGTTTTCTGATCAAAAGCAGCCACCAATTGTCATGTAACCTCTCTCCCACTACAGAATTTTATCTTTCATAAGTAAACCTCTGTGTAGCTTGACCCACCGACTACTCCAGGCTGGATCAACTGGAAGACCTGGGAGCCGGGGCCCTGGCCGAATACAAAAGCATTTCTTTCCCCACAGCGTGACTTCGTCCTTGCAAGAATTTATCGAATAGCTGTCAGTTGCTGTATTCATTAACAGTGTTTATGCATTTAGTCTACTCCGTGTGGGCTGCAGGGATGGCGGGGTGGCGCCGGGCGGTTCCCGGGGCTCTACCCGTAGGGCGCACTGGAGAGCCGCGCGCGAAGTCTCGGGCCGGGAGTTACCTCAGCGCGCGGGGAGGGCGGCCCGCGGCCTAGCGTGGGGTTAAGCGGCTTCCTCCGCCGCGGAGTGAGAGCTGAGAGTGGGCGGCGGGACCACGGGTGCCGGTCTCGGCTCTTGAGAGTCTCCTTCCACGGAGACCAGAGGACTAGTGGGCGAACATGAAGTCCAACCCTGTCATCCAAGCCGCCATCGACCTCACAGCGGGGGCCCTCGGGGGCACCGCGTGTGTCCTGACCGGGCAGCCCTTCGACACAGTGAAAGTGAAGATGCAGACGTTCCCTGCCCTGTACAAGGGCTTCACCGACTGCTGCCTGAAGACATACTCCCAAGTGGGCTTGCGCGGCTTCTACAAGGGGACCGGCCCGGCGCTGATGGCCTACGTCGCCGAGAACTCTGTCCTCTTCATGTGCTACGGCTTCTGCCAACAGTTTGTGAAGAAAGTAGTGGGACTGGACAAGCAGGCAAAGCTGAGTGATCTGCAGACTGCAACTGCCGGTTCCTTAGCCTCTGGGTTTGCTGCGCTGGCCCTGTGTCCCACTGAGCTTGTGAAGTGCCGACTACAGACCATGCACGAAATGGAGATGTCAGGGAAGATAGCCAAAAGCCACAATACAGTTTGGTCTGTCATGAAGGGTATCCTTAGGAAGGATGGCCCCTTGGGCTTCTACCACGGTCTCTCGAGTACTCTACTTCAAGAAGTACCAGGCTATTTCTTCTTCTTTGGTGGCTATGAACTGAGCAGATCATTTTTGGCCTCAGGGAGATCAAAAGATGAACTAGGCCCTGTCTCTTTGATGTTAAGTGGTGGAATAGCTGGGATTTGCCTTTGGCTTGTCATATTCCCAGTGGATTGTATCAAATCCAGAATTCAGGTTCTTTCCATGTCTGGAAAACAGGCAGGATTTATCGGGACTCTTTTAAGTATTGTGGAAAGTGAAGGAATAACAGCCTTATATTCTGGACTGACAGCTACTATGATTCGAGCGTTCCCTGCTAATGGGTCACTGTTTTTGGCTTATGAATACAGTAGGAAGATGATGATGAGGCAGTTAGATGCATACTAATGTGTCTTGGTGAACCGAGATTTCTATCTACACACTTTTGAGGACTATAGTCCATCTCAGGGTTTCATGGAGTACTGGACCAATGTGGAATTATTTTTTACTTCATGGGAATTTCGGTTTTGTCTTCTTCTACCCTAAATCTTAAACTTTATGGAAGAACCTCTATTTTTCATCTTATAATTTCTTTTTTCTAATGAAGGGCACAAGTTTATTTTTTTTTTAAATTGTACCAAACTGATCATAATGAACAGCATATCATCATATAATTTCTGCCCATATTTGTATTGAAATAGAAAAGTTTCTGCTCTTGTGTTTGGTAGGATATACTGAGTGAGCGGGTAGCCCTATCTATCCACTCTGAAAGATTAAATGTAGTTATATATTGCAGATTTTGCATAAACCTGTACTTGAACATACAGTTTGGTTGGTTATGTGTTGTGAGTGAAAGTTTAGTTCCATGTTTAATTTCATATCACCAGAAAAAACGAGAACTATGTTTCATGAAGTTGGTTATAAATGATGTTTTAACCCATTCAAGACGTAGATTCTCTTGAAAACTGTGCACTGTATTCGGCAATTCAAGTTCTCAAGAAGTTTCTGTGTGGTACTTGAAAACCAAAATACTCATCCTTATTTTAAAGAAGAGAATATACCTACATACTGGTATATTCTTGAGTTAAAGTTTCAGAGTTGGCATCCTAGATTTTTCCAAGATGCTCTACTCTTAAATAGTGCCATTCATTTTCCAAGTGGGATCATATTCCACACTCTTAGTTAGGTGTGGCTTAGACCATCAGACCTTGTGAAGGATCCCAGCCTTCATCTGCATCAACTTCCCTTCTCTCCCAAAGAGCTTCCCCTCTTCTAGGCTTTAGGTTGAAGAATGGGTTGAGGGGAAGGAGCCATGCTGCTATGCTTTGATGAAGACTCATGTAGCTGACAATAATTCTCAGCTTCCAGTCTCTGGGTCCTGGTCTGGGTTGGATTCCAGTGTGTTCTCTAGGCCCATATGGGGGTTGTTGATCCACTTTGGATGATTCATTGTCTATTTCCATCAGTCAGAAAGCCTTCCAGGGGACAGTGCCAAAGCCAAGAAAAGCTTTTGTTCCCTCTTTGGTGATCAAGTGACAGTACTCATAGATAAAGTCCTCTCTTCTCAGGCAGAACTAGACAGAACTTAGTGCCTGCACTCCGCAGTGAGTAAAGTTAAGGCTGACCCATCCTGAAGTATACTTTAGGGTCTATAACTCCTTGCTGTGCTTTTACAATGCTCGAAACTTCTAAATTTGGTACTGACCATAGTGAATTTTAATGATGCCTGTATATGGGGTGTGACTTTATAAAGCAGTGAAACATAAGAAAAGCAATTTTATTAAATTATACCATACATATATGTATATGTATATATGTATTCCCCCCCCCCCAAAAAAAAACCAATTCCTCTGATCTCCACCAACTTGGTGACAAGGACCATATGCTCTCTGATGTTAGAGGGTCATTCTTTTCACCACTAAAACAATCCTCATCATTCCTTACTGCTCCAAGACCAAGAGAGTCTCTCAATAAGAAGTGTTCTTAAGCAGCCTGAAAGCAATCAGGCTACCATTCTTAATAGTTCACACCATGTGTGTCTATCACTGTCTGCAGAATGTAAATCTTGTGTAAAATTTCTAGTTTCCTTTAGCTTTTTGCTCTCCATGAACCCGCTGTGGTAACTCTAGCTATAGTGATGGAAGCAAGAGGATCAGGGAAATGAGATGTTGACAAATGAAGGCTGAGGCAGACATTAGGGGAGGGGATGTTCAGTGTTGTGCCAGGTGTGCTCAAGAGAAATGGCTGGTCTTCCATTTGCTTTTTCTTTAAAAGATAACCATTTTCCTACTTTAAAGTTATTTATACATTTAAGTTATATATTCCATACTTAAATGGTCAATACTACTTAGTGGGGCTTCATTCACCCAGGCCTGGATTAAAGCAGAACAGAGGAAAGGACTGGCTTCCAACAGGAAGTGGGCCTCTGCAGAGGCCAGGAACTCTTGTCTCAGTTAACCCTGCTGTCAGCACACCTTTACACATGTTGTCCATTAAGATTTAACTAAATATCTTCAGTAGAAATAGTTTGAGAAAAGTAAGAGTAAGTGGAATTGGGGGTAGAAACCTAACTCAGGAGGATTTTTTAAATACTCTATTTGCTGAATTCATGGTTCAATATTTAGGTACAATTTGTACCATTTCATATCTACATTCTAGACATAAATATAGTAGCTTGAAATAGTGTGTTTAAAGAAATTTGAGAATTCTATCATTAAATTATTTACCTAAATAAAAATATTTAACTCATACCATTCACAATGTACTGTATTGACCTCTGGGTATTCAGACATTAATGATATCTGGTTTCTATTTTCAAGGATCCGATGGTCTAGAAGTTTGTTTCATAGTTAGAAGAGTAATATTCGAGAATAAAATTTAGAATAAAAAAGTAGAATCCAAATTGTGTGGGTGCATGTGTGTGTGTATGAAATCAGTGAATGAATCTCTGAATTTAAGGAACTC
>NW_006443124.1:4631938-4633927 GCF_000325575.1 Pteropus alecto
TTCTTTGTATTCTTAAATTATTAGTGCCATGGTTTTTCTTCAGCTTTATTGAGATATATTTGACAAATAACACTGTAAACTTAAGATGTAGAGTGTGGTGATTTGATATACATATATATTGGAAATGATTGCTACAATAAGGTTAGTTAACTTCTAAAGAGAAAACCACAGGCCCAAAATGGCATCACTTGTGCTAAAGCCCATGACACCAAACCCAGATTTAATACCTGACCTAATTGCTGTTTCAGCCTCTCCCAGAAACGTAACCTTAATCAACCAGTCTGGAATTTTCTGGTCAATACCTACAAGGTCATCTGTCACATGGGCCCTCTTCATTTTTCCCTGGCCTCCTCCTCCATAGAAAGAAGAGACAATCTTGATGATAAAACCCCTTGCCATTCCCTTCCCCTCAAAAGAAGATGTCTTTGACTAAAAATAATTATTTCTTTTCTTTTGCTAATAACCCCTTGCCACACCCTCTTGCCTATAAAAACCCTCCATTTTGTACAACCTCTCTGAGCCTCCTACTAGTTGCTAGATGAGATACCGCTCTATTTATGAATTGCTTAATAAAGCCAATTAGATCTTCAAATTTATTCAGTTGAATTTTTTATTTTTTATTTTTGATATAAGACATCCATCACCTTACAGAGTTACCTTTTCTTACTGAGGTATAATTGACATATAACATTAATTTATTTTTTGTGTGGTGATATGGTATTTATTTTTGAGTTTTAAATTGGTCAAATTCATTTTTCCTGATGCCTAGCCTTATCTTAAACTTCACTTCCGCATAGCATAATTTACCCCTCAACTTTGAAAAATCTTTTCTGATATCTATTAAATTCTTTGGTTTATGGTCAGGGCCAGGTGGTCTGCATGCTACAGTGATATTGTGGCTAGAAATTCATTCTCTGTCCTAGCTTTCATAGGATATCAAGCTGTAATAATTGTTAAGTATATGTGACATTTCAGAAGGATCATGTCTGGCAATGGAGTATCAAACCTACCCATTTTCTTGAATTGAACAAGATAATACCCCGAAGTTGCTGAGCTTGAAAGGAAAGGAGGTCACAAAGAGGCCACAGCAGGGTGAATCTTTGGTCCCAAGTCTGGAGACAGCCATGGCACCATTACAATATCAACCCTGCGCGCTCGCGCGCGCGCTCTCTCTCTCTCTCTCTCTCTCTCTCTCTCTCTCTCTCTCTCTCCACACACACACACACACACACACACACACACACACACACACACACACACACCCTTACTCTCTTAGCAACTTTTAAATATACAATACAATATTGTTAACCATAGTCACCATGCAGTACATCACTTCCCCAGGACTTATCCTTTTACGTCTTTAAGATGTCTGTCTATTGGTAAGTTGAAGTCTTGATTTTAATATAGTTAAATTTATTTATTCTACCATCAGTGTCTTTTTTTAAAAATTATTTCTACTCTCAACATCTAAACTATTTTTACCTACATTTTTCACTAAGAACTTTAAGGATTTTTTTTTTTTTTTGACATTTAAGTCTTAGATCAATTTGGAGTTGATTTTAAAATTAAGACTCAATTTAAAATTTTTTTCTATATGAATAACCATTTTTAAATGAACATTTCATCTTTTCTCCACTGATCTGTGTTATGGACTGAATGTGACCCACTCTCCTCCATCTTTATATACTGAAGCACTGACCCCCAACGTGATAATGTTAGGAGGTGGGGCCTTTGGGAGATAATCAGGCCTGGATGACATTATGAGGGTGGAGCTCTATGATGAGGTTAGTGTCTTTATAAGAACAGGAAGAAACACCATATCTGCTTCTCTCTGCTATGTGAGGGTACAGCAGTCTGCAAGCCAGGAAGAAGGCCCTCATCAAGAATGCAATCTGCTGGCACCTTGATCTTGGACTTCCCAGCCTCCAGAATTGCAAGAAATAAATGTTTGTTGTTTAAGCCACCAGTATATGGTATTTGTTAGAGGAG
>NW_006443124.1:4634002-4638677 GCF_000325575.1 Pteropus alecto
ACATATATATATATATATATATCTTATTTTTGACCTCTCTAATCTATTACATTTGTCAGATTTTATCTGTGCACTAATACCAGACTATCTTGATTAACATAGCTTTAAAACAAGTCTTAATAGTTAGTAGGGCAAGTTTTTTTTCATCTGCTCTATTTTCTTAAGAAATTTCTTAGATATTATTGATATTGTATTCTTTCACATGAATTTTACAGTAATGTTAAAGTACTGTTGTAATGTTCAAAGTAATGTTGTCCTGGGGGAAAGAGAATTGGTAACTTTAAAATATTGAATCTTCTAGTTCATGAGCATCATATATTTCTTTGCTTATGTAAGTCATCTTAATGTATCTTTAAAAAGTCATGTAATTTCCCCATAGAGATCTTAAACTTTAGATTTATCCCTAGCTACTTGATTTTTTATGTTTGTAAATTGTATCTTTATTCAAAATGTCAATTTCTGTTTGTTGTTGTTTATAAAATAAAATTATTTAATACTGATTTTTCAAATTTTGTAAACTTACTAACTTTAAAAATAATGTTTTATCTGTAGGTAATTTTGGATTTTTTGTGCACACTTTAATAATAATTTTGTTTCTTTCTCCGCAGTCTATATAACTTGTATTTCTTTGCTATATCATGCTGGCCAAAACCTCTAGTACAGTATCAAATAGATGTAATAGTGGGCATTTGTTTCTGATCTCAGAGGAAAGCATTTAACATTTCACAATTTATGTTTTGCTGTGTTTTCATGTCATTTAAAGATTAAGGAAGTTTCCTTCTATTCCTAGTTTAAGGAGACTTTCCCGCATTATAAACAGAATTTAAACAAATACCTTTCTGTGTCTATAAAAATAATTGTGTGATTTTTCTCCTTTAATTTACATTAATGAGTGGTATTGGGCTTTTAATTTTCCTTTCTTGATATCAGGGTTATGCTAAACAAATAACATCTTTAGGGAGTGTTCTTTTTTTCTCTTCTATGAAATCATTAGTATAAGATTGAAATTATTTTTTCCTTGAATTTTTGGTAGTACTCATGACCAGATGGTCTTGAAATTCACTTATTTAATAGTTGTCATGCTTCAATTTTTTCCTAATCTTGATGAATCAGTTTGATTATATTTCTAGCAATTTGTGTACTCCAACTAAAAATTTTAGCTTCTTTTCAGGGAATTGTGTATAATATTTTATTATTACCTTTTGATTGTCTGTGTCTACAATATTTGAGATGCTATTCCCCCTTCAATCCCTAATATTGGTTATTTGTGCCTTCATTCTAGTTTTTTGTACATTGCTAGAGATTTGTCAATTTTTATTAATATTTCTAAGAATCAACTTTCAGGTTTTTTAATTCTCTCTCAAATATTTGTTTAATGAAGTTAATTTCATTAATTTCTTCACTTAACTACTTTTCTCCTTGTCCTCTTTTGCATTTGTTGTCTCTTGTTTTCCTCATTTTTGAGAAGGATAATTAATTCATTAATCTTCAGCCTTTCTCTTTTTCTAATACATTTATTTAAGGCTGTTAACTTTTCTCTAAATACTGCTTAATTGCATCCTACGTGGTTTGTTATAATGTATCAAAATAGTTCATTCAGTTCAAAATAGCTTCTAATTTTAGTGTGATACTTTCTTTGACCCACAGGTTGTTTAGAACTGAATTTAACATTTTTCAAACGTGGGATATTTTTGTCATCTTTTTGTTATTGATTTCTAGCTTAATTTCAATATAAGGTAATATGCTTGTATAATTTCCATCTTTAGCTTATTTGCTGAAACTTTTTTTTAAACACAATATGGCCAATTTTTATAAATGACGAAGAAAATAATATCCATTCCATACTTGCTGAATTTGATGTTCTATATACGTCTAGTAAGTCAGTTTTCTCGTCTCTAATGTAATAATTGTGTTCTTTCCAGGTGCTGAACCAACCAGCCAATTCATTTGCCATTGCTCAGCTATCTCTATGTACATCCATACCTCAGACCATGTCTTTTTCCATTAAAAATGGATGTACTGCTTACAGTTCTGCTTACTTGAAACATTTTCCTTTACCATTGTCCTTCAGGGCCACCCTTGTGTTGACCTGTAATTCATCAGTTAAACATTGTTGATTTGCACCAACCATATGTAAACTTGGGCCAAGATCTTTTCTCTTCTGCAACTGGTCATAGAGAATCTTCCTATGAAATCATAGGTATGAATTGGGAGAGACTTTGGTGCAATAGAGGTAGGTGAAATAGGAGTCCAGACCACCTGTTCATGAAATTTCTTCTGGACTTGCTTGGAGCTAGTTCTAAACTGACTATTTCTATTATATAAGAATTGCTTCTATACCTACTTAACCTTATGATGATAGTATAATCATTTGGTATCCCCTAGTCAATCACTGAGTCTCTACTAGGGCTCAGGAGTATGATAGGATCTGTTTATAAACTGAGAGAAATTATCTGCTGTAGAAGGCATGGGTCTGCACTGTAAGATTTGTACATTCATGGCTTGCCAGAAAATCCACACAGCACCCTTATCCACCATGGGCATTTCTAGCAACATCAGATTGGCTAGTAGCGTAGCCTGGACCTGCTTTATACCTCTTACTTCAGGCCTGCTCAAACCAGGTGCATTTTAAGTTACAAATATGGTATATGCAGCCTCTAAAATCCAAAGAGTTCCCTAAAGACAGTGCCTCTTTCTTAGTGGCAAGAGATAATTTGTATGTAACCTCTGAGGGGATTTCCTGGGATGCCTCAGACCCCTAGCATCATTACTGATGTGGCAGACCCCTGAACCGTTGTGGGGTTAATCTCTTACTCTTTGATATGCATGTATCCAGCTAAGCCATCCAAGATCCTTGCCATATACTGCTCACTCAGTCCAAATAGAATGATGTCATCAGTATTGTGGTCTAGCATTATGTTCTGCAGAATGTTCAATGTTGAGGTCTTTATGGAGTATGTTACAAAAGAAAGCAAAAATCTTAGCATAGCTCTGGGGCAGGACGGTGAATGTGTTCTGCTACCTTGTTATGAGAAAATGAGCTTAAAACCTAAAATAGCCATAATATCTAGGATGATGTCAGAGAAACACTCTAATGGGGATTGTAGTGCCCCAAATAATTCCATAATAAAATAGAAATTGTTTATACAGGATCATGCTGCTTGAGGAATGTAAGGAGGAGATATTCACAAGTAGGAAGCCTCTTTTCCCCTAGAACTGACTCTGAAACTGTGAGAGGAGTTGCTGGACTCTATTGTCACATGGGCAGTGCCCTATTAAAAGCCCTCAACTGACTGACAAAGAGCTACTTGGTTTGTGAGAAATAGTTTCAAGATAAATGGACAAGATCCTGTTTGGAAGGCTACTACTCTGATGGAAACAGGTAAAAACCTATCAGCTTGGTGGGCTGAATTGCATGCTGTTTTCCCAGAGTTATGGAAGAATGGAACAGTGGAAAAAGCCTCTATGTTTGGCTTTTTACTGACTCATGGGCAGTGGCCAAATGGTTACACAGGAGGGCAATGGAAACCTGGCCTATAGGGGTCACAGCCCTATGGAAATTTAAGGGGTACATTAAGGTAGGACATGTTAATGCCCATTAGAACTCCCTTGCAGGTTTGGAAGGTGATTGGAATCAACAAGCAGATATCCTCATGTGCTTGCTTAAGGTGGCCACCTGGGTCCATGAAATAAGTGGACATTGGAGGTCTGCAGCAATGCAGAGATGGGCTGAATCTAGACATATTCTTCATGTACCCCCTGAGACACAAAATGCCAGTAAGAACTGTTCCATCTCCCAGCAAAAGAGACAGAAACTGCAGATGGCTATGTGGCAGATTTCCTGGTCTGAAGGCCCTGGACACAGCTGGCAAGCCAAGCTGATATTGTTAGCCCTAGTGTTGCGGGATTCTCAAACAGGGAGATGGGACACCGAAGCTATAAGCAGGAAGCAGTGTTTATTGATGCCAGCAGCAGCTTAGCGGATTCTTATCCAAAAGCTGAGCCCCAATTGTAATATGACAGGCAGTTTATACAGTCTTGTCATCCCTAACAGCTACAGATATAAGGAAGAACATTAATTGGCTGACAAGCTATGAAACAACTGATGTTAGCTGGATAGTCCCTGAGGTGGGGGGAGGGCAATCAGGAACGAACTCTTTTAAGCAGGAAATGGTCAGTCAGGGTCAGGCTACCACACTAGGGGCTACAAATGGACCCTGATAGGAACAGACATTGAATCTGTACTGGGCTTGGCTTACTGGGTGGTAGATTCAAATGCTGAGAGTATTATCAAAGAAATGGAACACATGGTAATGCATTGATTTGGATGGCTGACTGTTATTTCTTCAGATTCAGGAACTCACTTTATGGCCCATAACATCCAACAATGATCAGAGAGATAGCTTCCCCAGAGTAATAGTTTGATAGAGAATTGGACCGGGTAATTAAAATATTGGTTGTTTAAAGCATGAGATAAAAACATGAATTGCTGGTTTACATGTCTTCAAGAGTCTATACTCACACAACATGAATGCAAGTAGGGTTAAAGGAGTGTTCCCACTGGATAGATTTGTCCGTTTTTCTGGTGGATCTAGGGAAAGGAGGTGGGGAGGGTACTGGTATACTTTCTTATCCACAGCTCCTAAACTTTTTTCTTCCCTACCTAATGCGGTGG
>NW_006443124.1:4638730-4650041 GCF_000325575.1 Pteropus alecto
TGATGTTTTTAACCTTTACGTTGGAATTCCTAAGGGCCTGATGAAGCAGGATACGCCTTTACCCCATTTGGCAAAATTGGGATTAACAATAAACACAGCTATATTGCCTGGTAGTAAAGGCAGCCCACTAGTTCTGTACCTGTGTAACCTTACTCTATGTGAACAGGACTGGATTGAGAGAGAAAGCACTTGCTAGACTAGTATTGTTGCCTGCAATCTAGACCAGCATAGTGGCCTAACCTAATGCCCCTTCCAAAGGCAGAAATGTTTGGGATTAAATGAAGAAAAAATAGTAGCTATGGGTAAAGGTATGAATGGGTTATGTAATGAGGGAGACCTGATATTATCTTACCACCATGAAAGAGGCTCAGAGCAAGAGATTATACCTAGAGTTTCTTGTTACCAACCCTTTAATCTTATTTCTTTTTATCTCCATGACTTACGGGCCAAACCATTAGCCACTGCTCATGAATAAACACTGGTATAGGTTGGATTGTCCTCCCTGAAAAAGGTATACTGGTGTCCTAAACCCAAGTACCTCAGAATATAACCTTATTTGGAGATAGGATCTTAACAGAGGTAATTAAGTTAAAATGAGGTCATTAGGGTGGGCCCTAATCCAATATGGCTTATGTCCTTATGAAAAGGGGAAATTTGGACACAGAGACAGATACACATAGAGGGAAGACTACATAAAGAGACACAGAGAGATGGCCACCTACAAGCCAAGAAAAGAGGCCTGGAACAGATTCTTCCTGCCAGCCTTCACAAGGAACCAACCCTACTACTACCTTGATTTCAGACCTCTAGCTTCCAGAACTGTGAGAAGATAAATTTCTACTATTCAAGCCATCCACTTGTGGTACTTTGTTATGGCATCCCTAGACAATAAATACAGATGCAGATCCATACCTCTGGCTATCTTTCTTTCCAGGAAAAGTGAATAGTCAGAATAGTCAGAAAAAGTGAATAGACCACTCAAAGTTCTTTCTTATCAGGAGGAGTTAACTTCCGAATCACCAGATTTCTGTGTGGAAATATTTCTAAACTAGGCTCTGACTTTCCTTCTAGTCATCTGAACATAAGCAACTCCCACTGTGACCATAAAGGTAGGATGAAAGAGAGGTGGTAATGTAGGAGCAGTAGGTGCATTGTCAGTGTAAATCACCCATTCAGGAGACATATTCATGTTCTTCAGTCCTGCTCATGTATAATCTTGTATTACCACTTCCACTCGAAGATGGAGTACTGCTACCCATGAAACCAATTTTGTGATTTGATCAATCAGGTAACAACTAGGAAGTTACAGGCATCTCAGATCACATGTTCACTTAGTGTCCCATAGTCAGGGGTTCAGTCTCTACCATGGTCTAATAGCAAGCCAGGAGCTGTATTACCAAATTGGGCTCTCTAGGAAGCAGACTCTGAGATAGAGTTAGAGTGCAGGGTGTTTACTAGAGAGTTCTTTGGAATTAATACCTGTAGAATGGAGGTGATAGAGGTAGGATTCAGCAGTAGCCGCTCAACAGTGCAATATGGGAACAAAGTTACTCATTTGTTTATTTGTTTTTTTTTATTTTTACTGCAACATTGTATGACTCAGGAAAAAAAGCCACTAGAAGTATTACAAGAACTATATGTTCACTATAGAAATTAGACCTTTCACAAATGTAGAGAAGAAGGTAACAGAGAATTGGAGAAAGTCTCTAATTATGATATCCTGAAACAGCTGTATGAATGGGTAGGTTTGAGTTTGCAAGGAAATTCAAATAGCTATGCACATCTAGCCACCAAAGTGGGACCATGAGAAGCTCATGGAGTTGTTTGTGGAAGTTGCCATCTCTGAGGGAACTAAATGAAGTGCTTGGTGAGCAGCTCAAGGCTGATTTTTTTTAAAAAGCCAGTAGTCAGGAAGAAAAGCTTGAAGTTTTGAACTTAAAAACAGTTTTGGACCTGTTTGTCAATCTGCTACTTCTATATACTTTTGGGATTAAGGGCTTCTTAAATTTTGCATTCCAAATCTCATGCAGGTTCCTATTTTGTCCAATTCTAACTTATAACCATAAAGCAAAGACAAATCTGGAAAATGCAGTTCTAAGCCTCATATAACACAATCCAGTACAACCGTAATTACCCTGAGCTTTCATCTTCATGGTTACAAGGTCTCTTTTTTCAACTTGAAATGTTGTATTCAACTTGAAAGAGGAGCAAAGTACAAAAGGTGAAATTATCAAGTCTGATGAAACTATCCTTTTTTTGATAACTTTGCACTTTTCTAATTTATGTCAACTTCTTATCGATCAAGACAATTAGTTGTAGACTACACTAGTTACAAAAATGTTGAAGATATATTTCTCGACAGTAAAGATCAATAACTTGAAATTTTCTAAGTTCTTTCCATAAGGAAGAAGTACAGAATAGATATTAGGTAGGCAAATCCCACAGTCTGCCATAATAGACCAGAAAGAAAATTCCAACAAGTACCAAAGTCAATGTCACAATGATTATATGGATTGCATATAGTGGAAATTAATTTAAAATGATAACAAAACTAATTTCAAATACACTTAGTTGCATATTAATAATACACTTACTTCAGCCCAAGGAGACTTCACAATAGAAATCGGACAATATATATAAGTGAACCACAATGAAAAGAATACATATCAACAGTTGTGTGATATAGGTGAAAAGGTACTGGGAGAAATAGTTATCATATAGGTTTATATTAGAAAATGAATACCATAAATTATGAGCTAGGAGTCACTTCAAAGATGAGACACTGATAAAGCAATTCCATATTTGCAAACATTTTAAAGATTTCTCTTCCAATATGAATTTCCTTATGCATAGTAAGAGAAGAGATGCATTCGAAGGCATTCTCACATTGATGACATTCTTTGAGTTTCTCTCCAATGTGAGTTTTCACATGTCTTTGAAGTATGAGGGAAAACTAAAAAATTTTCCACATTCTTTACATTTCTATCTCCCAGTATGAGTTCTCACTTGCTGACTAGGTAATGAGAAAGGCTTGAAGGCTACCCCATATTCTTTAAATTTATATGGTTTCTCTTCAGTATGTGTTCTCATATGTGCCCTAAAGTGCTAGGAATTATATTTCCCGTGTTTCTTGCACTTATATGGCTTCTCTCTAATGTGAACTTTCACATGGCTTTGAAAAAATTAGATACAACTTAAGACTGTCCAACACTCCAATTATTAATAGAATTTCTCTTCAGTGTGATTTGTCATGTTTCCAAAGAAATAAACAAAAGCTGAAGGCATTGCATACATTCACAGTGTTTCTCTACAATGTGCATTATCACATGTACAGCAAAATGGGAATAACACTAGAAGGATCTGTCACATTATTTACTACTATAAGGCTTCTCTCCAGTATTTGTACTCATGTAGTTATTAAAGGAACAGGGGGAATTTTAGACTTTCCCATATTTCTTACATGTATAGAGCTTCTTTATGGTATGTTTTCTCACTTGTAGAATAAGTTTTGAGGAAAAAGTGAAGGTTTTCCTGCATTCCTTATATTCATAAGGCTTCTCTCCAATGTGACTTCTTAGATGTATGGTAAGGGATGTGGAAGAAATAAAGGCTTTCTCACATTCTTTTACATTCATGGGGTATATTTTCAATATAAGTTCTCACACGTGCCCTAAAGAATGAGGGACAATTGATTCTTCCACATTTTTTATACACATAGAATTTCTCTCCCCAAGAATTTTCTCACTTTCTAAGAGATGAAAGCAAATGAAAAGCTTCACATTTTTCACATTATATAAATGTAAGGCTTATCTCCACCATGAATTCTTACATGTAGCAATGGATGAAGAAGGAATAAAGGCTTTCCTACATTTTGTATATTCATAGTATTCTTCTCCAATATGAATTTTCATGAGTCCTAAGACACAAAAGTTGAAGAGTTCTCTACATATTTACACTGATATGGTTTATGTCCATTGTGTGGTCCCATGTGTGTCTTAATAAGACTTCTCGCATCAAATGAATTCACAGGATTTCTCTTCAGTATGAGTTCTCTTGTGCACATTTAAATTTGAAATCTGGCTAATGCTTTTCCCACATTGATTACTCTCATTATATTTCTCTCCAGTATGGAATATTTTATACACAGTAGATATCAAGATATTTCTGAAATATTTTCCAATTTGATTATATTCATATAGGTTCTTGACCATATGAATTCTTAAATATTTCTCCTGTGTCTTACATGAATTTTTTGTGCCATGACAAAAAAGGATAAAGATTACATAATAGGAAGTTTCTCACATTGTAGGTGAAGTAGTATAATATTAATTTAAGGTAGATGGTAATAAGTAAAGGCTATGCATCCTTAGAGGAAATATCCCCCCGAATGTTATAATTAAAAGTCTAATAAGTATACAAAAAGGAACATCAAAAAATACACAAGTAAGCCCAAAGAAAACATAGTAAGAAACAAAAGAATAAAAACAGAATATGAATAAAAGATGTAATAGACACAATTATGTAAATAATTATATTAAGTATACAATAAATTCTCCAATTAAAAGGAAGAAATGATAAGACTGGATAAAAAGCAAGATCTAACTCTATGTAGTTTACAAAAGATGCACTTAAAATATAAAGACAGGATGACAGTAAAAGGATGAAAATGATATATCATACAGATCCCAAGCATAAGTATGAGGTGATTATTAATATCAGATTGAAACTATTACTAGAGACTAAAAGGGATGTTTCATTATGCATAGTGTCAGTTCATCAAGAAGATAAAATAATCCTATCTATGTGCACATCCAATAACAGCATCAAAATACACGAGGTTAAAAAAATGCTAGAAATGAAAGGAAAAACAAACAAAATCATAATCATAGTAGAAGAATTTAACATTTTGCTCTTATTAGTTAATAGAACATGGAGGAAAAAGTGGCAAGAATAAAGATTTAAACATTATCAAACAACTTAGTTTAATTGATACTTATAGAACACTACACATAACCATTGTAGAACACAGCTTCATTTCAAGTACACAGGAAAACTCATCAAGATAGCCCATACGTTAGATGACAACAACAAAACAACAAAACTAAATAATTTCAAAGGATTGAAATCATATAGAGTATGTTCTCAGACCATATATGTTCTAAGACCATAACAATTACTTCGGATATCAAAAATGATATCCCTGGATATTTGAAAATTAAGCAACACACTTCTTATTGTTCTTGTTAATCAATGAGTTAAAGAAGAAATTAACAAAGAAATTATAGATAAATTTATACTGAATAGTAATAAATCCACAATATCAAAATTCATGAAATGCAGCTTAAGTAATGCATAGAAAGAAGTTTATAGTTTAATTTGTATTTTCATATATTTTAATCCATATTAGAAAAGAAAGGCTTAGAGTCAATGATCTAAACTTTCAGAGAAATTACAAAAAGAAGAGAAAACTAAACCCAAACTAGGTACAAGAAAAGAAAACATAAGAGTGGAAATCAAAGAAACAAAACAGAAATTAATAGGAAAATAATGAAGCCAAGGTTTGGTTTAAGAAAAAGATTAATAAATCAGTTACAGCAATACTGATAAAGACAAAAGGAGAGAAAACATAGTTTACCAATATCAAAATAAAAGAGCAGTATCATATAAATATATCAAAAAGATAATAAAGGAATATTATCAATAACTTCATGCCAATAACTTTAACAACATAGATAAAAAGGGCAAATTACTTAAAAAACACAACTCACCAACTGACATAAGAGGAACTAGAAAATTGGAATTGCGGCATAGCTAAGAAATTAAGTTTATAATTCAAAATCTTCCCACGAAAAAAAAGTTAGCCATAGATGTCTTCTGTGATAAATTCTATCAAAGATATAAAGAAATAATATCTTATACAAGCTCTTTCATAAAAGAGAAGAGGAGGAAACAATTGTCAGCTCATTTTATTAGACCAGTATAACACTAAAACTATAACGCAGAAAGGGCATAACATGAAAAAAATGTATACACACACACACACACACACACCCACACACTAACATTTTTCACAAACACAGAGAAAAAAATTTTCAACAATGCAGTAGCAAATTGAAATTACCTAATATATAATGTTTTTCACACTGCTGCATGCCACCTGGAAGAAAAACATGTAAATAACTTGCATAGTCAATCACAGTCATACAAGTGCTCTTTCATTCCCAGTCTGCAGGACTCCACTTTGTCAGATCTGCTTGGATATCTTTGTATTCTTCCATTGTTGCTGCTGCTATCCCATATTCAGAATGGAAAGGTACTTGATTCAGATTTTCTGTTCAGATTCCAGCTGTGACCACCATCACTAGTGCTGCGATGCTCATTTGATTTTGCAAGTTGGAAGTAACCAACAGGACCAGGGCTAAGGCAAAGCAAGTATCTCAGAAGCAAAATTAATGGGTCACCCAAAAACTTGGTAGTAAAGATAGATACTATTTAATGCAATAGTCTAAAAAATCAAACAGCGGAAAAAAATCCATGATGAACAAAATTTTAACATTTAAATAAAGACAGGATCCCACTCTACACTTACACAACTTGGCCTCATCCTACCCCAGCCCTGTTATATCCTGACATTAACTTTATTTTTTCCTGATCTCATTGGGAAAACATGACCATATTTAAGTTACAGTTCTCTCTCCTGGGCTGCTCTTTCAACATCAGGAGGGCTGTCAGACTTCTAGATCCAATAATGCTGCATTGTTACATTTATAAAGAGAAAACTCCTTTAATTTGCAAATATGATTGATTCTAGAATATGTTCCTAATGCCAATTTTATTACGTACATTTACTCATTAAAGGGAAAAATATCTTTACAATGTTGGAAAGCTATGAAAAAGTAACATTACTCAGGTATGTATCTGTGCATGCAGAGCATCTCTACCATCTACTAAAGCTACTCCCCCAGATACACACACACATACACTCAAATGCACACACATACACAAACACTCGATGCAGTTGTAGAGTTCTAAAATTGAGGCATTATGTGTCGTGATAAATTTCTATTGATTTTTCATGATTTTGCTGATAATCTGAGAGTAATGCTCTTTTCAACATATTCCAGATCAATCCAAGAAAGACATAAGTATTAATCTTTTGGAGATGGCTTTAAATTCTATACTTTACCAATAAAGTATTTGTAAATTAGATAGGAAAGGTGCAGTGGATACTGACACATCATGATCTCTGGACCTGTTTCAAAACATGTATCTTTTTATATTGAAAAGTTTCTTAGGATTTTCTGATACTTCCACCTGGCATATGCTACCAAAACATGTAGATTGCTGGTATGCTTCGAAGATTTTAAGGACTCATATTTAGTCAATTTATTTTACTAAACCGACTAAAATTTTTGGTCCTGCCTGAGAGGGAAACTAGTGTTCTGGGTGGCTGCATAAACATCATAGTCATCTCATCAGGACACCACTAATGCAGATTTAAAAATATAACTGGGATTTTTCAGCTTACCGTCTCATTCTATTTTCCAAAACTCAACTTTTAGGATTGCTACTAGCCAGGAATATTCCTTTGAAAGTTCAATTATCTCTGTATGTTAGTATTAGCCAAACTGCAAGATGACTGAATGAAGATAGAAACTCAGCCACAGTAGTTCAGTGTTCTGTCCCGTGATAATACCTAAAGAAAACCAAAACTGCTTTTCTGACAAGCATCTCATACATCTTAAATAGACAACCTAGTCAGACAACTGTTTAAATCAACCTTACTTATGAAGAGGAGAGATATGTCAGTTTCAAATACATTTGTCTATAATCAACAGAAAACGCAATACAGTTATTTAATGACATAGAGGTTTACTTATATCATGCAACTTGGAGGAAGATAGTGTAGAGTTATTGCAGCAGCTTAACAATGCTATAAGAAATTCAGGGGTTTTCCATCTTATCATCCTTAGTATATAAACCTTTGTTTTATGGCACTCATTTTATGGTTGCAAATTGTCTGCTTCAGCTCAAGGCTTCTTCCCCAATATCCATGCTGGTTAAGGAAAAAAAATGGGCAAAAGACCTAAGAAACCTTAGACTAGCCTGTTAAAAAAAATATTTCCCTTAAGTCTAATCTTCTAACTATACTTTTAAATCATTAGCAATAACAGAGTTATATAATACTCCTTCCTGCAAGGAATTATGGGAATGTGAATATTTTGGCCTAGAATAGGTGAAGGCAAGGAAAAATGGGCTTGGAAATGTTTTTTTTAGTAGACATGTATTAATTTCCTGTTGCTGCTATAACAAATTACCACGAACTCAGTGGCTTAAAAACACAAATGTATTATCTTACGGTTCTGGAGATCAAAAGTTAAACAGGGCTCAGGTTAAAGTAGGGCTGCACTGCTTTCTGGAGGCTCTAAGGGAGAATAAGTTTCTTGCCTTTTCTAGCTCCTGGAGGCTGCCTGCATTCCTTTACTCGTGGCTTCCTTCCATCTTCAGAGTCAGCAGTGGCTGGTTCAGCCTTTTTCACATATCACTCTGATACTGTCTCCTCTTCTGCTTCCCACTTCCACTTCTTATTAAGGGCTCTTGTGATTATACTGGGAACACCTGGATAAACCAGGGTAATCTAATTTAAAGGACACCTAATTATCAACTTTAAGTCCCTCTGTAACCTTAATTCTTCTTTGTCACATTAAAATCTTTGGGTTTCTTTCCAGAATATGCTTTCCTGATAATGTCTCCTAATTTTAGCATCTTTTACAATTTGAATAGGCTGAAAATTACTCAAATCATCAAGTTCTGGTTCCGTTTTGCTCAACAGTTCTTCTCTCAATCGATCTCATTCCTCTCACGTTTTACTAAAAGCAGCAAGAATAAACCAGGCTACAACTTCAACCCTTTGCCTGGAAATCTCCTCAGCTAAATATCCAAGTTCATCGTTTCCAAGTCTTTCTTTCCACATTTCCAGCGCAGGACATAATTCAACTAAGTTTTCTGCCACCATAATACAAGGATTCCCTTTCCCCCAGTTTCTAATAATTTTCTTCATTTCTTTCTGAGCCCTGACCAGAAGTGACTTTAACATCCATATTTCTACCAACAGTCTCTTTACAATGACTTAGGTATTCTATAAGGCAGTGTATGTTTTCTCCACATGCTCCTTAATTTCCTTCTGAGTCTTCGCTAGCAGAATTATTAACATACATATTGCAACTAACAGTCTGTTCAAAGTAATCCAGCCTTTTTCCATCATGCACTTCAAAATTCTTCTAGCCTCTGCCTACTACCCAATTCCAAAGCAACTTTCATATTTTTAGTTATTTGTTGCAATAGCTCTCCACTTTCAGACACCAAACTCTGTAACAGTCAGGGTTCAACCAGAAAAACAGAACCAGCAGGAGATCTATATTAAGAGATTTATTGCAAGCAAATGATTTATTCAATTGCAGGAGCTGGCTAGGCAAGTTGAAAATCTGAGGAGTAGGCAATACAAAAGGGCATGCTGGAACTCCGGAGTATGAGCCGAAGGTGCTGCCCCAGTCTGAAATTCTTCATCTTAAGGAAGTCAGCTGTTTTTAAGGACTTTCAACGGATTGAATCAGGCCCATCCAGATCATCTAGGACATTCTCTCTATTTTAATGTTAGCCGATTAGCAACTTTAATTCCATCTGAACCCTGAATTCCCTTTTGCAATATAATACAACATATTCATAGATTCCAGGGAATAGGATGTGGATGTCTTATGGGAGCCATTATTCTGCCTATTATACCAGTCTATAGTATCTGCAAAATTAAGAGGCTTCTGGAGACAAAGGAGTCCTGACAAAAGAGCTGATTACTTATTCAAAATCATTCAACACCCTCATTAACATATCTTTTATTAAGTTTTCTTTAGTTAATTAATATTAATTCTACAATGTATTTTCTTACAAATTCCTTATTAACCAGAACTATATCATCCAAAGGCAAGTAGATATTGGCATGCTGTGCTACCAAGAGCTCCTTTAGGCCCGGAATTTGGAGTTCACTTGAGAATTTCTCTGCAATAGCAAGGGACAATTGCAGGCGATGCATTACTTGGTCCTAGAGTCTACTGGCCTTTAAGGTACAGTTAAATCTGGGCATCAGTAAACCTGTTCAGGACTCTTCTCAGATTCATAACTTCAGTCAGATATAATGAAGAACCCATAAGTCTTTTCAACATTACGTTAGATGAGAAAGAATAGAAGAAATATTTCCATGAAATGACATATATATATTTTAGAATGAAAGTCTAATGACTGAAAGTGTTATTGTGATATAAACAGCATGAAAGTTTACTTGTTGCTGCCTATTGATAAAACGAAAATCAAAACAGAGCTTGGAAGAAACTGGACATGGGTAAATACAAATCGATTCCACCCTAAACAAAAGGATTATAGAAGAGTCATAGCTGTGTAAATAATACAAACTAAAAAGACTTCCAATAATTTAAAAATAAAGTATGATAAAAAGAAATCAGATATTCTTATGTAGTGTCATACAATGAGATGCATAAATTTAAAATTAGAATTATGTTTATTCTGAGAGGTTAACTTTCATATTATCCTTTAGGAATGAGTACTAAAATTTTAATCAGAAATATGAAATTTCCTGATATAAATTTGTTACTATTAATACAATTGGAAAAATAATTGTAGGACAACCAGGCAAACAAAACGAAGAGTTACTTTAATAAGGAAAACAGAGAAAAAAGAAAAGCAAGTCGAAAGGCTACTACTGGGTTAAAACAAAAAAGGAAACGGTGAAGGAGACAACACTAATGTTCGAAGTGGGGACGTTTTAGATACCTAAACTATTCTGACTTACTCCCAAGGCTCTGGCCTTGAATATTGGGGAAGATAGGCTTCAAGAATTTGAACTCATTCCCTGAGTCTCCCGTCAGACACACCTCATATTGGTAGCTCTGGGACAGGGTCCCTGTACCGCTGACGTCCACTAGGTGGCCTGGAAAGTAGCCCTCGGGCACCGAGCAGCCACCCAATGAGGCGCCCCTGTTCCTCTGGCGCAACCGCACCGCGATGAACGCCAGCACCGAGAACAAGAAGAGCGACGACACCGACGCCAGCGCGATGACCAGGTAGACCGTGAGCGGGTCGGCCTGGGCCGCGTCGGCAGCCGCTTCCGGGAGCGGCAGGTAGGGCTGCGAGAAGCCGTCCACCAGCAGCACGTGCAGCGTGACGCTGGCCGACAGCGGCGGCTCGCCATTGTCCTTGACCAGCACCAGCAGCCTGTGCTTGGCCGCGTCGCGCTCGCTCC
>NW_006443124.1:4650293-4655109 GCF_000325575.1 Pteropus alecto
AGCACCAGCACCAGCGCCGGGCTGCTCAGCGCCGGGGAGCCGCGGTCCACGGCGCCCACGCCGAACTCCAAGACCCGCAGGGCCTCGTAATCCAGCGCCCTCAGGGCGAACAGCTGCCCGTTGTCCGCGTTGATGGACACCAGGGAGGCCAGGGGCAGCTGCGGGTCCTGGGGCGGCAGCAGCGAGTAGGTGACCTGGGCGTTGGCGCCCGCGTCTCTGTCTGTGGCGCTGACGCTGCCGATGTGCAGGGCGGGGCTGTTGTTCTCGCGGACGAACAGCGTGTAGGAGGTTTGGGTGAAGGCCGGGGCGTTGTCGTTGACGTCGGAGACCAGTACGGTTATGTTGTGCTCAGTTTTCAGGCTGGGTGTTCCCAAGTCGGTGACTATAATGGTGACATTATACTCGGCTTTGGTCTCTCTGTCCAGTGCCCCATTTGTTACTAGGGTGTAGAAATTCTCTGTAGACTGTTTTAGGAGGAAAGGAAGATCATCTTGGATGAAGCATGCCATCCTTCCGTTGTCCCCTGAATCTCGGTCTCGAATTCTAAACAGGGCCACTTCTGTATCGGGGGAATTTTCAGGAATGGGGCTGGTAAGTGATGAAATAGTTAGTTCTGGGGAGTTATCGTTAACATCCACCACCTCAATGGAGACAGAGCATTTTCCAGAAAGTCCCCCACCATCAGAGGCGTCTATATCCAGCTCATATGAGGATATTGTCTCAAAATCTAGTTTTTTAATCAATCGAACTTCTCCTGAAAGGCTATTTAGCTCAAAAGTTGTGCTTATCTCTTGAGAACTATAAAAAAGGGAATATGATATCTCTCCATTTGTCCCAGTGTCTAAATCTCTAGCAGAGACCTTGACAACTAGGGCACCTACGGGGCTGTTCTCTGGGACCTGCACCTGGTAGAGCATCTGTGCAAACTCAGGAGCGTTGTCATTGACGTCCAAGACCAAGACACGGACCTGGGTTGTGCCAGACCGGGGTGGAGAGCCGCCATCCAGCGCTGTGAGGGTTAATCTGAACTCAGCCTCTTCCTCCCGATCCAGCTCTTTGTCCAGCACTAGTTCTGGATATTTCCTGCCATCCCCCCGGTTACGCGTGGAAACATGAAAATGAGAGTTGGGACTGATGTTGTAGTTTTGGATATTGTTTTTGCCCACATCCAAGTCCTGGGCTTTTTTCAAAGGAAAAACGGTCCCAGGAGAGCTGTTCTCTAGGATTTTCAGCGTCATTTCTCTTTCAGGAAACTCAGGAGAATGATCGTTTATGTCTCTCACTAGTAGCTCAGCTCGAAATACTCCCAAAGGTTTTTTCAGTAACACTTGGAAATGCATTACACATAGATCAGTGGGGCCGCACATCTCCTCCCGGTCCAGTTTCTCATTTAATATCAAGTCCCCAGTCTGCAGATCAAGCTGCAATCGGGGTTCATTATCCTCAGTGACCACCCGGGCTCCCCGCGCAGCTAGCTCCCCCGCTCCCAGCCCTAGGTCCTTGGCCAGGTTGGCCACAAAGGAGCCGCTCTCAGTTTCCTCCATCACGGAATAACGACGGGATTCCCAGCCTGCCAAAGCCACTCTCATCAAAAGAAAGAGAATCAGGACTTGCCTTTGTTTAGGAAAGCGCTCCTCTCCGGCTTCCATCTTTATTCCCCAGACGCCTTTCCAGGAACAGGGCCCACCCAGCTCTAACTTAGGAAGCGATGAGACTGAGACAGTAATGGATCTCTCAGTTGGTGACCTGTCCAGAAATGTCGGTGAGTAGCATTCTCTGGAGCCTCACTGGTCCTCAGCTCGATTTACAGGCTTTTTTCTCTTCCGCTAGAGATCTGAGGTTGAGGTCCTAGTATTTCCAGGGCTTTTTATTTTGGACGCCTTAGCCTACAGCGCCACCATGCGTTTTCCATTTAATACTACTTCGAAAAGAATCGCCACCTTGTATTCTCTCTATACTCCTGTAAAAATCTAGTAATCCTAATAATTTATCTATCGAATTATCCCAATAATCTACTGGGAGCTTGAAAGTGGTTTGAGGGAGATGATGTAATTACAAAACCATGCAACTATAATTATTCATCCCTTAATTCAAAGAAATATTACTGATATCTATGTACTAGGTTCTGAAATACATCAGTAAACAGACCAGACATGGTTTTTACCTTCTAGAGAACCTGTAGTATGTATGGGGTGCTCTGAGGAGAACAGAAAAGTGGAAGAAGATTTAATAGTGATCAGTCATCCTGTAAAAAATAACAATATATACCTATGTAATTTCTTTAAATTCTCTCAGCAAAAAGCATGAATTCCTCCAGATTTTCTTCCAAATTCTAGGCAGCCTATGTGCCAGAGTTGTGGTTCTCATTGGTAGAATCACATAAAGGAAAAAGCTACCAGTTAATTCCAGTTTATATGCCCTTTCTACATAGGGTCAGAGAGCTATGGTTTTTTGAAACTCAAACTATGGGGAAATGCATAAAGTCACTTCCTATAGCTCTTACCCTGCTTTGTCTCCTTAGCATTGATCACCATCTGATATAGCATATATGTACATGTTTATTTTCTGTCATTCTTGAGTTCCAGAGCTTTGTTTTGTTCAATTCTATATCCCTCAACATCTAGTCCCTGACACATGGTAGATGCTCAACAAATATTTATTGAATAGGTCAATGAATACATCACAATTCACTTTTAAAATTTGACTGACGGATTCTCTTCCTAATGGAAAAGCTCCATTTTTTTGCTAGGATTCTGGTTCATTATATGAGCTGGATGAACAAGACAGCATGTTCCCAAGCAGCTGTTTTCCATGCTCTTTTGAAGAGTAATTTGAAATAATTTGGAATGATTTAAAATGGTTTTAATTAAATAGCAAAATACTCTTGCTACCCCCCCAACAAATGAATATATTATAAAAAAAGAAAGAACATAACGACCAGGCTATAATGATTTTACAAATAAGGTATACATCTCTTTAAAACACTTTTTACATTGTCGGTGTTATTTCACACAAATGCTATTATGACACTAATGATATTTATAACTTATATAGTAGAATATTCTAAGTTTCTACTAAGTACTCCACAAACTGTACAATTTGGAAATAATCTATCAATTCTAAAAAGTATACAGTCTAACAAAAGCTTGTGCTTGTCTCTTATAGACTACTAATATTCCACAACCTTTAGACCCAAATATTGTTAAATTAAAACAAAAACCACAATTTATAAATTAATATGAAAACCACAAAAAATAAGTTTCAATCCATACAAAAATATCTAAACATGCTTTTAACAAGTGAAAACAAAAACCTACTTAGCTTCTTAATTAGAGGAAAGTTTATTACAAGAGCACTTGTTTCCAAAAACCCAAGGAGCAAAGCAGACTTGGGTGGGACTGGAAAATGTACAAGGTTACTCTTTAGGCATCTCCTTCCTTCTTGCCTCTAAGTGTATTGGCTTTCTATGCTTCTTTTCATGGCTTTAGCCAACATGATATTTCTTGTTAAGTTCCTAACAGATGGACTATTTCATATCTGGTTTCTAAAGCTACTAAAAAAAAAAACCCAGAGAGAATCAGATTGGTACAATTGGATCAGTAATGTCTACCACTTTGTTTGATTGTCTGAAATCAGAGAGGAAGATGAATCATTAAAATAAACATGGCTATAACAGTAGATGTCTACTGAAAAGAAAAATTTCCAGAAAGAGATGGGGTGGGATCTATAATTTTAAATATCTAGGAAAAAATCTACCGATTTTTAAATAATACTCATGTATATTATGTACTCAAGTTTGATATAAAGAGATAAAATGTCTTTAAGTGTGGGGGAAATTGTAAGTTTTTTCCATTTAATACTACTGTGAAACAAAAACATGCAATATTTGCAGATGTTTCTCCCTTTAAAAAATTAAGCCACGTATGCATAATATCATAGTAAACTGAAGATATACTAGTGACTTGTTATATTTATATCATGCCTATCTCCTAAGTAACCACAACATCAAACATTTAGAACATATTTCTGGACAATATTCAAACAGAGAATGGGGCTAGGGTCATTTACAGATCAGTAGTAGTTGATGATGAAAAGTTGATAAATTGAACAAATATTCATGACTTTTCAGTAATGAAGTAATGTTACAAGTTTGTTGTCTAAATCGAAATACTTAAAATTTCTAATCTTCTTAACTTGGAAAATGAAATAAAATATCCAAGAAGTTCTATATGGACCAAAAAAGGTAATGGAGATGTAGTATATTTAGAAAGAACTAACCTTCAACTTGAATGCTCTGAAAACTTAGCAAATTCCTAATTGAATCCAAAACTGTTTAAGAAGTTAGAGTTTTCCTCCACATCATTGACAAATCGACTTGTGATGATTGGAGGCAACAGACTTCAGAACTTGAACTCTCTGGTGTTCCCTGAGCCTCCTGTCAGATACACTTCATACTGGTAATTCTGGGACAGGGTTCCAGTGCCGCTGACATCCACTAGGTGGCCCGGAAAGTGGCCCTCGGGCACTGAGCTGCCACTCATCCAGGCGGCCCTGCCCCTCCTGCACAACTTCACCGCGACGAATGCCAGCACCGAGAACAGGAAGAGCGACGACATCGACGCCAGCGCGATGACCAGGTAGACGGTGAGCGGGTCGGCCTGGGCCGCGTCGGCAGCCGCTTCCGGGAGCGGCAGGTAGGGCTGCGAGAAGCCGTCCACCAGCAGCACGTGCAGCGTGACGCTGGCCGACAGCGGCGGCTCGCCATTGTCCTTGACCAGCACCAGCAGCCTGTGCTTGGCCGCGTCGCGCTCGCTCC
>NW_006443124.1:4656229-4660593 GCF_000325575.1 Pteropus alecto
TCGCCCATCTACCGCCATGAGAGTTAACCTGAGCTCAGGCTGTTCCTCACGATCTAGGGCTTTGTCCAGAACCAGCTCTGGGTATTTTCTGCCCTCACTGCCATTTCGGGTAAGAACGTGGAAATGGGAGTTGGGGTAGATGGTGTACTTTTGAATGTTATTGATGCCTACATCTAAATCTTGTGCATTTTTTAGGGGAAACAGAGTCCCTGGAAGAGTATTTTCCATTATTTTCAAAGTCATTTCTGCTTCTGGAAACACAGGTGAATTGTCATTTATGTCACTAACCAAAAGCTTAAACCTATATACCTCCAAAGGTTCTTCCAGTAACACCTGGAATTGCAGCATGCAAGGCTCCGTGGGACCACACAGTTCTTCCCGATCCAATTTCTCATTTACTTGTAAATCTCCAGTCTGAAGGTTCAGCTGAAAGTGTTTTTTGTTGTTGTTAACAATGACCCGAGCCCTCCGCCAAGACAGCATTCCTACCTCTAGCCCTATGTCCTTTGCTAGATTGGCCACAAAAGATCCAGTGGCCGTTTCTTCTACGACACTATAACCTTCATGCTCCGCCCAAGTCTGAGCCAGGAAAACAAAGAGAAGCAGGACTTGCCTTAGTATAGGAAAGCGCTGCTCTTCAGCCTCCATTTCTCCAACGCCAGAAGTCTTTAGGGTCGGGGTTCCTGTTGGGTCTGTAGGCAGTCTGTCCTGGCAGTCTGTCCTTGCTGTAAGGTAAGTCGGTTAAGATTCCTGTTCTGTTAGAAGGCTGTCTATACGGCCGGTCCCTTCTGCAGGTCAGGTTTTTTCAGCATTAGCTTACATCGCCTAGATCTGTATATGACTGCCCCCATCTGCAGGTCTGATTTTCTCAGCCTTAGCTTACAGCGCCACCATGTGTTTACTTAAGCTCAATTTGCTGGAAATGCTATAAAACGTGTTCCACTTAGATTTATGCACACATACACAAATAACCACCACAGATTGCATATAGAGTGGTTTATAAATAAAATGGTAACTTCTATTTTCATGTGAAATTATAAATGTAGAAATGATGCCAGACACTTTTGGAAATGATGCAAGAACAAAGCTAACTATATTTATTTGTTTATTCAACAAAATCATTGATTTTATATTATATTTCATACTGTACTAAGTGCTGGAAATACTAATACCTTCTTTGACATGGAGTTTACAATATAATGTCTACCATAATGTACAGCGTGTACTCTGGAGGAAACTGAGTAGAAAAAGATGCATAGCTATCAGTCTATTTCTAAAGAAAAAAGTATACACCATTAAACTCCCAACTCATTGCCAGAAGAGTAGATGAAGAAATTCATGTACATGTTTCAGAAGTATAAAATTAATAGACTAGCTAGAGCTGGTTTATTATGCAAACCCAATAGACAGCTTAAGGCCTTGTGGATAATTTATCTGTAAATGTTGTCTAGAGAGGACATCCCTATAGCTCTGTACGTATGTTGTATTGACTGGTACACTATCTAAAATGATTTGTAAAGAGCATCTACATCTATTACTAAAACTAAGATACATACATGTTGAAGCTAAGATTCAGAGAAAGTCAAGATCACAAAGATAAGGTTATGGTAAAAACTAAAGTGCAGAAGAAAATAAGCTAGATTCATCTGAAACAGTAGGTTAAACTTATTCCCAAGTACAAAAGATCACAACTGCTTTTTAGCAAGCAACTCACGTATCTCTTATGGATAGCTTAAGATCCTGGCACCCTAACATGGAACTGCAATTCTTTTACCCCTAAGAATGGTAAAAATCTCTTGGAGTCAGGGACCTTGGGTCTCCCCAACTGCACCATACCTTAGCCAATATTTCAATAATATTGTTTTAATAATAGTATCATGTATTCTGGCACTCCAGTTACCTGGCTAACTAGGAAAACTTAGTGTCACCCAAGTGTAATCATTGTATTGAATATTGGTTTAATTTCATTAAGACACAAATCACTCAAATTGACTTTGTATTTTAGAATATTTTCCTCTACATAGGGAAAAAATTTAAGTAAACCTTCAAAATATGAGAACATGCTTGTTACAGTTAAAATCTGATAATTTTCCTTATAGAAAAATTTCAGTCATGGATCCAAACTCTTTATTATGGAATTAAATGTGCAAAAATATGCTCTAAATGTTCATGCATTTTTTAATATTAGTGGATAGAAGCTGGTATCTATGTCAGTGAGCAAATTGATCAAAATTAGCTTTTCATTCCCATCTGTCATCTGTCAGTAAACCTTATTTTTCTCTTCTAGAGAAAAATTTAAGCCTGTAGACTTGGCGGGAAGCTTGAAAACTTTTTCATGAGGCTCTCTAGTAGCAGCATGTATCAATCAAATATTTATTTTCTTAATGAAATCAGGAATCAACCCCTATAACCAAATCAGATTATTTGTAGATGTTGAAGATTTTACATTAAATGATAAAATAATTCTGTTCACATTAAACTCAGTAAATAATTTTTAAAAGAAATAGGTGCTAAGGAGGGTATGATGATCCTGAGAAAAGATATAGACACCCAAACAATAACAACTTCAGTGCTACTTTTTAAAACTGATCCAGGGGCACATGAAATAATGGAGGGAAACGTGTTAACAAGTCATTACATAAAAATCTTTGTAGCATTTTTCTGTTAAAAGACCTCATAAATTATGTACAGAATTGTTTTACAACAGAATTCTCTAGTATAGATTATCTCTAAGCTTGTACATTTTTATTTAATTCATTAATACTAGAAGCATGCAATAAAAGAAGGGTTTGATGGTATGTAGTCTAATTGAGTACTCAAGACTGCATTTATCTTTCCTGTCTCTTTTGGTTTTGAGAAAGGCCCCAGCCTCCCCAAGATGAGTTAAAGAAAAAGTTTTATTATTAAGAAACTGAAGTCTTACTGTAGAATTAAGGACAATTAGACATTGGAGACTTTATAGACACTAAACCAGGAACAGATAGGTCTAGAACCAAGTAGCTGCCTTAGTCTCTATTGTTTCTTAGGCTTCTACCTCCTCCACTCCCTTATTCCTTCTCACCTTTATTCTTTCCTTCCTTTCCTTACTCCTTTCTTACCTTCCTCTCTAGATGCCTTTCTATGTTGCCAAACTACACAAGAATGAACGAAGCTACTTAAGCTCATGCTTAACATTTATTTACTAGTTACAAGCAATCAAGGAAAGAAGTAGATGAACTGAACCTTAACTGCCAATTTTTGGGTTTAGAGAATGTGACTATTCCTGCTTTAATCAGGAGTCTATTACTGGGCCAGTCAAAAATTGTCAAGAGAGGTAAAAAAAAAAAAAAAAAAAAAAAGAACAAACTTCTCCATAGCAATTACCTTTCTTGGATATCACCAGGAAGTTCTCAGACAAGAAGTGCAGGCTAGGACATATGCCTTAATCTAAACAAGATCAGAATTTATTTTAAGACAACACCACCTACCAGCAATAGAAACAGTTCACAAAATATTAATGCAGAAAAATTTCTCTGAACTATTTGTCAGAAGAGTAGAATGGGAAGATTGATTATGCTTTAAAAAATCCTTTAAAAGATAACATTAAAAACCAACCTAACTGGAAAACAAAGCAATTATGTTTTTATTCATACCATGCATTTTCTTCTATAATAATACCATCAAACATGTAAAAACTTTTGATGAGAGGATCTAGAGGCTAGAACACTCAGAGTATATGACTGAGCTGAGTGTGCAATTAAGCTTCAAGGACATGCTGTATATTTGAATAAATAAGGTTGCATTTTGGAAGAAAGACTAAGCAAATCCTAGCTCTTTTAGTTTTCTCACAGTTAATATAAAAAACAGAAAATAGATTTAAATTATTGAAATTATACAAATTCTCAAGTGGTTCCCTAAAATAATTTTACATTACAATGAAAAAGTTTTACAAAGAAATAGCGCGCATTCTAAAAGTTCTGCATAATAATCAAATCCCTAATTAAAACCAAAGCCATTCAAAAAAATGTGGCTTTCCTCCCTTTCAGTGTTCAGTGGTGGGAAATTGGGGATAACGGGTTTAAGGAACTTGAACTCGCTGGTCCCAGCACCTCCCGCGAGACACACCTCATACTGGTAGTTCTGAGACAGGGTTCCGGTGCCGCTGACGTCCACTAGGTGGCCCGGAAAGTGGCCCTCGGGCACTGAGCTGCCACTCATCCAGGCGGCCCTGCCCCTCCTGCACAACTTCACCGCGACGAACGCCAGCACCGAGAACAGGAAGAGCGAAGACACCGACGCCAGCGCGATGACCAGGTAGACGGTGAGCGGGTCGGCCTGGGCCGCGTCGGCAGCCGCTTCCGGGAGCGGCAGGGAGGGGTGCGAGA
>NW_006443124.1:4660927-4686595 GCF_000325575.1 Pteropus alecto
AGCACCAGCACCAGCGCCGGGCTGCTCAGCGCCGGGGAGCCGCGGTCCACGGCGCCCACGCCGAACTCCAAGACCCGCAGGGCCTCGTAATCCAGCGCCCTCAGGGCGAACAGCTGCCCGTTGTCCGCGTTGATGGACACCAGGGAGGCCAGGGGCAGCTGCGGGTCCTGGGGCGGCAGCAGCGAGTAGGTGACCTGGGCGTTGGCGCCCGCGTCTCTGTCTGTGGCGCTGACGCTGCCGATGTGCAGGGCGGGGCTGTTGTTCTCGCGGACGAACAGCGTGTAGGAGGTTTGAGTGAAGGCCGGGGCGTTGTCGTTGACGTCGGAGACTATCACGGTTATGTTATGTTCGGTTTTCAGTCTGGGGGTCCCCAAATCAGTGACGGTGATGGTAATGTTGTATTCAGTTCTGGTCTCTCTGTCCAATGGGCGCTCTGTTACCAGGGTGTAGAAATTCTTGAAAGTGGGTTTCAAGAGAAAGGGGAGATTATCTTGAATTGAGCAAACCATCTTCCCGTTGTCCTCAGAGTCTTGGTCTCGTACACCAAAAACAGCGACGACCATCTCAGGTGATGAATTTTCCGGTATGGGGCTGGTAAGAGATGTTATGACTATTTCTGGTGGGTTATCATTCACATCTAGGACCCGAATTAAAATCGTAGATTTTCCCGTGAGGCTTCCACCGTCAATGGCCTGAATATTTATCATGTAAGACTGAATTAACTCGAAATCCAAAAGTGCTTTTAAATGGACTTCGCCAGAGACTGGATGGATTTCAAATGTTTTCCGTATGTCTCTGGAGATGTGCGAAAACGAATAAGATAGTTCTCCATTTATTCCTGTGTCTAAATCTGTAGCAGACACCTTGACGACCAAGGAGTCCAGAGGGCTGTTTTCTGGTATCTGAACCTCATAGAGGGGACTCTGGAACTCAGGGGCATTGTCATTGATATCTAAGACCAAAACGCGAACCACTGCAGTTCCAGACCTGGGCGGAGACCCACCATCCAAGGCTGTTAGCGTTAATCTAAGCTCAGGCTCCTTCTCTCGATCCAGAGATTGGTCCAGTACCAGCTCTGGGTATTTTCTGCCCTCATCACTGTCTTCTAATTTAAGGTGGAAATGAGGATTGGGGCTTAATGTGTAGTTTTGGACACCATTCTTTCCTACATCCAAGTCCTGAGCACTCTCCATTTGAAATGAGGTTCCTGGAGCAGTACCTTCTTGAATTTTCAGAAGTATATCTTTATCTAAGAATGTGGGAGTGTGATCATTTATGTCTCTGACCCAAAGCTCAGCCCGAAAAAATTGCAAAGGATTTTCAAGTAACACCTGAAAATGCAATACACATGGCTCCGTGAAATCACAAAGTGCCTCCCGGTCCAATTGCTCATTTAAGAGCAAGTTGCCAGTCTGCTGATCCAACCACAGGTATGGTTTATAATCGTCAAAGATGACTCTGGCCCTCCGCGCAGCCAAGTCTTCCACACCTGAACCTACGTCTTTCACCACGTTGGCTATAAAGGAGCCGGTCTCTGTTTCTTCTGCTACAGAAAAGCGCCAGTTCTCTGAACACACCAAAGACCCTCCCAGGCAAACAAAGAAAATCAGCACTTGCCTTATCTGCTGAGGGCTTTTCTCTCTCGGCTCCATGGCTCTTTTATTCAAAGGTCTTCCTGCAGAAATGTTTTCAGCTCAATCTCAAACAGCTCTGGGAGTTGCTCCTATCAACCAGGACCTTTGAGAATCTATAGATTTGTAATCCTGTCGCGAGGGTGTCGTTGGCTGCCTAGCTATCTCTTGAAAGCCCCCTTTTCCCTCCCTGTTTCTCCAGCACTCTCAATTCCACCAGTCAATAGAAGCTAGGGCATCTGATGTTTCAAAAATTTCCCCATCTTATCCTGCAGCGCCACCATGCGACTCTGCAGATTCTCAGGTTTTAAACAAAGTCAAATAAGTTTGCAAGAAAATATTATCTTGTTTGTTGATGAATTTTAACTGTATTTACTTCTATATTCTTATTTTCTGAGTTAGATTCTTTGCAACATGTGAGGCAATTACTATTCAGTCCTTAACACAATAAACCACAATTTGCTAGAGCTGTGGTGGATATAAAAAAACATATTTAAAATATAGCCCCAATCTCAAATAAATTATCATCTCTGTGAAGGCACTATATAAAGCAATTAAAAATAACCAAGAGGCCTCTTATGTAATTGATTTAGTGAGTAAGAGGTTCCCAGGAAAACTGGAAATGGGAACCAAAGGTCTTAATTGTCTCTAGCTGTCAGCAAATACTCTTTGAAAAGACAATAAGAATAAGGTCATGCATGTCAGTGGAAATGCAAAATTATTGAAGGGTTTTAAATAGAAAAGCGACATGACCATGTTTTTATTTTTATTTTTTTGCATTTCTCTTATATCTAGTGAAGTTGAGTATCTTTTCATATAACTATTGGTCATTTGTATGTCTTTTGGGAGGAATTGTCTGTTCAGGTCCCCTGTTCATTGTCTAATTGGATCATTTATTTTTGTTATTAGTTTCAAGTCGACCGATGTTTTTATTTTTCAAAACATCCTGTTTCATTGTTGAGAATAAAGAGGAGTAAGACTAAATGCAACGGACTGATTAGAAGTTGCAACAAATGAACAAGACAAACAAAAACTCATAGACACATACAACAGTTTAGTGGTTACCAGAGGGAATGGAAAAGGGGGAGGTAGATAAGGGTACAGGGAGTCAAATATATGGTGACAGAAGGAGATTGACTTTGGGAGGTGAACACGCAATGCAATATACAGATGATGTATTATAGAATTGTATATTTGGAACCTATATAATTTTATTAACCAATGTCACCCAAAAAAATTTATTAAAAAGTAAATTTAAAAAAGAAGTTGCAGTAATACAGTTAAGATATGATACAATTAAGATATGAAATACAGTTATATTAGGATGATAAAGATAAAATCTATTGCATGTGGTAATAGATTAGATATAGAGGAAATGGTGTAAGGAGTAAAAGTAAGAACTTTTTTACAGGTTTAAGGGACTGAGCAAATGTTGGTGCTATTAACTGATAAAGTAAATACAGGAAGAGGAGAAGAGGAAACAGGTATAGAGCTAGAGAAGATCTTTCATTTGAGGAAGGGAAAATTTTAACTTAAAACATGTTGAATTTGAAGTGTCCATAGAGTATCCATGTAAAAGTAATATAAATGATCTTTCATTACATAAATGAAGTTGAGGAAAGAAGTTTGGGCTGCAGAGATGAATTTGGAATTTATTGGTATAAATGATGGTTGAAGCCTTTGAGAAAGAATGTAAGTCATAGATTAAGATAAGTGTGTATGAATTTGCAATTTCAGCTCTAAGAGACTACCATCTCCAGAAAGTGGCCATGGTCATAAGTGACTAGAGTAGAAGTGAATATCAGTAGAAATGTCGAAGTCTAGAAACATATACAGGCCAAATTCCTGTACTCAGAATTGTGGCAAGGGATGGAAAAAGGAAAATTATAAGAAGTTATATTTGAAAGATAAAATGTGTTTACACCAATTCTTTCCTATGATCTTGACTAATTTAAAACCAAACTGATACACAATTGATTTGATTCTCTCATTTAATGACTCTTGTGTGCAAAAACTATTTAGACATGACAGTTTGCTAATTTCTTTCAGTACATTGAAGATGTCTTACTTTCTTTTAGTTTCCATTGCTACTGTTGAGAAATTGTCAACATGGAACATAGCTATGAGTTTGATTGTTGTGTGTTTAAAGATTAAATGTCTTTTTCCCATGGCTGGCTTGCTTGCTTTCTCTCTCTCTCTCTCTCTCTCTCTCTCTCTCTCTTTCTTTCTTTCTTTCTTTTTTGTTAAAGATATCTTTGTCTTTGTCTTTCAAATTTTCACAATGTTTCTAGGCATGGTTATTTTTTATTTATCCTGCTAGATTTATTTGGGTCTCTTGAATCTGCATTGACATTTTCATAAATTCTGGAAAATTCCAGCCATTATTTTTTCAAATATTGCTTCTGAACAAATCTTTCTCATTGCTCCTCCTGGAATTCTAGTTAAATATGTTAAACCTTTTCACTCTGTCTTGTGTTTGTAACTATCTCCTCCATATTTTTCATCTCATTCTCTCTCTCTGAGCTGCATTCTAGATAAACTATATTCTGACCTATTTTTCACTCCATAAATTTTTTATTTGGTGAAATCTAATTTTCTATTAAAACTCTTATTCAGCTTTAAATTTTGATTATCATATTTTTCCATTCCAAGAGTTCTATTTGGTTCTAATCTTTCTAACCTTTCTAATCTTTCACATTTATTGTTTCTTGTTCCCTATACATCTTCAAGTATAGCTTTTATTTCAATTAAAGTGGTTAGCATATTACAGACTGTGCATGATAATTAAAATATTTAAAGTGTTTGAAAATTTATTTGTGTTCTGTTTTTTCTACTGGCTCTCACTAATGGTGCCATGTTTCCTTGTGTATGAAATTATCTTTGTGTTTAAGAACATAAAAATTATGTGCATTAATAATTCTAGGCTTAGAATGAATAAACCTTTCACTGATGATCTGCATTCGATTCTATCAGGATCTGGGAGAACTGCTTGTCAATGACCACCTTAAATTAAGTTCATGCTAAAAATCAAGTTCAAAGCTGATATTTCCACACAAGGGCTCACTCATCCACTTCTAGTTTACTTTCATCCTAAAGGTGTTGATCTTAAGAGTCCATATTTATTAATGTGAGGGATTTCTATAAACTTCTTACTTTGTTGGGCTTTGATTTCTTCCTTAATTGTCTGAACCTAGAGGTTCTCATTTCCCAGAATTCCAAATGTTCCTAGGGAAAAAATTAATTCAGGGCTCTCTGAATCACCTTTAAACATTAACTGTGACCTGACAATATATTAGTGTTTTATTAGCTAATTGTTTTCAGTCGTAGTGTTGGTCTACATAATTTATGTCATCCTTATTAAAAATGTAAAGTCTCAAGGATGTTATTATGTCTCAAAATTATAAGTAAACTCTTAGCTTTGGGGTTTGGGTAATTGATATTCTTGAGAGATTAAAGAAATAATATGTATTTTTTACCAATTTCAACTGATTGATACTAAATCAACTCTATAATGCTGCAATAAATTTAAACAATCTCTTAGAGATAATTTCTGTAATGGCCATTGGTTAGATCCCATTTTTCTCTAAAACTCTTATTCTCCTATGTATAAACACATATCTTTTTTCCTAGATCTGTTTCTTCTTCTCTCCTTCTGAGATATTTATTGGATATTTGTACATTCTACAAATATAAGATATTATCTATTACATAGATATATGGCACTGTACTGGACTATCAGTCTCTTTCTTCCTTTTAATACTTTTGAGATTTACCCATGTGGTTGTATGTATACCTAGTTAGTCCTTTTGATCACTGCATAATATTCCTTCACAACCATGTCCCACATTTTATTTATCGATTGCTTTACTGATGGGATATGTGGGTGACCTCCTGTTTTTTGCTTTCCCAACATGAACATTCTCATGCACATCATTTGGTAAAGTGGGTAAGAGTTTTCTGGTTTATACACCCCAAAACAGAATTGCTAGATCATAGGATATGTACATACTAAATTTCACTAAATACTACTGAAAATCTCTCAAAGTGGGCTGCACATGCGACTTCCTATTGTTACATCTGATATTACCCAAATTTCCCATCTTTACTAATGTCATATAAACTGAGTATAAACTGGTGTCTTATTTTAATATGCATTTAATCAACTAATGAGGTTGAGCATCACTTCATGTTCTTTTCAGACTTTCTGTTTTACCTTTTTTTTTTTTTTAAATTTCCTTTCCCCCTGACCTAAAAAAATTCTACTGGCTCTCCTGACTTTATTTTTGCTGATCTGAAAGAGTTATTTGAATAATCTAAATACTAACCCTCTTCAGTTAAAATTCTGCAAGTAGTTTCTCTCTGTCATCTGCTTGCTTGTCTGTGCTATCATCTAGTTTTGAGGTCGTAATACTTTCCAATTTTCATCTTTATTGTTTATATTTTTTAAAGCCTTGTTTAAGAAATTCAAACCAATAGTAAGGTCATAAATATATTTTTACTTAGATTAATTACATTTGTTCCAATTAAAATATTTCAGATTTTTACATCCATATGTTTATTATTTTTATATGGCCTGAGATAATTTTGTTTCTTTATATAGTGAGCCAATTTTCCCAATAACATTCGCTAAGTAATCAGTCTCCCTGCAAGCCCCAGTGATTTTGACACCTCCTCTATTATATCTGAATTCTTTTATATAAAAGAATCTGATCCTGGATTTTATTCTATCTCGTAGTCTACAAGTCTGTTTCTTATGGTTCAAATAAAATATTCTGTTCTTATCTATTCTTATTCTTATGCATAAAAAGCATATGATTTCTTATGACATGAGGTATAAATTGGGCCTAAATAGTCTTTTTCAGAATTTTATTGCTTAAATGTCTATTTAAATGTAATCCTCACAACTAGTGTCTATTGCAACACAAAATAAAACCAGTAAAAATTAGGTGACGCAAAAAAAAGAGATTCCTAAGGAAATTGGAATTTGTTTCACCCATTTCACAGTGTCAAGTAAAATTCCATTTTACTGCATCAACTAGTCCATAATAGTTAGTTTTATGAGTGAAATTACAGAAGTGTATGTGCACACTAGCTTTATATCCACACTACATTCCAGTTATCAAAATCTCTCTTATAATCTTCCATTTAACTGTCTACTTATAGATTGGAGACAAAATTTGTAACACCATGAGGTATATATAAACTAAATACAGATCCATTCCTTTTTTGTAGATATTTGAGAGAGGCCATAAAATATTAAAAATTTTATATGTTTACTCTTAAATATCAATGGAAAAGTAAACCTAATTCTTTTCATTTACAGTTTGCATTTTCATTTTGATTTCTTAACCTGTTTTTATCTATACTTTGCTGATGGAGGGTTATTTTACTCAGGATGATGCCATAAACTACATTCTAGTTAAGTAATGGACAATATAAAATAATAAAACTTAAACTAGCAAATATGACATATTTAAAGAAAAAACAGCAATATTAAGTCCCAGAATATTATAAGATTTGTCCTCCCAAACAGCATATCAACAACAAAAAAAGAAAATTACTTAAATCAATGATTTCCAATGTGGTCACCTTTATTTTGTCATAAATTCTTGAAAAAAAAAAACCACCATATAACAAACAAACAAACAGATACCCTAGTACTGAATATGGAGAGGCAGCAGTTTTACCCTTTATAATAAAAAATTTCAAGAACAGTTAGATAAAATCCAATTATTTTCTACTCAGATTCAATAGCATTAAAATTTTTTGCTTTATTTATGATTTGATAATATGTCTAGAAGTAAATTACATATATTGTGGAATTCAATCTTAATACTTAAGTTTGTAAGTGCAATTAATAATACTGTCTTGCATTACAGTGCCATTATCACAACAAAAAGTTAGCAATAAGTTTGTTAGTATGACATTTTGACCAAATAAATGAAAAAAAAAAACCAAATTATATTTCCATGTCATTATAGCCACTAATAAGATTTTTAAAGTACTGATGAGATAGTGAGAACCAATGCATGCAGCAGCAGTACAATCTAAAATGCATTACAAATTGGCAAAAATATCCCGTTTCCCAAGAATGATAAAGAATAGTAATTTAAAATAAATTATTTTATTGAATGTTGAATCCAAAGCTATTCCTAAAGTTCTCACTTTCCTCAATATTCCTATCAGTATCATGGACTGAGAGATTGGGAATAATTGGCTTCAGAAATTTAAATTCATCTGTCCCAGTACCTCCCATTAGACGTACCTCACTCTGGTAGATTTGGGAAAGGGTCCCGGTGCCGCCGACGTCCACCAGATGGCCCGAAAAGTGGCCTTCAGCCACTGAGCAGCCACCCACCCAGGCGGCCCCATTCCTCCTGCACAGCCGCACCGCGATGAACGCCAGCACCGAGAACAGGAAGAGCGACGACACCGACGCCAACGCGATGACCAGGTAGACGGTGAGCGGGTCGGCCTGGGCCGCGTCGGCAGCCGCTTCCGGGAGCGGCAGGTAGGGCTGCGAGAAGCCGTCCACCAGCAGCACGTGCAGCGTGACGCTGGCCGACAGCGGCGGCTCGCCATTGTCCTTGACCAGCACCAGCAGCCTGTGCTTGGCCGCGTCGCGCTCGCTCAGCAGCCGCGCCGTGCGCACCTCGCCGTTGTGCGCCCACACGCTGAACAGCCCGGGCTCCGTGGCCTTGAGCAGCTGGTACGACAGCCAGGCGTTCTGGCCCGAGTCGCCGTCCACCGCCACCACCTTGCTCACCAGGTAGCCCGGCTCGGCCGCCCTGGGCACCAGCTCGGTGCAGGGCGCAGAGCCGTTCTGCAGCGGGTACAGCACGAAGGGCGAGTTGTCGTTGGCGTCCAGCACCAGCACGCGCACCAGCGCCTGGCTGCTCAGCGCCGGGGAGCCGCGGTCCACGGCGCCCACGCCGAACTCCAAGACCCGCAGGGCCTCGTAATCCAGCGCCCTCAGGGCGAACAGCTGCCCGTTGTCCGCGTTGATGGACACCAGGGAGGCCAGGGGCAGCTGCGGGTCCTGGGGCGGCAGCAGCGAGTAGGTGACCTGGGCGTTGGCGCCCGCGTCTCTGTCTGTGGCGCTGACGCTGCCGATGTGCAGGGCGGGGCTGTTGTTCTCGCGGACGAACAGCGTGTAGGAGGTTTGGGTGAAGGCCGGGGCGTTGTCGTTGACGTCGGAGACCAGTACCGTTATATTGCACTCGGTTTTCAGTCTGGGGGTACCCATATCTGTTACGGTGATGGTGATGTTGTACTCGGCTCTTACCTCTCTGTCTAGTGCTTTTTCCGAAACTACAGTGAAAAAGTTCTTGAAGGTCGGTTTTAGAAGAAAGGGGAGGTCATCTTGAATAGAGCAAACCGTCCTCCCATTTTCCCCAGTGTCTTGGTCTCGGACACTAAAGAGAGCCACAAGGGTCTCTGAGGCATTCTCTGGAATTATCTTTGTAATTGATGACATGGTCACTTCTGGTGCATTGTCGTTTATATCTATTACGGTAATTAGAAGAGTGCATTTTTCTGAAAGACCCCCACCATCTGTTGCCTGAATATTTATAATGTAGGACTGTATTACTTCAAAATCTAAGCTTGATCTCAGGTGAACTTCCCCAGATGTTGGGTTTATTTCAAACGTTTTACGAATGTCTTCAGATGCGTGGAAAAACATATAAGATATTTTTCCATAATAGCCTGCATCCAAATCCTTAGCAGTGATGGTTATTATCCAGGATCCAATGGGTGTGTCCTCCAGGATCTGCGCCTCATAGAGCTTCTGAGGAAACTCAGGTGCATTGTCATTGATGTCCAAGACCTTGATGAGAACCAAAGTTGTCCCAGACCTGGGTGGAGATCCACCATCCAGAGCTATGAGTATTAATCTGAGCTCAGGTTCCTCTTCGTGGTCTAACTCTCTGTCCAGGACCAGTTCTGGGTATATCTTTCCATAACCGCTGTCTTGAATTTTAATGTAGAAATGAGAATTGGGACTAATTGTGTAGTTTTGGAGACTATTGCTTCCAATGTCCAAATCTTGAGCACTCTCCATTAGAAATGTGGTTCCAGTAGTGGCACTTTCTGATATTTTCAAAAGTATTTCCTTATCCAGAAATGTAGGGGAGTGATCATTTATATCTTTGATGTGCAGCTCAGCCCAAAAAAACTGTAAAGGGTTTTGCAATACCAATTGAAAATGCAGCACACAGGGCTCTGTGGAGCCACATAGCTCTTCTCGGTCCAGTCTCTTATTTAGGAGCAAATCTCCAGTCAGCAAATTGAGGTGCAAATGCTTTTCATTATCATCAGACACTACTCGGGCCTCCCGTGAGGACAGCTCCTCCACCCCAAGCCCCAGATCTCTTACCAGATTGGCCACAAAAGAGCCAATTTCTGTTTCTTCGGCCACAGAATAGTGCACAGAATTAGGACCCGCCTCAGACAATCCCAGCAAAACAAAGAGAATCAGGACTTGCCTTTTCCGCAGAGCGAGTACTCCTCTGATCGTCATAGTTCCTTTAAGCAACGTCTTTTATGGAAAATTTTAAGTTCAGCTCTAATTTGGGAGGCTGAAATGCTGCGTTTTAAAATTAGCACTCCCCAAAGGGTGTATAGCTCTCCAGCAGCTCTGTAAGTGAAGCTCCTTAATACCTCTCTTTTCAGTGGGTGAGATGTTCCCTGTTCCTCTGAATAATGGAGCCCAATGTCCTCCATGCAGTTTTCATCTTGTCCTGCAGCGCCACCATGTGTCTCTAAATCTTCTGTAATTTTTTTCTCTTTGAAGAATTCATGAATAATACATCCGGAGTATTTTAAAGCAAATCCCAGACATCATATATTTTAACCTCTAAATACTCCATTGATTATCTCTCATAGACAAGGACTTTTAAAATATAACTACTATACCATTATCACTATACCACAATCACGATCAATAAATTTAGCAATAATCCCTTGAGATAACTTATACTCAGTCTATGTTTGGTTTTCTCCAGTTTTCTCAAAAATGTTTCCTATTGTTGGTTTGTTTGAATCAGGATCTAAACGAGGTCCATACAGTGCATTTAATTATCACCATTTTGAATGCCTGACAAGAAGAATCCATTAAAATGTTTTGAAGAAATTATATTTTATTCAGTCCATTTCTTGACTATTTGCAAAATATTCTCTCCTCAACTTTTGCAAATACTTGCTGAGGTCAGCCAATTATAGTTAATAATGTATTTACTTTTTTATTGATATATTTTAAAATACACAAGGATGGACATGGCATATACAATAGAGATAATCCTCATCTTTAAGGAGTTCACAAATTAAAACAAGTTGGCAGAAAGTAATTAAATCATATCACAACATATGAACAGATAAAGAGTAATACACAAATATCTGGAAGGGACATGTTATACCTAGGAGGCAGCATAGCACAGTCATTACGAGCATGGATTTTGGAACCAAAATGTCTACATTAGAATTCTAGTCTGCCACTCACTGTCAGCATTAAGTACGTTATATATCTCTGCTTCCTTACCTGGAAAATAGAGGTAATAATAGTATTCAGCTCCTAGGATTATTATTGTCTGGCATGCGAAGAAGCTATGACACTTTATATCTCTTTAAGCTAGTGATCTTCCATCATTTCCCCCATTAAGTGCAATAAAGACAGGAAGTAATCTTAATACTTCACTTTATTAATAGCTTATGAGTTGTTGTTCTCTATGTTAAGCAGCTTTCATTTAGGGGGGAAAGATCTTGCTCCTACTTCCACTTCTAAAAAATAGAAAATTAGAATTTAATTAGCCAACATGGAGCAACTTCTATTCTCTTTATTTTTCTTGAATTCAAAAAATAATTAATCAGTTCACACAGTTCAAAAGAATTGGTAGTGAAATCTTAGCTTTCAAGAAATGTAAACATCAGATTATTTTGGAAATGCTAGAGCAAGAGATTGTACTTCCTGACAGTATTAACTAATATCCAGTCCCTCTACAATGTTAAGATGAAGTTTAAAAATATCTTGAAGGGGCAGTTTCTAGCACTGATTCTAGTTTGTGGCACTAGAAGCAACAGAAGCAATCATTATAGTCACCCTCACTCATTTCATCGTTCCCATGCCTCCTCTTTCTCATACATATGCTTCCTTTTCCTCTATATTCTGACTCATTTTGTTCATTACTCTTTCCTTTAACATCATATAGGCTTTAGATTTTTTTAATGAAATTTATTGGAAAACTTTTTCCCCAACAATAAAGGCTTTTTCTTCTGTAATATAGTTAGATCACTAAAGGCAAGCGTGGTTGGTTGGTGCCTGTGTAACATGAGACAAAGCTTACTCCCACAATGGTTTGAAATTTTTAAAAAATTAGAACCTTAAAGGACTATCTTTTGATACTTATCAGTGTTCTACCTACATCTCCTCAAACAGTGGTTTCCAAATTTTGAGTTAATATCCCTTAGTAGGTCATGAAATCAATTTATCATGACAACATGAGAAAATTAAGTAGAATGGAATAACACAGGTAATTTCAGATTGCATCACAAGAAAGCTAAGCATTAGAAAAAATAATTAACAAACATTTCTTTCTATTATGTTTGTATGTTGCATAATCCGTACAACATAATTTTTCTACTGGCTATAATTCTTTTAAGTTTGAAAATTGTACCCATTGTATATACATTAAATCCTGAGAGAAAACAGGAGGCAAAACATTATATACATTAGCACACAAGTACATTTTATACTATACAAATTATTATTCAGGCACTTGCATTTAACTAGATTGTAGTATAGCTTTGTACTATAATGAGACATCTGGAAAATTATAACTTCACATTCAAAGATTTTGTGGGTGGCCACAATATTAATGTGCCTTCACAATTATGCTCTAGGATGAATAATGAAGAAATGCTAGGAAAATTGCCTTCCAGCCCTCTCTAACAAGGTAATAACACTTATGCTTGCATCATAGGACATGATTTTTAATGTATATTTTCAATAGCAATAGACATTTTTAAATGTTAACTAAAAATTCAGTGATTTAAAGAAAGAAAAAATATTTCTGAATAGCAACCACAAGAAAAACTGCAAAAAAAATTTAAGTAAAATGAAGAATTGCTTGAACACTTAAAATACTCTTGCCTTTAGCGATCTAACTATATTACAGAAGAAAATGCCTTTATTGTTGGGGGAGGAGTTTTCCAATAAATTTCATTAAAGTGGGCTGCTTTATTTTACCGTAGGCATAATTGTGGGTGAAAGTTCAATTGGAGAGAGGGTCAGGGACAAAAAGTCATTTGGTATTATTTAAGGAGGCAAATTAATTACAAATTAAGACTTCCTGGGTTAGAGAATTACCACCTAATTACACCACAAGTAATGATAAACATTCACTTAAAAGTAAACGTGGGTAGAGCATGTGAAATACAAAAGTAACATCAGTACAATTTTAAATATCCACAAATTGGTGGGGGAGATAACTAACATTGGTCTAGAAGTGGCAGAAAACAAAATGCATATGGGGTATAAAAGTTAATTATGGTCACTGAATACTGAATCCAAAGCTACTGCAAAAGGGAGGATTTTCCTCTTTCTCCGGACATTGGAGCGGGAGGTTGGGGATAATTGGCTTCAAGAATTTGAACTCATTTGTCGCAGTACCTCCTCTCAGACACACCTCATGCTGGTAATTCTGGGACAGGGTCCCCGTACCACTGACGTCCACTAGCTGGCCCAGAAAGTGCCCTTCAGGCTCCGAGCAGCCACCCGCCCAGGAGGCCCTATTCCTCCTGCACAGCCGCACCGCGATGAACGCCAGCACCGAGAAAAGGAAGAGCGACGACACCGACGCCAACGCGATGACCAGGTAGACCGTGAGCGGGTCGGCCTGGGCCGCGTCGGCAGCCGCTTCCGGGAGCGGCAGGTAGGGCTGCGAGAAGCCGTCCACCAGCAGCACGTGCAGCGTGACGCTGGCCGACAGCGGCGGCTCGCCATTGTCCTTGACCAGCACCAGCAGCCTGTGCTTGGCCGCGTCGCGCTCGCTCAGCAGCCGCGCCGTGCGCACCTCGCCGTTGTGCGCCCACACGCTGAACAGCCCGGGCTCCGTGGCCTTGAGCAGCTGGTACGACAGCCAGGCGTTCTGGCCCGAGTCGCCGTCCACCGCCACCACCTTGCTCACCAGGTAGCCCGGCTCGGCCGCCCTGGGCACCAGCTCGGTGCAGGCCGCGGAGCCGTTCTGCAGCGGGTACAGCACGAAGGGCGAGTTGTCGTTGGCGTCCAGCACCAGCACGCGCACCAGCGCCTGGCTGCTCAGCGCCGGGGAGCCGCGGTCCACGGCGCCCACGCCGAACTCCAAGACCCGCAGGGCCTCGTAATCCAGCGCCCTCAGGGCGAACAGCTGCCCGTTGTCCGCGTTGATGGACACCAGGGAGGCCAGGGGCAGCTGCGGGTCCTGGGGCGGCAGCAGCGAGTAGGTGACCTGGGCGTTGGCGCCCGCGTCTCTGTCTGTGGCGCTGACGCTGCCGATGTGCAGGGCGGGGCTGTTGTTCTCGCGGACGAACAGCGTGTAGGAGGTTTGGGTGAAGGCCGGGGCGTTGTCGTTGACGTCGGAGACCATCAGCGTTATGTTGTGCTGGGTTTTCAGTCTGGGTGTCCCCAAGTCGGTGACAGTGATGGTGATGTTGTACTGGGCCCTGCTTTCTCTGTCCAGGGTTCCTTCCGTTTCCAATGTGTAGTAATTTTCAATAGAAGATTTCAACACGAAAGGGAGGTCTTCTGGGATAGAACAAATCATCCTTCCATTGTCCCCAGAATCTCTATCTCGGATACTAAAAATCATAACCACAGTCTCAAGCGAATTTTCTGGAATTGGACTGGTAATTGATGAAACAGTGACTTCAGGAGTATTGTCGTTCACATCCATCACCTGAATTCTGACTGTCGATTTTCCAAAAAGGCCTCCCCCATCTGTGGCTTGAATGATTATTGAGTATGATTGAATTGTTTCAAAATCCAAGGATGACGTTAAACTAACTTGCCCAGACTTTTGATTAATTTCAAAAGTCTTTCGAATATCTTCTGAGGCGTGGGAAAAAGTATATGATATTTCTCCATTTTTTCCTGAGTCTAAATCCCAAGCTGAGACGGTGACAACCAGTGAGCCTAGCATGCTATTCTCTGGAATTTTCACCTCATAAAATTGCTGCTCAAACTCTGGGGAGTTGTCATTACTGTCCACGACCACTACCCGAACAGAAGCAGTCCCAGACCTGGGTGGGGAACCGCCATCCACAGCAGTGAGGATGAAACTGAGTTGGGACTGCTCTTCATAATCCAGGGCCTTGTCCAGAACTAACTCTGGGTATTTTTTATTGTCTGGATTCACTCTCATTTTAATGTGGAAATGAGAGTTGGGGCTTATTGTGTAGCTTTTTAGAGCGTTGATTCCTACATCTAAATCCTTTGCACTTTCTAGTAAGAATATTGCACCGACAGGAGTATGCTCTGGGATTTCTAGGAGCATTTCTTTTTCTAAGAAGACAGGAGAATGGTCATTTATGTCCCTGACCTCCAGCTCAATCCGTAAAATCTGCAAGGGGTTTTTCATTAGCACCTGGAAATGCAGCACACAGGGCTCCGTGAAGCCACAGAGCTCTTCCCTGTCTAGCGCTTCGCTTAAGAGCAAATTCCCGTTGTTTAGATCCAGCTGCAAACGGTGTTTGTTATCATTAGAGACTACCTGAGCCCCCCTAGAGAACAGTTCACCCACTTCCAGTCCTAGGTCCTTTGCCAAATTGCCTACATAGCTCCCACTCTGCATTTCCTCTGCCACGGAAAAGCGTCCAGACTTGGAGCCCGCCTGAGACATTCCCAGCAAAACAAAGAGAAGCAGAACTTGCCTTATCCGCAGAGCTCCTGCCCCTCCGTTCTGCATAGTTCCTTTCCCAAAGGCTTTCTGCAGAATCGCTTAAGCTAGTCTTCGCAGTTCTGGGAAACGTGCCTCTGGTATGTCCACAGAATCTTTGGAGGCCTAAGGATTTTAACCCCTTTGAAAGGGGCGTGTAGTTCGCTCCTCTAAGTCTTCTGTCTTCCCAACGCTCTGCGAGCACTGGGTAACAGTGTCCGGAACATCATCTAGTGTAGGTCTCGCCACCTCACAATATTATCCTGCAGCGCCACCATGCGTCTGCACAGATTTTTAGAGTTTGAGGAAAGCTACCTAAATTCTGTTCGCATAAACGTCCTTTGGAAACAAATATTGGCTTATTCATTGTGTTTAAATGATTACAAATATATTCTATCTTCTACAAGAACTGATTTATATACTCTTTATAGTTCGTGATGCTGTTAGTATTTGTTTTACAGCATTTAAGTATCCATCCCCACTCTCCCAACAACTGAAAATTCTCAGGTGTAGTGAATACAGAAGTAGAAGATGTGATTCCTGGCCACGAATAGCTTGTAATTTTTCATAGAAGATTGAAAACTTGAAACCAGGAGAATATAAGTGACTGTTAAGCTAAACAAAATTCCATCACTACTTGGCCTTCTTTAGCTGGTAAGGGAAAGGGAAAGTGTACATGAATCATATCAGAAGTGCTCTCAGAGTATATAAAACTGGATTAACCATGAGATGGGACATATATAGATAGTTGTTATAGCAACAGGAGGCATTTCAGATTTCCTTGATAGCAATGAACTGTGAACTGGAAGAAAATGAAGATATTGGGGTGGAACATGTTATGTAAATCTGTAATTTAGTTCTAGTTTCTTATAATTTACAGAAATATTTAATAAATACACAAACACAAACATGTTAGTTTCATTTAAAGCAGAATCACTCCTAGGGCAGGCTTCCCTCAGGGTTCCAAGATCTACTCTAGCAACAACTATGGTCATCTACTTCCTCTTTCTGCCCAGAAAGACAAAGCGAGACTCTCTTTCCCAATCATAGAACAAAAACTTAGTTTTACTCTGATTAGACCAACTAAGATCATGTACCTGCTACTGAAACAATCATTGTTTCAAGAGGTATAGAGTTATAGAGATTTTATCCCAGAATCTGAAGACCTAGCTTTGTCCTTTGATTTGTTTTGATTTCAGTCTTAGTCAAAGGGCATGGCTGCTATGTAATAAGGAAGATCATTTGGCATAGACGCTAGAAGCTCACCAGTGTGCACACTAGGAGGTCTCAAAAGTGATCTCAAGAATAGATGAAGAGATCTAACAAGTTTGCATTTTTAAAAAGTTAAGTTCAAATTAAGCTTTTTAAAAATGTAAACTAGATACATGGTTGAAAAATCAATCACTACAAAAGGGTAGAAATTGAGATGTGTTGGATTGACTACATACTGTTATCCTCCCTTTTAAAAAATACCCATGAAAATGACATAACTATAAGAAAATGGTATGAACTCACAAAAACTAAGAATACACAAGTGAACACACATATATGATGACAGAAAGCAGATGTAAGAGCAGTTGAATTAGCAGTTTCAAGAAATGTCTAAAGTTCTTGCATTGGAGGTATTCACAAGAAACTAGTAGGTTTGTCTCACATAATACCATTTAGGTACAAGATTTAGAGGAACCAAGTGTAGAAGAAGACTGAAGTCAGCTAAGGACTAAAAACAAGTTATTAGTTGAAAGTAGATATATAGGAGAGTTGAATTCTCTGATCCTATAATCATCCTATACAGACAGGAAAGAAACTCAGGGCCAGAGGATGAAAGATTTATTCTATGAAGAAATTAAATGGGACTATCCTTAGTTTTGGAGACCGTAGACAGACTGAGTGCAAGTGTGAGGTGTGAAATTAAAATTGGAAGATTAAACAAAACTTTGCATCCTGAATGGTGAGATTTCTAGCCTCTTCCCATGTAATACTCTCCAATTGTAAGTCACAAAGTATATGCCTAATTCCCTCCCTAACCCTCACACAGAAGATATTGCAGAATCCTAACCTGGAGGATATGGAAGGCTCAGATAAAGACCTACACATACTGATATTTGAAGATCTCTCTAGGTAATAGCCCTACCCTAGCATGGTTACATTAGTGTGAAAGCCCTGCTATCAACAGGCCTCACGCACTCACAAAGAGCTGGCTGTCAGCACTATAATATGTCATCATCCTTAAACATGAGAAGAGAGCCAAGGACCATTAGATATTTGAGGAAATGCCTACAACGAAGAAAGGCCAAAATCACCTCAAAAAAAGAACAGCAGGAAACAAACAGATATAATAGAGAAAACTGAAGAAAGTACTTTAAAATGTCTGATTAATATCCCCAGGGTAGTAATATCTAATAAGAACTAATATTTATTGAGTATTTACTCTCTGCTACCCATTATTTTAAGTGCCATATATGTGTTTACTCATTTAATCTTAGTAGTAACTGTATGTAGATATATTCTTATTGTAAGATAAAGAATAATTATGTCTTATGTGCCCTTTACTAGCTATATAATCTTGGGTAAATTCTTAATTTCCCTGTGACTCTCCCATTTTGAAAATAGGTATAATAGCAGTTTTACTGCATTTTTTTGTATGCGGCATTTTAAAAGAACAACTAGGTTATTTATAGATGAGAGAAGACATTACATTTACAAATTTATAAAGGATGTTATAAAACACTCAGAGAACCAAAAAGGGCTCTTAAAAATAAATATTTGTCAGCCAAAAAGAAAAAAAAAAGGATTGGATAATAAAATAAATTTTCCAAAAAGTAGAACTAGAGACAAAGAGAAAATAAGTAGAGACTTAGTCCAGGAGATCCAATATTTAACTAATGAGATTCTGGTTAAAATGAGAACATAGAAAACTCAAGGGAGAAATTATGAAGGAAACATAACAAGAAAATTTCTCAGAACTGAAAGTGAGTATCTAAACATTAACAGGGTACACACATGTGACCAAACAAAGTAATGCATAGCTGATATTAAGGTACTTTAAGAATATGAGGGGAAAGTTTCCAATGCATCCACAATAAAAAAAAATGGAGTGACATTAAAAGAGATAGAAATCAGAATGGAATCAGTCCTCTGAACAACACCATATGAAGTCAGTAAAAGAAACACTCCTTTCAAAATCTGAGGGATGGCAGCACAATTTATAATAGCCAAGATATGGAAGCAACCTAAATGCCCATCAACAGATGATTGGATAAAGAAGTTATGGTTCATATATACAATGGAATATTACTCACCCATTAAAAAATTAAATCTTGCCGTTTGCAATGACATGGATGGACCTAGAGGTTATTTTGTCATTTGCAATGACATGGATGGACCTACAGGTTATTGTGTTGAGTGAAATAAGTCAGACGAAGACAAATAACATATGATTTCACTTATATGCAGAATCTAAGGAACAAAAAGAACAAAGTAATAAAAAAAATAGACACACAAACATAGTGGACAATCTGGTGATGGCCAGAGGCGAGGGGGGTTGGGGACTGGGGGGAATGTGGTGAAGGGTTAAATAAGTACAAATTAGTAGTTGATAGATGGGCACAGGGATGGGGAGCATGGCAGAGGGAATGCAGTTAGCATTAATGTAATGGCTAGATGGAGAGCCAGAAGAGAGAAAGGGGATCATTTTATAAACCGTGTAAATGTCTAACCAATGTACTGCATACTTGAAACTAATAATAAAGTTTTTAAAAATCTGAGAGAAAATTATTTTTGACCTAGAATTTTATACCCTGCCAAGCTATCAATGAAAATACCTTCACAAGGCAAGTTCTCCAAAACTTTTACCTCCTCTGCATCCATTTTATGAAGGTATTGAGAGATGTGTACCATCTAGATAAGAGAGTAATCTAAGAAAGAAAAATGTACTGGACATAGTATAAGGGGATGAATACAAGAAAGTATTGAAGGGAAAAAAGTCCTAGGGTGACAGCCTATAGAAATGAAGTGTAAATGAAGCAGAGATATAAATGAAGCCAGTGTAAATGAAGCAGAGATATAGCAGGATCTGGGTGAATGATCTCAAGGAAATAAATAATAGGTACCTGGCATATTTGAATATTTATATAGAAAGATTGAGTCAAATGAGGAATAATATGAAAAATTAATAGCAGTAAATAGAAAATGATGCAAGTAAAAACAACAATGGTCAGCTCTAGGAAAGATGATTTTCAAGAAAGTACATGGAATCATACTATGCCGACATGTATTTTGAAATAATCTTAGTTATATATACAAAAACTACTGGTTTAACATAACTGGGAAATAGAATAGAAATGTGCAATGTTTGTATGTGTGTTTGTTAGTTGGAAAGTAAGAAAGTTAAATCCTTTAACATAGGGTGAAGTGATTAAAGTATAAAACTGAATATCAAGATATGGAAATGTAAACATATAACTTAGAAATATTGACATCATTCTAGAGAAACCACTCAGAAGGCAGCTGGAGAGTGAAGAATATATTCTCCTTTATAATTTTAGTTCATCTTGATTTTTAAATTTGATAATAATTAAATAAATTTACATAATAAGATGAAAAGTGAATATCTTTCCAAAAGTGGATCAACATTCTCACTTTCAAATTTTCAAAATGTTTTAATTTCTATTCATTTTCATGCAGGTTATTATATTTTGTTTAAGTTACAGGACATGATCTGTGTTATGAATCAGCAAAGGGAACATCAGAAAATAGAGTAAGAGTAGTATATGTAAAGGAAATGAGGTAATATAAACACAAGAATATTACTGGAGTCCAATATCACTCACAGAATAATGTTTCATTTTATCATAAGTAGAATAATAAAGAAATATTTCTTTTTAAATGCTATGATTTAGAACCAAATGCCATGGATTTCTAACATGATTAGACAATGTTAGAACAAGGTCAGAAGTACAGATATGTCTTCTTAAATGAAGGAAATACAATAGAGGTATGGGGAGAATTATGAGATGTAGTCTGTGAAATATACTAGAAGTATCAAAATCTCAGTTTTCTAGAATGAAATATAATAAAAGTTAAATCATTGTACATTTTGAAAGTAGTAAACCTTTAAAATACTGTTTAGAAATGGTACTAATTAAAGCTGTTTAATAGTGCAAACAAGGATGAAATAACAAAAACAAACTTATAATACTTTAAAATTAGACTCGAAGTAGAATAATTCTTTAACTTGAAATTTTAAAACTAAACTAATATGATTGTATAATACTTCGAAAGTACATGAAAACATAAAAAGAATTTTTACTGAAAAGTAAATCCAAAGCTATTTCGGAAGGTGGGATTTTCTTCACTAGTGCTCCCAGGGCCCTGTGCCTGAATATTGGGGACAATGGGTTTGAGGAACTTGAACTCGCTGGTCCCTGAGCCTCCCGTCAGACACACCTTATATTGGTAGCTGTGAGACAGGGTCCCCGTGCCGCTGACGTCCACCAGGTGGCCCGGAAAGTGGCCCTCGGGCACCGAGCAGCCACCCACCCAGGCGGCCCTATTCCTCCTGCACAGCCGCACCGCGATGAACGCCAGCACCGAGAACAGGAAGAGCGACGACACCGACGCCAACGCGATGACCAGGTAGACCGTGAGCGGGTCGGCCTGGGCCGCGTCGGCAGCCGCTTCCGGGAGCGGCAGGTAGGGCTGCGAGAAGCCGTCCACCAGCAGCACGTGCAGCGTGACGCTGGCCGACAGCGGCGGCTCGCCATTGTCCTTGACCAGCACCAGCAGCCTGTGCTTGGCCGCGTCGCGCTCGCTCAGCAGCCGCGCCGTGCGCACCTCGCCGTTGTGCGCCCACACGCTGAACAGCCCGGGCTCCGTGGCCTTGAGCAGCTGGTACGACAGCCAGGCGTTCTGGCCCGAGTCGCCGTCCACCGCCACCACCTTGCTCACCAGGTAGCCCGGCTCGGCCGCCCTGGGCACCAGCTCGGTGCAGGCCGCGGAGCCGTTCTGCAGCGGGTACAGCACGAAGGGCGAGTTGTCGTTGGCGTCCAGCACCAGCACGCGCACCAGCGCCTGGCTGCTCAGCGCCGGGGAGCCGCGGTCCACGGCGCCCACGCCGAACTCCAAGACCCGCAGGGCCTCGTAATCCAGCGCCCTCAGGGCGAACAGCTGCCCGTTGTCCGCGTTGATGGACACCAGGGAGGCCAGGGGCAGCTGCGGGTCCTGGGGCGGCAGCAGCGAGTAGGTGACCTGGGCGTTGGCACCCGCGTCTCTGTCTGTGGCGCTGACGCTGCCGATGTGCAGGGCGGGGCTGTTGTTCTCGCGGACGAACAGCGTGTAGGAGGTTTGGGTGAAGGCCGGGGCGTTGTCGTTGACGTCGGAGACCATCACGGTTACGTTGTGCTCTGTTTTTAGCCTGGGTGACCCCAGGTCGGTGACGGTGATGGTGACATTGTATTCAGCTTTGCTTTCTCTGTCCAGCGCACCTTCTGTCATTAGCATGTAAAAATTCTCCACAGAGGGTCTCAGAAGAAATGGCAGATTATCTTGAATGTAGCAAAGCATCTTTCCATTTTCTCCAGAATCTCTGTCTTTAATCTTAAAAACAGCCAGTATGCTCTCAGGAGAATTCTCAGCAACGTGGTTGGAAAGTGATGACATGATCAGCTCAGGAGGATTGTCATTGGTGTCTAATACCTCAACCAAAACCATACATCTTGCAGAAAGGCCCCCACCGTCGACTGCCTGTATATTTATTTTGTAAGACTTTACTATCTCAAAGTCAAGCAACATTCTTAGAATAATTTCCCCAGAATAAGAATTTATTTGAAAGGTTGTTCGAATATCTTCAGAAGCATCAAAAAATGAATAGGATATGTCTGCATAGACTCCAGAGTCTACATCTTCTGCTGAGACTTTAGCAATAATTGATCCTACTTGACTGTTCTCTGGAGCCTGGGTGTGGTAGATTGCCTGAGAAAATTTTGGGGCATTGTCATTGATGTCCAGGATCACAATGCGTATAGTGGCAGTCCCAGACCTGGGTGGTGACCCGCCATCCAGTGCTGTGAGTGTTAAACCGAGCTCTTGCTGCTTCTCCCTATCCAGTGCCTTGTCCAACACTAGCTCTGGATATATCATATCTTCATCACTGTCGCTAATTTTAACATAGAAAAAAGAGTTGGGATTGATGGTGTAGTTTTGGATACCATTAAGTCCTCCATCTGAATCCTGTGCTCTTTCTAGTCGAAATGATGTTCCTTCAGCTGTATTTTCTAATATTTTTAAGACTATTTCTTTGTTCTGAAACACTGGTGAATGATCATTTATGTCCCTGACCCTCAGCTCAGCCCGATAAATCTGAAAGGGGTTATTCATTAGAATTTGGAAATACAACATACAGGGCTCTGTGGAGCCACACAGCTTCTCCCGGTCCAGTTGTTCATTTGTGAGCAAATCCCCAGTATGAGAATCCAGAAACAAGTGATGTTCATTATCATCAAAGACCACCCGGGCTCCCCTTGCAACCAGCTCCTGGTCCCCTAGCCCCAGGTCCTTTGCCAGATTGACCACAAATGATCCTCTCTCTGTTTCCTCTGTCACTGAATATTGTCCAAATCCAGAACCTGCCAAGTATACTCCCCCAAACAGAACGAGAAACAGGACTTGCCTTTGTCTTGGGCAGCACAACCCTCCAGCCTCCATAGCTTCTTTTGAACACGTCTTTCGTCAATATTGGTCACAATCACAGCTCCCAGCATAAAGGAAAATGCAGTTGCAAACTCCAAATCTACACTACGTAGTAGCAGGGACCTGGGATTTTGTTCCTTTCCTAATCTGGGGTAGCTGCGGTTTTCTCCCAGCCTACCTGCGGCGTTCTTTTTTGTTAGTGACATCAGCAGTGTTCTCAATTTAGTTCTTTTTTCCAGTCTCTTTAGCCTGCAGCGCCACCGCGTGGCCTCCAACAGACTCAAATGACTGAACCCAACTTGTGTGTGTATATATATTTATAAATTTATTCTTTAGGGGCTCATTTAAGTATTTCATTGTCTCGTGAAAAATAATATTGGGATAGAGAACTGTTCACGTTGTTGAGATTTTTCACTGCTTCATGAGAAAGCTAAAAATTCAACAGTTGGAAAAAGAAAGTTTCTAGCAGTTAACTCCACCTCATTGTGCTAGATTTAGTTCCGTACTAGGCCTTTCACTTCTGACACTACTACCATGCAATGTCAGGAACCAAAGGGAAATTTGTGGTGACCTCTAGGACCACCAAAATAATAGTTTTTACTTTTCCAGAAACATTGGTTATAAGAACACTAAAAACCAACAAAAGAAACTTGTTTCACACCTTCTTCAACAAATTTTCTCAAAATCTATTACATTGCTTAAAAAGAATCATCACTCTATAATCCAGAAGGGAGCATATAGGTTTTCCCTCCTCTGTACTCCCATAAAACTTAGATAATTGTCTCATAAATATTATTTCTTCCTGTTTCATGCCAATCTGTCTCTACTTAAAGATGGAAACTATGCCTTTGTCATCTTGGTTGGCAAATTAGACACTCATTAAATGTTTGCTGTGTTCAGATATGCATAAATAAACCCTTGAATACGATACAAAACAAGTTTTAGTGACTTTAAATTCTGACCATTTGAAAATTGTATCCTTTTATTTACTCATTCTTTGCAGTTTCTGTTCCCTTTTTTTATATGTCTTTGTCTTTTTATATTAGTTTTAAAATTACTTTCAGAATTAAAGAAGAGTTGGCCTTTATTTTAAGGTCATTCTAATAAAATCTAGTGGGATCTAATTTCTTTGCACAAAACAGGTGAGTAAAGAGTAAACCGCACTAATGCCTATCCTAACACTACGGAAAATAAGGACATCATTTTAATGCCTGCCTCATATAGAATTTTATTCAAAGACCTAAAATACATAAAGGACCTCTATTTTCCCATAATAAGAATGAGATACAGAATAAATCGAAGGATATTATACAGAGAAAAGGCTAGATACTGCCCAAAACAGTAATTGTTGACTATAAAACTACACCGAATAAACCTCTGCTTGCTGACCTCTATTTTTTCAGCTGAATGAGACTGCATTGTTAGTCATTAAACACTTAACAAGGATCTCTGATTTTTTCATACAGATGTAAATGCAAAAATTAAATATTTCTGCATGATGCTATAGAATGCCTAAACTTTGCCTTTTTTGTCTTTAAATTTAACCATATATACACACACTTAATACCTTTCAATGGTGTTTCTTCTTATTTTCAGAGCTGATTAGAAATTTATTTATCACACCGTAATGCAACAAAAATGTATATAAAATCGGCGGATATCAATACAGGGAAAGTAAAACTTTTTAAAAAGGTAATAGTTTAAGAAAACTGCTATAATGAGAACTGAAGATGACAAATCAAACACAATACCAGTTTTAAAAGGAAAATAGAAGAAATATCACATGGTACACAGATCACATGCAACAGATTATTTTAATAATTGAAAAATTCTATGCAAAATACTAAAATACTAAAATACTAAATGTAATTAGAAAGTGAATAAAGACATTTATATGGTGGAAAAATTAATAATATCAATTTTGAAGGTAAAGCAAATACATGAGGAATAGAAAACTTCTGACCTAAATGTAAAATTGGAAATTGAGGATGAACCAAAATGAAAACAGCATCTTATTGGTGGTAGTGAACTTAAGCAATTTATTAATCGACATAATATATTAGAAGTTATATATTAGAAGTTATTGTCCTTATTAAATAGGTTCTTATCAATAATTAAATGCCAAAGCTATTTCGAAAGGATGGATTTTCTTCCATTTCTCTCCCAGAATTCTGGGATACGAGATTGGGGATAATCGGTTTTAGAAACTTAAACTCGCTGGTCCCCGAGCCCCCCGTCAGACACACCTCATATTGGTAGCTGTGAGACAGGGTCCCCGTGCCGCTGACGTCCGCCAAGTGGCCCGGAAAGTGGCCCTCGGGCACCGAGCAGCCACCCACCCAGGCGGCCCTATTCCTCCTGCACAGCCGCACCGCGATGAACGCCAGCACCGAGAACAGGAAGAGCGACGACACCGACGCCAACGCGATGACCAGGTAGAC
>NW_006443124.1:4686967-4698932 GCF_000325575.1 Pteropus alecto
AGCACCAGCACCAGCGCCGGGCTGCTCAGCGCCGGGGAGCCGCGGTCCACGGCGCCCACGCCGAACTCCAAGACCCGCAGGGCCTCGTAATCCAGCGCCCTCAGGGCGAACAGCTGCCCGTTGTCCGCGTTGATGGACACCAGGGAGGCCAGGGGCAGCTGCGGGTCCTGGGGCGGCAGCAGCGAGTAGGTGACCTGGGCGTTGGCGCCCGCGTCTCTGTCTGTGGCGCTGACGCTGCCGATGTGCAGGGCGGGGCTGTTGTTCTCGCGGACGAACAGCGTGTAGGAGGTTTGGGTGAAGGCTGGGGCGTTGTCGTTGACGTCAGAGACCTTCACGGTTATGTTGTGCTCCGTTTTCAGCCTGGGTGTCCCCAAGTCAGTGACAATGATAATGATGTTGTATTCGGCTCTTTCTTCTCTGTCTAGTGCTCTCTTCGTTACCAAGGTGTAAAAGTTCTTGACTGAAGGTTTTAGAAGAAAAGGAAGGTCGTCCTGGATGGAAGAAATAGTCTTTCCGTTATCCCCTGAGTCAGGATCTGAAACACTGAAAACAGCAACTACGATCTCAGGCGAGTTCTCTGGGATGGGGCTGGTGAATGCTGACATGGTCACTTTTGGAGGATTATCATTCACATCCACCACCTGCAGGAGAAGAGTGCATTTTCCTGAAAGACCTCCCCCATCAGTGGCTTTGATGTCTACTTCATAAGACCGCACTGTTTCAAAATCTACTTGTTTTTTCAGTCGAATTTCTCCTGTCACAAGATTTACCTCTAAAGTTTTGCTAATGTCTTCTGAAGGCTGAAAGAATGAATATGATATTTTTCCATTGACACCGCTGTCTAAATCTCTGGCAGAGACGTTGACAACCAGGGAGCCAACAAGACTGTTCTCGGGAATATGCACCTTGTAGAGCCGCTGCTCAAACTCAGGGGCGTTATCATTGACGTCCACCACTTCGATGAGCACCTGGGCGGTCCCCTGACGGGGTGGAGAGCCACCATCCAGCGCTGTCAGGGTTAATGTGATTTCAGGCTCCTCCTCCCGATCCAGCTCTTTGTCCAACACTAGCTCCGGATATTTTCTGCCATCGCTGAGATTGTGGGTTAGAACTTGGAAATGCAGGTTGTGGCTGATTTTGTAGTTCTGAACATTGTTGCTTCCCACGTCCAAGTCCAGAGCATTACTCAGAGGTAATGCGATTCCTAGAGGACTGTTTTCTGGTATTTTTAGAATCATTTCTCTTTCCGTGAACACAGGAGAATGGTCATTTATGTCCTTTACCGTCAGTTCAGCCTGAAATATCTCTAAGGGATTTTCCATTAGCACTTGGAAATGTAGTACACAAGGCTCAATGGAACCGCATAGCTCCTCTCGGTCTGGTTTCTCATTTATGAGCAAATCTCCAGTCTGAACCTTGAGCTGCAAATACTCTTTGTGACCTTGAAAAATGATCCGGGCCCCACGGGTGGACATCTCCGTCAACCCCAATCCCAGGTCTTTTCCTAGATTTGCCACAAAGAATCCCTTCTCCGTTTCTTCCACTACTGAATAGGGCCCTAACTCGGCACCCACCCCAGACATATTCAGCAAAAGAAAGAAAACTAGGACTTGCCTTTGTCTCCGATTGCACATCCATCCAGTCTCCATTGCTGTTTCCTGAAAATTTGGTTCACAGGAGCTTCATGTATGCCCAGTATCCTTGTAGCCCGGTCTTGAAGTCCAGAATGGTGGAAGTGTGTTGCTAAATAGAGGTTTTATAAAGGTTCAAACTCAATTCACTCTGGCTGAGAAGGCTGTTCTTTAGCTTCCAGGCAGTGTGAAACTGTTTGGCTGGATACTGGAGCTGTGGAGGCAATTCTGTTTTCCATCATTTAACCTGCAGCGCCACCATGCGTTCTCACTGCGTCTTATATTTTCTGGCTTAACATTGGATACAGAATTCTCTTAAGTGTACCAAATAAATTGTGTAAATTGTATTCTGTAATATAAAATACCGAGTTCTATTTTCACATGTTTTCTGTGTGTTGTTGCACGGAGCAAACTGTCACTTATATTATTGACTCTTTAAAGCTGTTGAGGTTTAATGGTTAAGTAAAATAATTTAACATTTAAGTTGAAAAGGACATAAATTTAGAAGCAAAATGTTTTCAAAGTAACATGGGAACAGTTTCATAAGTACACATTTTTCATGATACATACATATTATAAAATTACAAATGAGTTGACACTGCAAAATTGCAATCGATAGCAGTTCCAAAGTGACTTATCAAGAGTAGGTTACTCCTCTTCTTTCCAAAACCTAAGACTAACAACTGTAAGTTTTCACAGTTTCAAATTATTGGAAAATTATTTCCCAAATAGCCAGATCTCAAGGTTAGGCCTGCATGCTTTGGGATGCTTTTAAATTATTGTGATGCAAATAATTTGTTTTATTCTTTTTTAAAAAAACAGTTTTAGTAAGATATAATTCACATACCATACAATTCATCCATTTAAAGTGTATAATTCAGTGGCTTCTTAGTATATTCAGAGTAGTGCATCCATTACCACAGCCAATTTTAGAACATTTTCATCATCCCATAAAACTGTACCCTTGAGCTATCACACCCACTATTCCCCTGTCCCTCTTGCCCCAAACCCTAATCAGTCACTAATTTACTGTCTGTTTCAATAGACCTCTATATTCTGTACTTTCATGTTAGTGGAATAATAACAACATGTGGACTTTTGTGACTGGCTTCTTTCAATTAGCATGTTTTCAGTGTTCATTCAAGTTGTAGTTTATGCCAGTACTTTCTTCCTTTTGTGACTGAATAATATTCCAATGTATAGATATATCACATTTTGATTATCCATCCATCTGTTGATAGACATTTGGGTTGTTTCCACCTTTTAACTATTATAAATAATCTATGATAGTGTTTGTGTGGACATATGTTTCATTTCTCTGGGAGTAGAATTGCTAGGTCATAAAGTATCTGTAGATTTGAGTAACTGTCAATCTTTTTTCCAGAAGAGTTTCACCATTTTACATTACCACCAGCAGTGTATCCACATTCTAATTTTGCACATCCTCCCAACACTTGCTGTTATCTGACTTTTTGATTCTAGTCATCCTAGTAGATTTGAAGTGGCAGCTCATTATGATTTTGATTTTCATTTCTCTGATGAGTAATAATGTTAAACATCTTTTCTTGTGCTTATTGGCCATTTGTATATCTTCCTTCAAGAAATGTCTATTCAGATCTTTGCCCATTTTTAAACAGGGTTATTTGTCTTTTTATAATTAAGTTTTAAGAGTTCTTTATATATTCTAGGTACAAGTCCCTTATCAGATTTGTATTCTTTTGTTCAGGTTTTCCATTTCTATAATTTAAATCACATTCTTAAATTATCATAAAGATTTATGATATCTTTCTTTATCCATTTAATGTTCTTGTTAAGAATTTTTACAAGTTTATTAATTACCTTTTCTGGGGTTAAAACATCTATCTAATCAATGAGGCCTAAACTCTTGGTATAAAGACCTTTATGTGCCTTCCTTTGGCCACAGTGGTACCACTAGATCAGATCATTTTCTTCCAAGTAGCCAATCTGTGGTAGGCAGAATAATGGCCATCCACTGAACGATGTTCATGCCTTATTTCCCAAAAATCTGTAAATGTTATCATATATAGCAAAAGAGACTTCACAGATATAATTAAATTGAGTACGTTGTTAAGGGAAGATCATCCCGGATTATCTGGGTAAGACAGAACCTTTTCTGGCTATGGTCAAAGGGAGACGTGACTATGAATGATCAGGGAGACACAATGTGCTGGCTTCGAAGATGGAATAAGGTCCCATGAGTCAAGTAATGTAGGCAGCATCTAAGAGCTAGAAAAGACAAAGAAATGGATTCTCTTCTAGAGCCACCAAAAAGAAGGCATCCCTCCTGACACCTTAATTTTAGCCCAGTAAGAGCCATATTTGACATCTGATCTACAGAACTATAAGGTAATACATTTTTATTGTTTTAAGCAACTACATATGTGGTAATTATTTTATAGCAGCAATAGAAAACGGATACAAAACACAAACATAGATTCTCATGCACCCAGCAGCTTATAGATTTACCAATCTATAAGAATAGTATTATCAGAGCAAATGCTGAAGAATGTCTGATTCAGTTCTGGTGAGCCATTCTTTCAGAAGAAAGTCATTCGTGACCCTAGACATTTTTTTTTTCAGCATACTTTTAAAGAGGAGTTGCCAAAAAATATTGTTAATTATAACAGAAAGTAATAGGAACCTATCATTTTCCCATAAATTTCCAGAATCTCTAAATTATTTAGTGATAAAAATTCCTCCACAATATTGTTGATACTTTTCTGAAGTTAGTTATTTAATTTATAATTAATACTAAGATAGCAACTGCTTTCAAATAAATGGTAAACTAAAATGACAACAGCATATTTAATTTGAATAAGGGACTTACAAATATCTGTATAATAAAGCAAGTTTCAACTTTCCAAAGAAAATGAAAAGTATGTTTTAGGGATGACAGAAAAAGACTGAAGGTATAGTAAAAGAAATTCAAGAAATACAACTATAGGATAAAGCAACACTAAGGATTGAAATAATAGACGAATAAACAAATGCCTATTCAAGGCATTTGTTTCGGCAATAATGAATGTAATATGTTGAAAATGTACAGAAAGATAATCAGCTGATTCACTTGTGTTGAAGATTAATTGTGGTACCTGAACTAGCTTATGTAGGTCAGTGCTTCTATAAGAACTTTGGGTTTATTGGTCCAGAACAGTGTGGCCATTGATATAGAAACAAATACACACTATAGAACAATAGTCACATTTCTACATAGGAGTTCAGTTCATGGAATAGATGGATTTCACTTCCTTTGTTAGGAAGACAATGCTACCAGTTAACGCTTGCCATTATAGCATATGAGTTAAGAACTGCGGCATTCAATTCAAGTAGACTGAGGATATATTTCAAAATTTTCCTTTTACTGTGCAGAATTTCAAGCAATTTACTTCACCTTTCTTAGCTTCAGTTTTTCATATGTAAAAGAGGGTATAATATGCCAACTCCCTTAAGGTTTGGCAGAGGATTAAAAAGATGACAAATGTAAAGCACTCTGTACATGACTTTTAACTAAATTAGAAATCAAGAAACGAAAGCTTAAAAAGATCAGTTAGATCAAACTATACACTTAAGATCTGCGCATTTTACTTATTATACAATAGTTTAATGAAAAATCTTAATATTAAAGCATTAGGATTAGATTCCACTGGAGGGGGGCACAAAACTAAAAAGATAGTGGCTTAAATGAGATAGAAGTTCCTTTATTTACCGAGTAAAAAAGTTCAGAAGAAGAAATTCAGGATGACATAATGACTCTGTGATCATCAAGGACCCTCATCGTTTAAAAATTTATTCTATATGGTCGTTCTTCGTCTATTATTTCAATCCTTAGTGTTGCTTTATGGCCCAACATGGCTGGCTGTGTTCCAACTATGACTTACAATTTATAAGCAGCAAAGAACAGTTAGAGAAAGACAAAAAAGGACCTATTCCTGGATGAGTTATCTCCCCTAAACAGATTTCTTGGAAGTCTTCTACAATATTTGTATATACATGTCATTGACTAAACCCTGGTCAAATGCCCCGTTCTGGCTGCTAAGGAGGTTGGCAAAATGTATTCTTTTGAATAAGCACACTAATGCCTTTAGTGAAATCTAAAGTCAGTTATTAAAGAAGAAAAAATGAATGGGTATTGGGTGGCCACTGCATTTTCTGTCACAGATGCTCTGTGTTTCCCAAGAGGGAAAAGCCGGTTTCACTACTATGCTATTTCATCTCACAGGATAAATACAGTGTAGCTTACTCTCTCCTTTGAACACCAATGAAACTAAAGGAAAACAATCAAAATGATTATATTAAAATTAACACTGGTATATTAATGAAAGGAAGCACCATCAATATAACATTTTAAGAGAAAACAATAGCAAAGATAACTGCTATGAGAACAGAATAAAGCAAGACCCAAATTCTCATGGTACCAGTTCTCTTTCCTTCCTGGTTAGGCATACTTCCCCATAAGTGTTAATGTATTACTGCTCTTATATACCTAATGGTTTAAAAACTAATGAAAAATTTAAAAGCTCAAGGAAATTTAATCACATATAGAATTAACTTTTAACTGTTTTACCTCTAATAATTCATAAGCTATTCCAGATTCAGCATTTGAACTATTGATTTCATCAGTCTTTTGAGAGGCAAAACTAAGGACCATTCATCTTGTTATAGTAATGGAAAAACAAACAAAATACCATTCTTTAAAATGATGGAATATCAGAAAATTTCCAGCAAGTTTAGTGTAATTGAAAAATTCATAATAGATTGACTGAAAATCCATCACCTTGAACTAATCAATTTTAAATATTTGGAATATGATAAAGAATTATTGTCCCTGAATACTGAAACTAAAGTCATTTCTAAAGCTGGGGTTTTCTTCTATTTCTGACGCAAGGTAATTGCCTTGGGAATTGGGCACGATAGGCTTCAGAAACTTCAACTCGCTGGTCCCTGAGCCTCCCCTCAGATACACTTCATACTTGTAGCTCTCGGACAGGGTCCCCGTGCCGCTGACGTCCACCAGGTGGCCCGGGAAGTGGCCCTCAGGCACCGAGCAGCCACCCACCCAGGAGGCCCTATTCCTCCTGCACAGCCGCACCGCGACGAACGCCAGCACCGAGAACAGGAAGAGCGACGACACCGACGCCAGCGCGATGACCAGGTAGACGGTGAGCGGGTCGGCCTGGGCCGCGTCGGCAGCCGCTTCCGGGAGCGGCAGGTAGGGCTGCGAGAAGCCGTCCACCAGCAGCACGTGCAGCGTGACGCTGGCCGACAGCGGCGGCTCGCCATTGTCCTTGACCAGCACCAGCAGCCTGTGCTTGGCCGCGTCGCGCTCGCTCAGCAGCCGCGCCGTGCGCACCTCGCCGTTGTGCGCCCACACGCTGAACAGCCCGGGCTCCGTGGCCTTGAGCAGCTGGTACGACAGCCAGGCGTTCTGGCCCGAGTCGCCGTCCACCGCCACCACCTTGCTCACCAGGTAGCCCGGCTCGGCCGCCCTGGGCACCAGCTCGGTGCAGGGCGCAGAGCCGTTCTGCAGCGGGTACAGCACGAAGGGCGAGTTGTCGTTGGCGTCCAGCACCAGCACGCGCACCAGCGCCTGGCTGCTCAGCGCCGGGGAGCCGCGGTCCGCGGCGCCCACGCCGAACTCCAAGACCCGCAGGGCCTCGTAATCCAGCGCCCTCAGGGCGAACAGCTGCCCGTTGTCCGCGTTGATGGACACCAGGGAGGCCAGGGGCAGCTGCGGGTCCTGGGGCGGCAGCAGCGAGTAGGTGACCTGGGCGTTGGCGCCCGCGTCTCTGTCTGTGGCGCTGACGCTGCCGATGTGCAGGGCGGGGCTGTTGTTCTCGCGGACGAACAGCGTGTAGGAGGTTTGGGTGAAGGCCGGGGCGTTGTCGTTGACGTCGGAGACCAGTACGGTAATGTTGTGCTCGGTTTTCAGTCTGGGTGTCCCCAAGTCGGTGACGGTGATGGTGATGTTGTACTCGGCTCTGGCCTCTCTGTCCAGTGGCTTCTCTGTTACTAGGGTGTAAAAGTTTTCCAAGGAAGATTTTAGGGAAAAGGGTAGATCGTCTTGGATGGAGCAACTTATTTTCCCGTTTTCTTCTGAATCAAGATCCGAAACACTGAAAACTGCAACCACAGTCTCAGGTGAGTTCTCAGGGATCTGTCTGGTAAGTGCGGACATGGTTACTTCTGGGGCATTGTCGTTCACATCCAAAACTTGAGTCAGAACCGTGCATTTTCCAGACAAGCTTCCAGTATCTCTGGCCTCAATATTGATCTCATAGGACTGAATTGTTTCGAAATCAAGATGTTTTTTCAATCGAATGTCTCCTGTCATGGGATTGATCTCAAAGGTTTTGCTCATCTCTTCTGAAGCCTGGAAAAGCGAATAGGAAATCTCTCCGTTGACTCCTATGTCTATATCGGTAGCAGAGACCGTGACAACCAGGAAGCCTGTGGGACTGTCCTCAGGGATCTGCACCCTATAGAAAGGCTGCTCAAATTTGGGAGCATTATCGTTGATGTCCACGACTTCAATGTAGACCTGAGCGGTGCCAGAACGTGGTGGAGAGCCGCCATCCTGAGCGCTGAGGGTTAACCTGAGCTCAGGTTCCGACTCGCGATCCAGCACTTTGTCCAGCACCAGCTCGGGATATTTACTGCCATCGCTGCGTTGGCGGGTATGGACTCCAAAATAGGAGTTGGGGCTGATTATATAGCTCTCAATATTATTTCGTCCTACATCCATGTCCTGAGCGTTCTTCAAAGGAAATGCAGTCCCAGGCGGACTGCTCTCTGATATTTTCAGCAACATCTCTCTGTCCATGAACACCGGAGCGTGGTCATTTATGTCTATTACTTGTAGCTCAGCTTGAAAAAACTCTAAGGGATTCTCTAGCAACACCTGGAAACGCAGCACACAGGGCTCTGTGTGACCGCACAATTCCTCGCGGTCCAGTTTCTCATTTAGCGACAAGTCCCCGGTCTCCTGATCGAGCTGCAAATGCAGTTTGTTCCCTTTGGAAATGACCCTAGGCCCCCGCTTGGAGAGTTCCCCCTGCTCCAGACCCAGGTCCTTTGCTAAACTGGTTACAAACGAGCTCCCCTCAGTTTCCTCCACCACAGAATAGCGCCTAGGTTCAGTGCCCGCCTGAGATAAGCCCAAGAAGAAAAAGAAGAAAAGGACTTGCCTTTGTCTGCAAATGAGCTTCCTGCTGGCCTCCATTGTTCTTATTTGGTACAATCTCAGCTGGTTCCGCTGAGCTGTAAAGAATTCAGTGTCTGAGCTGTGATAATTCCACAAGATACCTCAGAATATTCCTCTGAGTAGTCCTTTTTAGAGGACCCGGTCGTCCTTCTGTGGCACCCAAGCTTGTCGTGGGCTTCCAGGCTCTGCCGTTAAGTTTTGCCTGGTAATGGAGGCGCAGCTGTGGTTCCAGTTTGTACCTTCTTATCCTGCAGCGCCACCGCGCGTCCTCACAGGATCTTACATCTTTTGGGATGAAAATGGATGCACTAGTTCTCTTTCCTATATTGTGCAGGTTACAACACTGCACTTACTATCGCCAGACCTTATGAGTGCAGACAATCGTCTGAGGGCCTCACAAGAGAAATGACAGTAGTAGGGACTTTCTACTTTTAATAAGGTTAATTGAGTTTGGAGCAAAAAACTATTTATGTATCAGATTGGCAGAAAAGAAAGAATATATGCAGGAAAAAAAATGTAAATACATAATTGGACTAACATAGAAAAGTTTCAGAATTATATACTTTTATTGCCATGAGCTATGAGAATAATTAGTAGCTATGAATCTTGGACAAATTATTTAAACTCTGCCTCAGTTTACTCATCTGTAAGATGGAGTTATAATAGTATCTACTACATAGGACTGCTGTGAGTTCTCCCTATACAGATGAGGAAACTGAGGCAGAAACAGACTAATCTTATAAACACACACACACACACGCGCGCGCACGCACGCATACACACCCTAGGCATGTGATTTGGTGCCACCAGATAGCTGAGTTTGCATGAGTCCATTTCCATGACTAGAAAAACATTCAATATTCATGTGGTAGAAGAATGCATGAGCAGAATTATTTATCTAAGGTATAAGTTGACTTGTCAAATGACAGAACAAAGAAAGACTGGAAATTTTGTCTAATAGAGGTATAATCTGTTACGGCAGTGGTGACTCTGAATTTAGAAGGATGTCCTATTTTTGTTAACTCCACTTCTCTTCTTACACCGTCAATTTTTAAACACCTTTTATTTTGAAAAATTTCAAACCCCTTTAAGGAGATAAGTATGATGATGCCCCAGGTACTCATAACTAACTTCAACAATTATGAATATTTGGCCATAATTGTTCATCTCTCTAACATTTTCAAATCCCAGATGAACTAAATTTCACCCATAAATACTTCATTATATACCTCTAACTTTTAATGACCTAAAAACAACCACAATGCCATACCATGCTTAAGAAATTAGGTTAATATTATTTAACATCCATCTATATTCAAATATCTCCAATTCTTTCACAGTTGTTATGGTTGTTTGAATCTTGATTCAAACAAGATGCACCACACATTGCATTTGTTGGTATGTCTCTTAATTTATTTCATTGTGTAAAATTCCCTCCTCTCTTTTTCCATGTCATCCATTTGCTGGAAAAACTGGATAAGTTTATTCTGACACTATAAAAACAACTTAAGGTTATCTTGAGGGATTTTTTTTTTGTCTTTAGACTGTATCCCATTAGTAATGCACGGTAATAGTACGATTTTGAGAGTTACCAGCATTAGTTTATAATATATTCAGAATACAGCTATGCAAAAATTACCTGGATAATGTTAACGAAAAAAGCAGTTACAGATTATTATAACAAAGTCCCCCTCAACTTCCCAGAATATCTAAGTAATTTAATGATAATTTGTTTCTCCTTAATAGTACCTATTTAAAACTATTCTTTTGAAAATACTTTCACAATACATCACTGTAGTGTATTGAATAAGAAACTTTAAAAATAAACTTTCAAATTAAAGGAGGAAAATGTGTTTAAAAAGTAGGTAAAGACTACTATAGAAAAATTACTGCAATGTGAGGAAAATAATAAACTAATGAAGCAATTAAAATTATGTAACATTTCTATTAAGGGTCATTAATCTTTTCTGTGAAAGAACGGTCATATGTTCAGATAACAAGGAGAAAACACAAATTGATCTTCCAATTTTTTAAACTTAAGATTTGGTTAGATCAGAGCTTTAATAATAATAGTCAAATAATTGATCCAATCTGGGCTATTGGTTTATAAGAAAATAAAACCAGTATATATATATATATTTCCAAATATATATATATTTTCCAAATATAGAAAAGACTGAACAGTAATATGAATATTTAAAAGTGTTAAAATAGTGTATGATGCATAGTAATTACTTTTTTAAAAGCTTTAAAAGATACTCTATAATCTGTGCTTCTAAAACTTAGCATAGGTATACTTCTACAGCACTGAAATCAACTCAGAAAATAAAAGTTTGAAGACAACGAAAACCAATTTACAACATCTCAAACAAAATTCATCACGTTAAAGACTGCACACAATACACAATTGTTAGAAATAAAATAGACACATCCCATGCTTCCTGGAGAAGTATTAGGGCTAAAGTTGGATCCTCTTCTGTGTAAAGAATTTTTTTCTGTGACTTTAAGAATACTTTAAACAATGTGAAAGCACTCCTCTAGTGGTAACTCAGGATAAATCTCTTATGAATGTATTCACAGACACAATACTTGCATTTATTTTTCATTCTTTATCAGAAACCCAAATCATTCTGAAAAGAAGGATATTCTTCCACTTCCCTCCCTGAGCTCTGGGAATGCAGATTAGAGATAATTGGCCTCAGGAACTTGAACTCGTTAGTACCTGAGCCTCCCATCAGACAAACTTCATACTGGTAGCTCTGGGACAGGGTCCCACTGCTATTGACGTCCACCAGGTGGCCCGGAAAGTGGCCTTCAGGCACCGAGCAGCCACCCACCCAGGCGGCCTTGCCCTTTCGGCACAGCCGCACCGCGACGAACGCCAGCACCGAGAACAGGAAGAGCGACGACACCGACGCCAACGCGATGACCAGGTAGACCGTGAGCTGGTCGGCCTGGGCCGCGTCGGCAGCCGCTTCCGGGAGCGGCAGGTAGGGCTGCGAGAAGCCGTCCACCAGCAGCACGTGCAGCGTGACGCTGGCCGACAGCGGCGGCTCGCCATTGTCCTTGACCAGCACCAGCAGCCTGTGCTTGGCCGCGTCGCGCTCGCTCC
>NW_006443124.1:4699181-4716583 GCF_000325575.1 Pteropus alecto
AGCACCAGCACCAGCGCCGGGCTGCTCAGCGCCGGGGAGCCGCGGTCCACGGCGCCCACGCCGAACTCCAAGACCCGCAGGGCCTCGTAATCCAGCGCCCTCAGGGCGAACAGCTGCCCGTTGTCCGCGTTGATGGACACCAGGGAGGCCAGGGGCAGCTGCGGGTCCTGGGGCGGCAGCAGCGAGTAGGTGACCTGGGCGTTGGCGCCCGCGTCTCTGTCTGTGGCGCTGACGCTGCCGATGTGCAGGGCGGGGCTGTTGTTCTCGCGGACGAACAGCGTGTAGGAGGTTTGGGTGAAGGCCGGGGCGTTGTCGTTGACGTCGGAGACCAGTACGGTTATGTTGTGCTCGGTTTTCAGTCTGGGTGTCCCCAAGTCGGTGACGGTGATGATGATGTTGTACTCGGATCTTGTCTCTCTGTCTAGCGCTCCTTCTGTTACCAAGGTGTAGAAATTTTCTACGGTAAGTTTCAGAAGAAAGGGGAGATGATCTTGGATGGAACACATCATTTTGCCATTGTCCCCAGAGTCTGGATCTGAAATTCCGAAAATAGCAACCACAGTGTCAAGTGCGTTTTCTGGGATATCACTGATGAGTAATGACATGGTCAGTTCCGGGACGTTGTCGTTTACATCCATTACTTCTATGACTACAGTGCAGGTTCCTGAAAGACCCCCGCCATCTGAGGCCTCAATTTCCATTCGATAAGATTGAATTTCCTCAAAATCCAACATTCTTTTTAATCGAATTTCTCCTGTGATTGCGTTTATTTCAAACACCTGAATGATTTGATTTGAGGATTGGAAAAATGAGTAGGAGAGCTCTCCATGAGTTCCAGCATCTAAATCTCTAGCAGAGACAGTGATGACAAGGGAGCCTACAGGGCTGTTTTCTAATACCTGAACCTCATAGAGTAACTGATCAAATTCAGGGGCATTGTCATTTATGTCCAGGACTACAATGATAACCTGGGATGTCCCAGTCCTGGGCGGTGACCCGCCATCCAGCGCCGTGAGGGTTAACCTGAGCTCTGGCTCCTCCTCTCGGTCCAGCTCTTTGTCCAGCACCAGTTCCGGGTATTTCCTGCCATCGCTGCGATTACGAGTAAAAAGATGGAAATGGGAGTTGGAGCTAATTGTGTAGTTCTGAACTGTGTTGCTGCCCACGTCTAAATCCTGAGCTATTTTCAAAGGAAATGCAGTCCCCGGATGGCTGCTTTCTGAGATCTTTAGAAAGATTTCCTTTTCCAGGAATTCTGGGGCATGGTCATTTACATCTTGGAGCTGTAGTTCACCTTGAATAAACTGCACTGGGTTTTTCAGTAACACCTGGAAATGCAGTATACATCGCTCTGTGTCACCACACAACTCTTCCCGGTCCATTTTTTCTTCTAGGAGTAAATTCCCACTCTTCTGCTCGAGCTGCAAATGCTGTTTGGTCCCTTTGGAAAGAATCTGGGCGCCCCTCATGGCCAGCTCCCCTAAGTCCAGCCCCAAATCTTTCGCTAGGTTGGCCACAAAAGAACCACTATCCTTCTCTTCTGGAACAGAATACTTAATGGTCGCACCGCCCGCCTCCCACGATAGTAATAGAATGATAATGGCGGTCACTTGCCTTTTCTGGGGCGCTTTGGGTAGCTGTGTCTCCATCCTTCCTCCAGGTGCAAAAGATCCAGTATTAAATCACAAAATAATTGCTTTGCAGCCAACTCTGCAATCTTGGCTTAATAATCTTGAGTTAGTTCTTAACACGGACTGACATGGAGATAGCTGCCTCTCTGAAATCTTCTATCCCCGGTGGTGTAAAATGTTTCCTTTGTGTGCTGCCAGACACTGCTCAGCTTTATGGAGTCTCAAAGTCATGAGACATTTTTTCACTCTTATCCTGCAGCGCCACCAAGCGTTCTGCTTTACAACTTCAGGTAATTTTCATTTTAAAGCGTAATGTAATAGCGAAAACGCATTGAATGCCTTTTGGGTCGTGGAGTGTTATCTTTTGTGCAGTCTTCTCCAGGGAGCTAACAATAGTTTTGAGAGCAAAGTAATACCTATTTATCTATATCTATATTCATCTTCTTTTAAAAGATACAAGTTCAGTATACAAAACTCAGCTGGGGACAAATTTATTTAGTCATTTAATAAGTATTTGTGCAGAAAATTTTCTAGTTTCTAGATATAAGATGGTAAATTAAACACAAAAATTCTTGCTCTCGAGGAGCTTACATTTAATTACAAAAATCATAATTTGTTCTATTGTGTTAGAAGTTACGAACTTTAAATACATTTTCTACTCCCAAATTGAAATAGACCTATAACTCCTGAAAAAAATATGACTTCTTGTCAGTCTCTAGGCTACATAGCCTTTGGGAATTTTTTTCCTTCATAAATTCATTGTGTGCGTAGCCCAGTAAAGTTGAGAGGAAATTGCCATTTGTTTTATTAGAAGTCAATAGGAGCTCAGAATTCGGGCAATGTCTTTCTACAAACATGAAAAAGACAATAAAATCAATGAAGTCAAAGATATACTTTCTAGGAAAGGGTTTTGACCTTGCAGCAATGGATAGGGGCCCATCCGAGTGTACATCTTCTGGGACTATGGAGAAGGGGTTTGAAAAACACCACCACACCAACAAAAGTCATGTGGTTGGAGTGATAATAGCAAAACAAGCTGCTTCTACCAAAGAAGAATGCTATTATTCCAAGGAGGACAGGTTAAAAATCTGGGAATAAAACAGAATAAGTATTCCCTACACTCATTGAATCTATTGGTAACCATCCATGACAAAGAGCCATGACAATTCACTTATTTGGACACAAAACACAGCCAAATATAATTTAGTTAAGCCCACTTCCATTTTAATTAATGATAAAAATAAAAATTTCACTCGATTGTCACTTTAGTATAAATTGTCTGACTTTGATGGGAAATTGAAGAGGAATTTCTCATAAAATACTTCAAATATATCAACACATATAAGAACAAATATGGGTTAAATTGTAAATGATTTTATGGTTAATAAAGATAAATGATTAATATACAACACTAGAAGGGAAAACCTGTCATCATCTGATAACCTGGCACTAATAGCTTACTTAGGTCTTGGCAGGTATCACACATATAGAAGCTTGAGAAACTAGGAGGAGGAGTTTGAAAAATATAATTTGGATTTTAAACAATATCTTTGAACTTAGAAATAATTGGTCAAAGATAAGGTAATAAAAATGTACTCTCAAGCATTTTATAATCTGTAATAAAGTTTAGAATGAGTGGAGGGTGTTTTCTATCTAGAAGAAAGTAAAAAAGTGATATTTAATAATTTCACTTATTGGCAAGGGTACTATAGTGTAGAGAGGATATTAATATTTCTGTAACCCTTGACAATTATTTTTTAATTCATTATAGGAATGTTAATAACTTTCAGTAAATATTTATTAAACATTTATAATTGGCCTGGTGTTTAAAAAAAAACCATTATATTCTTACATGAAGCTCACAAACTGTAAATTAATATGTAGATACTTTTGAAAAGTCTACATTCATAGAAACTATGTATTGACTATTATATATAGGGTATACTGAAATCATATAAATTCCTATTTTAGTATTTAGCCATCTTTAGGGTTTATCTTTATCACACTGTAGGAGTTACCCCAAAATGAGACTTATAAGGGCAGATTAAATAATATCGAACACTCCCGTTTAAAATTTTCTCTTCATAGCAATAGCGATGACAGTTGTTACCAATAGTTAGAAAAACAATCTTAGGACGTTGGAATATAATTTTTTGTAAAAACAATAGATGATTGAATTTCAAAAATTTAAAATTATGCAAATAAAAATTGACTTTTTATTCAGATTGTCTAATATAAAAACTACTAATCATAATATACTGTGTAAATAAAGTATCTGAATTTCTTTTGATGTCACCAAAAGAAACAGTAGTGAAATAATCAAGAAAGCAACCATAAATAACATATAACTTTAAGTTAAAGGAGATTTCCAAACTTACTAAGTAGGAGTTGCAGAATAATCCAATACTTAACCGAATGGGAAGCTATTCGGCAAGGTGGGGTTTTCCTCCATCTCCCTCCCAATGCCCTGAGGAGGGAAGTAGGGAAGAATCGGCTTCAGGAACTTGAACTCACTAGTACCTGAGTCTCCCATCAGACACACCTCATATTGATAGCTCTGGGACAGGGTCCCCGTGCCGCTGACGTCCACCAGGTGGCCCGGAAAGTGGCCCTCGGGCACCGAGCAGCCACCCACCCAGGAGGCCCTATTCCTCCTGCACAGCCGCACTGCGATGAACGCCAGCACCGAGAACAGGAAGAGCGACGACACCGACGCCAGCGCGATGACCAGGTAGACCGTGAGCGGGTCGGCCTGGGCCGCGTCGGCAGCCGCTTCCGGGAGCGGCAGGTAGGGCTGCGAGAAGCCGTCCACCAGCAGCACGTGCAGCGTGACGCTGGCCGACAGCGGCGGCTCGCCATTGTCCTTGACCAGCACCAGCAGCCTGTGCTTGGCCGCGTCGCGCTCGCTCAGCAGCCGCGCCGTGCGCACCTCGCCGTTGTGCGCCCACACGCTGAACAGCCCGGGCTCCGTGGCCTTGAGCAGCTGGTACGACAGCCAGGCGTTCTGGCCCGAGTCGCCGTCCACCGCCACCACCTTGCTCACCAGGTAGCCCGGCTCGGCCGCCCTGGGCACCAGCTCGGTGCAGGCCGCGGAGCCGTTCTGCAGCGGGTACAGCACGAAGGGCGAGTTGTCGTTGGCGTCCAGCACCAGCACGCGCACCAGCGCCTGGCTGCTCAGCGCCGGGGAGCCGCGGTCCACGGCGCCCACGCCGAACTCCAAGACCCGCAGGGCCTCGTAATCCAGCGCCCTCAGGGCGAACAGCTGCCCGTTGTCCGCGTTGATGGACACCAGGGAGGCCAGGGGCAGCTGCGGGTCCTGGGGCGGCAGCAGCGAGTAGGTGACCTGGGCGTTGGCGCCCGCGTCTCTGTCTGTGGCGCTGACGCTGCCGATGTGCAGGGCGGGGCTGTTGTTCTCGCGGACGAACAGCGTGTAGGAGGTTTGGGTGAAGGCCGGGGCGTTGTCGTTGACGTCGGAGACCAATACGGTAATGTTGTGCTGGGTTTTCAGTCTGGGAGTCCCCAAGTCGGTGACGGTGATGGTGATGTTGTACTCAGCTTGGCTTTCTCTGTCCAGCGCTCCTTCTGTTACCAAGGTGTAGAAATTCTCCACCGACGGTCTTAGAAGAAAGGGGAGATTGTCATCTATAGAACAAATAACCTGTTGGTTATGCCCAGAGTCTGCATCTGAAACACTGAAAACTGCCACTATCATCTCTGGCAGGTTTTCAGGAATGGGGCTGTTGAGTGATGACACAGTCAATTCAGGGGCATTGTCATTCACGTCCAGGACCTTAATGATTATAGAGCATTTTCCTGATAGTCCTCCGCCATCTGTGGCTTCAACATCCACGTGATAAGATTGGAATTCTTCAAAATCCAATGTCTTTCTCAGTCGAATTTCTCCTGTGATTGCATTTATTTCAAAGTGTTGGTTAACGTCATCGACTTGAAATAGGGCATAAGATACCTCCCCAAAGGATCCTGCATCTAAATCTCTTGCTGAGACGGTGATAACCAGAGAGCCTAGGGGGTCGTTTTCAGGGACTTGCGCCTCATAGAGCTCCTGAGTAAACTCGGGGGCATTGTCATTGATATCCAAGACCTGGATTTGAATCTCTGTGGTCCCTGACCGGGGCGGAGACCCTCCATCCAGAGCCGTGAGGGTTAGCCTGAGTTCGGGCTTCTCCTCACGGTCCAGCGCTTTGTCCAGCACCAGCTCAGGGTACTTCCTGCCGTCGCTGCGATTGCGAGTGAGAACATGGAAGTGAGAATTGGAGCTGATGGTGTAGCTCTGAAGGCTGTTGCTACCCGCGTCTAAATCCTGTGCCATTTTCAACGGAAATATCTTTCCTGGAGTAGTAATTTCTGATATTTTTAGTAGCATTTCTCCGGCCGGGAACTTCGGGGCGTGGTCATTTATATCTCTGACTTGCAAGGCAGCCCGGAAAAACTTTAAGGGATTTTCCAGTAACACCTGGAAAGGTAGAACACAGGGCTCACTGGAGCCGCAAAGCTCCTCCCGATCAAGTTTCTCATTTAGCAGCAAATCATAAGTGTGTGGGTCGAGCTGCAAATATTGTCTGTTTCCCTTGAAAACAATCTGGGCTCCCCGCGCAGCCAGCTCTCCCATCCTGAGTCCCAGGTCTTTTGTCAAGTTAGCAACAAATGTGCCACTTTCTGTCTCCTCCAACACAGAATACTGAATTGATTCTGAACCCGCCTCCCACAAAACCATCAATACAATGAAGGTCGCCACTTGCCTTTTCTTGCGATGGGCTTTTGTTTGTGCCATCTCTATTGTTATGTCTGATTCCAGAGGAAAAATCCTTTTCGACTCGCAATCACTGCATCCACCGTCGACCTTCCGAAATGTTCTTGCTTCGAATTCGTTCTTTTAATATGTCTGGTGCTTACTGCCTTCCTGAACACTTCTATCTTGGCTTTAGCTTAAATGTGCTCTGTATTTTTTCTTGGGTTTCTCGGTGAAATGGCGTCCACGGAATCTGCAGAATTTGGATTTACTCTCTTAGCCTGCACTGCCACCACGCGTTCAAATTTATAACTTCATGAGGAGCTTGTAGGTCAATACCATTTACAAAATCTGAGGATTCTAAAGGCTTTTAGATCCAGTCAGTGCTTCTCAAATTGAAGTGTTCGAACCACTTGCATAAAGGAGTACTTGGAAGTCTTGAGGGTTTTTTTTTTCTCAAGCCTATTCCTGGGCTCCCCTCCAGACCTAGAATCAAATTTTCTGGTGGTGCTAACAGAAATCTCAACTTCAATCTTTCTCTTTAAGTGATTTTTATGCACACTAATGTTTAATTGAAAATCGCTCCCTCAGACAATATAAACCTCTTATGATCAACTTTTATTCTTTGCCAGTGCAATTTATCTCTGATGAGCCATATAATCTGTGAAACCACAAAGTACACTATTTAATTGTCTCAACAAACACATCAACAAACTATGCAAAATGTAAAAGTGGTTAGCGACACTGATGGTAAAATAAGCAATCATTTCTCTAAATTATTTGACTCATAAAATGGCATGAACAACAGATGTAATTTGTTTTGTGGTTACACCTGCATAGTAAAAGGAACAATTAGGCTATTATGATGAAAACTGAGGCCAAGATATACTTATGATGAAAATACCTTATTAAATTAAATTATTTAAAAGAAGAACTAAGAGCAATTAAGTGTCTGTTATAAGTAAGCATTTTAGGATTTCACTTCATTTTTGTATGAATAAAACTGGTGATGATTTTATTAGTATTGTACATTTTACTATAACTTTCAAAATCAAATTTACTTCCTAAATTAACCGAGATCTAAATATATTACCCTGTCATAAGAACATAATGCAATGCAGAAAACAAATATTTAAGACTCACCTCTACCATCCTCTCACAACATGGATGATTCCAGGTCCTATAAATATAGACCAAATAAGGTAGTGCGAAGGTGAATTACTTGTGAGTGGAAACCATGGAATTCAATGATAATTCATCATGGCTATATCCATTCCTATCTCACCAGTTTCTGCTCAGAGAAATAGTAAAATGTATCTCTAAATATCCTAAAAGTACATGAAATGGATTGGTGCACATATAAGGAAACAAAATATACCAAACATAATTCATTTCAGGTTGATTTCATATCTATTGAGAGGTGAAATCAATTGAGTTCTAGCAAAATTCGCTTTAGGTAAGAGTCAAAATAATGGAAGATTTAAAATGAGAATATTTTTAAAAAATACTTCAACTCTAGGTAAAACAAATTAAGCTAAATAAAATCTAAAGTCCAAGCAGATGAAATAATTTCATAGTTGAAAAGCACCTCTATCTATCCTGAAGGATAAAAATAAGGTCACTGTGACCAGCTTCCATGGTTTGCTTAACCTTACTGAGAATAAACCTCCTTGAGGATGTCAATAACAAAATAAACTGATGAAGTAAAGCCAACAACCACAAACATCTTGGTTGGGTTTAGTTTCTTTGCTGAAATAAAGCGATTTCAAGCTCAATCCTAAATGCTTCATTCTTTCAGTGGATATTCTGATTCCAGCTTAATGGCATCTCTGGCGTCCAGGGTCCTTTATTCACTCTCTTTGACTACAGCCCCAGCAGGTATCCTTAAATATGGCTTACAAATTATTTTTCATTTTAAAACAGATTTTATTAGAAGTACAGCGTATGTTATTTTCTCTCAAGGCTCCCTTCAAAAACCTTAATGCTCATTTCTAAAGAAATAAAAGGAATTTTTCTGGAGAGCACTAAGACATTTAGTGGAAATCTTGGAATCTCAGCATACAACCTTTTGCATCCAGTCATATGAAGGGCTATGTCCTGAAAAGAGTTCCTTGCCCATACATCACAATGCACCTTAAAGTAAAGCCTGATATTTTTACCCTGGCCCTGAACTGATTCACAGAGAATACCCTGTCATAATTTCCACTCAGACAGAAACTTGGGGGCAGAGTACTCTATCATACAAAAGCAGAAAAGACTTATAAAACAGCAACCTTGATTATATAAACGTTCATTTGAGGAAGGTTTGAAAGTGTAAGAGAGAAACAGGTAACAGAAAAAATAATTATATTTTTTCTTTCATACAGAAAATCAGAAGAAGCTGTTGTTAGTGGAACAATAAATGGAGGTTTGTTTGCACAAAACCATACTGGAAAATAGTGAGATAACTACATATGAAGGATGGATGAGAGAAGTTTAAGTGTGCTAGGTACTGAACAATAATAGTAGGAAATTAATTGTTTAAAGTTTATGAAAAAGTTACAAACATACACTTTTTGGATAAGGAAGTGAATATTAAAAAAAACCTAGAAAGTGAAAGGTTTAAAAGTGCTAGCGAATGGGATAAAATAAGAAAATAAACAATACCAGGTGTTGGCAAGACTGTAGAGGAACTGGTCTATCCAGACACTGCTGATAGCAGTGTAAATTGGTATAACCATGTTGGAAAACTATTTGGAACTATCTACTGAAAGTGAACATGTACTTAATGAGCAGCAATTCCACCCCTAGGTATACACCCAACAGAATGCATATACATGTTTGCCAAAAGACATGAATGAGAATGTTCATAGCAGTATTATTCAAACAACCAAACCTTGCACCAACCCAAATATCCATCTACAGTAAGATGGATAATAAATTGTGAAATATTTATACACTGACTACTATACAGCAATGAAGATGAAGAACTAAAATTAAAAGCAATATCATGGATAAATTTCATAAACATAATGTTGAATGAAAGAAGCCATACACAAAACAGTTCATATTTTATTATTCCATTAAAATAATTCAAAACAGGAAAAACTAAACTATAGTATTAGAAGTCATGATATTTGTTATATTTGAGCTGGATTTTAAGGGATAATCGGTGTGGTACCTGGGATGCTAACAATGTTTCATTCTTCATCAAGATGCTGATACCAATATGCTCACTTTCTGAAAATACATTGAGCTGATGTTAAGAATTTGTTCACTTTCCTGTATGTATAATTCAATGAAAATGCTTGTTGTTTTTTTTTTTTTTAAAGGTTGCTAGTGGGGATAAGAGCTAGGAAAGAAGAGTAGATAAAAAATTGTTTCCATTCTATTTCCTCACGTATTACATTTGTTATCATATGCATGTATTCCTTTGAAAATAATATTTAAAATTATGAAAAAATATTTTTTATTTTTTGTTATTTAGCATCAATATAATTAGAGTGTGATAAAACACAATGAATAGAATACAGAGAAAAGCAACTAATATTTTATTTTATTAAGGTGGTCATCACATCAAATGCCAACGAGAGGAGCAAACATTTCAGGAAAATCAACAGCATGCATGGTTTTGGAATGGCATTATGTAAATAATGCAATGGCATAAAATCGAGTTTTCTAAAATTGGACAAGATAAAGTGCAATGGACAAATACATTACAAAAGGGAAATCAGGCTATACCTGAAGGTGGAATTATTGTCCATGACGCTGTCAAATTCTGTATCTGGGGAAATTAGATATGGATGACAAAACACACTGCATCATGATGAGATCCCTAATTGAATCCAAAGCTATTTCGGAAGGTGGCGTTTTCCTCCATTTCTTCGCCAGTGCTTTGGGGAAGAAGATTGGGGAGAATCGGCTTCAAGAACTTGAACTCATTTGACTTGGAACCCTCTGTCAGACACACCTCATATTGATAGCTCTGGGAGAGGGTCCCACTACCGCTGACATCCACCAGGTGGCCCGGAAAGTGGCCCTTGGGCACCGAGCAGCCACCCACCCAGGAGGCCCTATTCCTCCTGCACAGCCGCACCGCGATGAACGCCAGCACCGAGAACAGGAAGAGCGACGACACCGACGCCAGCGCGATGACCAGGTAGACCGTGAGCGGGTCAGCCTGGGTCGCGTCGGCAGCCGCTTCTGGGAGCGGCAGGTAGGGCTGCGAGAAGCCGTCCACCAGCAGCACGTGCAGCGTGACGCTGGCCGACAGCGGCGGCTCGCCATTGTCCTTGACCAGCACCAGCAGCCTGTGCTTGGCCGCGTCGCGCTCGCTCAGCAGCCGCGCCGTGCGCACCTCGCCGTTGTGCGCCCACACGCTGAACAGCCCGGGCTCCGTGGCCTTGAGCAGCTGGTACGACAGCCAGGCGTTCTGGCCCGAGTCGCCGTCCACCGCCACCACCTTGCTCACCAGGTAGCCCGGCTCGGCCGCCCTGGGCACCAGCTCGGTGCAGGGCGCAGAGCCGTTCTGCAGCGGGTACAGCACGAAGGGCGAGTTGTCGTTGGCGTCCAGCACCAGCACGCGCACCAGCGCCTGGCTGCTCAGCGCCGGGGAGCCGCGGTCCGCGGCGCCCACGCCGAACTCCAAGACCCGCAGGGCCTCGTAATCCAGCGCCCTCAGGGCGAACAGCTGCCCGTTGTCCGCGTTGATGGACACCAGGGAGGCCAGGGGCAGCTGCGGGTCCTGGGGCGGCAGCAGCGCGTAGGTGACCTGGGCGTTGGCGCCCGCGTCTCTGTCTGTGGCGCTGATGCTGCCGATGTGCAGGGCGGGGCTGTTGTTCTCGCGGACGAACAGCGTGTAGGAGGTTTGGGTGAAGGCCGGGGCGTTGTCGTTGACGTCGGAGACCAGTACGGTTATGTTGTGCTGGGTTTTCAGTCTGGGTGTCCCCAAGTCGGTGACGGTGATGGTGATGTTGTACTCGGATCTAGTCTCTCTGTCCAATGGGCTTTCTGTTACCAGGGTGTAAAAGTTCTTGAATGTTGGTTTCAAGAGAAAAGGGAGATCATTCTGGATGGAGCAAACCATCTTGCCATTGTCCCCAGAGTCTGGATCAGAAACACTGAAAACAGCAACTACAATCTCTGGGGAGTTTTCCGGGGTAGAGCTGGTGAGAGTTGACATGGTCAATTCAGGGGCATTGTCATTCACATCCACCACCTGTATAATTACAGTGCATTTTCCTGAAAGGCCCCCACCATCAGTTGCCGCAATCTCCACGTTATAATATTGAGTTGTCTCGAAATCCAATGCTTTTTTCAGACGAATGTCTCCTGTTATTTCATCTATTACAAATGGTTGAGTAACTTCATCACCTTGGAATAGAGTGTAAGCTACAGTCCCATACGTTCCTGCATCTAAATCTCGGGCGGAGACCCTGACAACTAAGGAGTTTAAGGGGCTGTTCTCTGGGACCTGTACCTCATAGAGCGACTGTGAAAACTCAGGGGCGTTATCATTGATGTCCACGACTTCAACGCGAATGGTAGTCGTCCCAGACCTTGGCGGAGCCCCACCATCCAGTGCCGTGAGCGTTAAACTGAGCTCGGGCTGCTCCTCCCGATCCAGCGCTTTGTCCAGCACCAATTCTGGGTATTTTCTGCCATCTCCGCGATTATGAGTGACAACATGAAAATAGGAGTTGGGGCTGATTGTGTAGTTCTGAACAGTGTTGCTGCCTATGTCAAGGTCCTGCGCTATCTTCAAAGGAAACACAGTCCCTGGCTGGACGCTCTCTGGGATTTTTAGGAGCATTTCCCTTTCTAGGAACTCTGGGGAATGGTCATTTATATCTGTGAGCTGAAGATCAGCTTGAAAAAACTGTACTGGGTTTTCCAGTAATAGTTGGAATTGCAGTACACATGGATCTGTCGCCCCGCATAACACCTCCCGGTCTAGTTTTTCAGAGAGAAGTAAACTCCCGGTCTTTATATCGAGCTGCAAGAGCTGCTTGTTTCCTTTGTAATGGATGCGCGCACCCCGAGGGGCCAGTTCTCCCACCCTGAGCCCCAGGTCTTTTGCTAGGTTGGCCACAAAGGAGCCACTTCCTGTTTCTTCTGGCATGGAATACCTAATTGTTTCAGAGCCAGCCTCCCACAAAAGCAACAATAAAGCAAGAAAGAGAACTTGCCTTTTCTGTGGCGTTTTTGCTAGCGCCGTCTCCATTGTTCAGACCCTGTTCAAGAAGTGGCAGTTTCTTCAACTCGGTATGCAATCGACCCAGATGATTTGGTTAAAAAACCCCTACTTAAATCTTTCTGACTGACTTGGACTAGAACGATGCTCTCTCTGAAGATCTCTGCCCCTAGATCTTACCTAATATGCTTCCTTTTAGGAAGCAGTCAGAGTTCTGATTTCTAGCTTAATGGCGATCCTGGTAGCCAGAGTCTTTCATTCAAACTCCTAGCCTGCAGCGCCACCAGGCGTCCTTATTTTCTATTGCATATAGTATTTGCCATTTCATTCCAAATTATAACTCTGGTGTGTTATCAAAACTTTTAAGTCACAGAAGTGTTCCTTATCTGATCTCCAGTTCTTAATTATTGGAAGCTCTAAATGAATATTTGTTGAGTTAACTTTAAGTAAAAGAGTACTTTTCAGAACTAAAATGATATATTAGTACTTCTCATAAAAGTACCTTTTGAGTATGTAAAGAAATTTTTTCTTGTGGGTTTCTTGTTTGGTTATATTAAAGAAATAAGTGATAATGGATGTTTACAAAAGTTTACAACTTTCCAAAAATAATTTTTATCTTTAAATATAACATATATCAGAAAAGGGCACAAATCATAAGTGTACAACTCAAAGAATTTTTACAAAGTAAATTCACTCCAATAAGCAGAATCTAAATTAAAACTAAAATGTTACCAAAACCCTATAAGCCTCCTCCTATCATTGTCTGGTCACTACCCTCCCCGCTAAAGGTAAGGACTCTCCTAACTTCTATTTTTACAGACTTGTTTTTTTTTTTTTTTTTTTGAACTTTTATACAAATGGAGTTATAGAGTGTTTGGCTTCTGTGTTATGACTTCTTTCACTTTACATTTCTAAAATTCATCTCTTTCTTGCATATTCTTCCAATCTATTTTCTTCTCATTGTTTTATACTATTCTATGACTATACTACAATTTGTTTATCCATTCTTCACTTGATGAACATTGGGGTTTTCCAGTTTGGGGATATTTTGAGTAGTGCCGCTATGAATGTTCTTGCACAAGTCTTTGATGTCTATGAGTGGATGATGTTTAATATATTCCTAGGAGTTAGACTGCTGTGCCTTAAGATGTGCACATATATTTAGCTTTAGCAGATATTGCAAAAGCAGTTTTACCAAAACCAGCAAAGAATGAGAGTTCCCGTTGCTCCATATCCTTGTCAACATTTGATATTGTTAACTTTAACCATTCTGGTGAGAGTGTGGTGATATCATATTATAATTTTAATCAGTATTTCCCCAATAGTTAACTGAATTGAGCATATTTTCCATGTTCATTGGCCATTAGGGTACATTCTTGTGAAGTGCCTGAAAGTTTTTTGTCTATTTCTCTATTTATGATATTTGCCTTTTTTTTCTTATCCAGTTTTAGAAGCTCCTAATATATTCTGGATATATGTAGTTTTTCAGAAATATGTATTGCAAATATCTTCTCCCACTCTATGGTTTGGGATTTAACTCTTATGGTATCTTTGATAAATAAAACTTCTTAAACTTTAATTTAGTCTACTAGTTTGTCAATATTTCTCAATAGTTATGGCTAGCATTCTTTGCGTTCTCTTTAAATCTTTGCATAACCCGAGGTCATGAAAATAATTCTTGTATAAGGTTTTTAAAAAATTAATCATTTTTCACAGGTAGAGCTATAATACTTTTGAATTTTTTTTCATATGAATGAGGTTAGGGTCAAAATTATTTTTTATATAAATATTCAAATAATTTTGCACCATCTATTGAAAAGGTGATCCATTCCCCATTGTTACTAAAATATCACTTTGTAATAAATCAGGTAACTATAGGTCTATTTAAGACTCTTTTTTTGCCCCCATTTTTCTCTCTGTTTATCCTGCGGTATTATATTGTCTTAATTACGTTAGCTTTATAATGGGATTATTATCTGGTGGGTAAGTCCTCCAGTTTAATTCTTTTTCTTCAAGACCGTTTTGGTTATTATAGTCCCTTTGTACTTCCATATAAACTTTAGATTCAGTTTGTCAATTTTCATAAAGAAATCTGCTGAAATTTTGTTTAGGATTATATTACATCTATAGATTGATTGTGGAGAATTGATATAATTCCCAACATTAAATCTTCCAACTATTGAATATTATATATCCCTCTATTTAAGCTATTTGGCCTCTATTCTCTATTTTTGTTTTGCAAGAATATATTGGCCTATTTTTAATAAGGTAAGCATTTTGTGGAAGTTATCCAACTAATGTTTACTACTAAATTCTAATCATTGAATTTCAAAATATTGATCTATTCTACACCAGTCTTGTGGTGATCTCTAGATGATAAAGAATGATCCATGCTTTATGAATATACACAATAATTCATAAAGTAAGACACAGGTAATTAATAAATTTACTACATAAATTCATAAAGATGGGTTCTGTTTATTTATTTAGCCAGTCTCATTTGGTCGATTATACAAATTGGACTTTCTTGGCATAAACAGAAAAAGTGAACTTGCATTTTTATAATATTGAAATATATTGGTGAAAATGTCAATCAGATTTCTTGTTATCATACATAAAAGCTATTTAATTTAAATAATTAATAATAAATGGAGAAGTCATTAAAGTTGACTACCATATTTATGTCATATATATTAGCTTGTGTTTAATTTTGTTCTCATTTTTATCACTTTCTCATTTCAATTTTTTCAATTAGATGAAAGCTAAAAAACTGTTTCAATAATAACTTAAACAGTAAGTCATTCTCCTTTTTTGTTTTATTATATCTTTATGATAAAAAATAATTCAGGGAAAAATGCAAGTAATTAATTTCTAGTAGAATGACACTTGAGATTTCAAAATAAATATTTAGATTAGAAAGCAAGCTCTTTAACTGCTCACATTGTGCTAAAAGTTCAACTAAGTGGTCTTATAGTCATATTCACATAAATTTAGGTGGAAATCACATGATCAGCTTATTTTGCTTATTGAACACAACATAAGACAATTATAATTCAGATAAGTTCATTTCTTATTTAATTTCTATTTTTATTTTAATGTCCTAAAAACAAAATAATGCTTATTTCTTACAATCGAAAGTTCAGCATAATTGTAAACTTACACAAAATACTTGAAAACTACATTGAAGAACAAAAGATAATTTGGAAATCAAAAATAAATCATTATTTTGTCGATAAAATCTATCTAAGTCTGCAAAGTAAATTAAAGTGAAAATCCGATATCACCTGATAATTAGACTTAAACAGAACAACTGAAATTCAGAAGAAATCATCTGATTCTTTGAACAGTAGGGAGAAGATGCAGAGAAACATACATTAAACTACACTTGAACTTCTACTTATAGAGAAAAAGAAGGACAAAGAAGTATATGATGCCCTCCACATCTTAAATCTTATAAAAAGATTTAGGATTTAAGGTTCTGAGATGATTTTTAAAAGGTTTTACCAAGCAGCGACTTAGTTTTATTTAGTGAAAGTGATGCTAAATTATATAAGATTTTCTCATTAATTATTAATTATAGATGAGAAGTTTTTAAACATTTAACATTAGTGAGTATTTATAGAGTACTTACAATGTGCTAGGTAAGTAACAACCAAATAAATTTAAAAATCTCTAGCATATATGGTTCTCACAATGGGAGGTCACAGTTTTAGTGCATTAATATTTTAATGAGGTGCATGTTTATGTACAATTTGAGAGAAACAAGTATGCTAAGTTATATGCTCATGGTTGGTTACTCAGGGGCTATAGCCTGGTAGAATAGTCAATGAGAAAGGCCTAGGTAGCTGTAAAGAATTTCAAACACTGGTCTTGCAAAGATTAAGCTATATAATAAAGACAAAAACCACAAATATATAGAAATGCAAAATTACATAAAAGTTTTAAAACGTTTCATTAAAAAGACATTAATTAAAATATTGATTTAAACAAAAATTCTTCTTTCATTACTTGAGTAATTTATAGTTATGGAAAGATTAATAACTAAGATAAAGCCAAATATGGAGAAAATACATACTCAGTATTCAGTATAATTAAAAAGGCCAAGTCCAATGAATATTAATAAGAGAAAGAAATTTAGCAAAATCAGGGACATAGATTGGTTTGGAATAGAGATATACAGAATTAGACAACAATACAATTTCTTAAAAGAAAGGCATTGCAATGAGAGTTTCGCCAAAATTAAGGAGACGCTCACTTAACCAAATACAATACTTAACTGAACACAAAACTATTCCTACAATTGGGGTTATCTTTCATTTCTCTCTCAGTGTCTTGAACCAAAAGGTTGGGGAATATTGGCTTCAGGAACTTGAACTCACCAGTCCCAGGGTCTCCCGTCAGACACACCTCATATTGATAGCTCTGGGAAAGGGTTCCACTGCCACTGACGTCCACCAGGTGGCCCGGAAAGTGGCCCTCGGGCACCGAGCAGCCACCCAACGAGGCGCTTCTGCCCCTCTTGCACAGCCGCACCGCAATGAACGCCAGCACCGAGAACAGGAAGAGCGACGACACCGACGCCAACGCGATGACCAGGTAGACCGTGAGCGGGTCGGCCTGAGCCGCGTCGGCAGCCGCTTCCGGGAGCGGCAGGTAGGGCTGCGAGAAGCCGTCCACCAGCAGCACGTGCAGCGTGACGCTGGCCGACAGCGGCGGCTCGCCATTGTCCTTGACCAGCACCAGCAGCCTGTGCTTGGCCGCGTCGCGCTCGCTCAGCAGCCGCGCCGTGCGCACCTCGCCGTTGTGCGCCCACACGCTGAACAGCCCGGGCTCCGTGGCCTTGAGGAGC
>NW_006443124.1:4716909-4729981 GCF_000325575.1 Pteropus alecto
AGCACCAGCACCAGCGCCGGGCTGCTCAGCGCCGGGGAGCCGCGGTCCACGGCGCCCACGCCGAACTCCAAGACCCGCAGGGCCTCGTAATCCAGCGCCCTCAGGGCGAACAGCTGCCCGTTGTCCGCGTTGATGGACACCAGGGAGGCCAGGGGCAGCTGCGGGTCCTGGGGCGGCAGCAGCGAGTAGGTGACCTGGGCGTTGGCGCCCGCGTCTCTGTCTGTGGCGCTGATGCTGCCGATGTGCAGGGCGGGGCTGTTGTTCTCGCGGACGAACAGCGTGTAGGAGGTTTGGGTGAAGGCCGGGGCGTTGTCGTTGACGTCGGAGACCAGTACGGTTATGTTGTGCTCGGTTTTCAGTCTGGGTGTCCCCAGGTCGGTGACGGTGATGGTGATGTTGTACTCGGATCTAGTCTCTCTGTCCAATGGGCTTTCTGTTACCAGGGTATAGAAATTTTTGAAAGTCGGTTTTAGAATGAATGGTAGATAATCTGGAATAGAGCAAATCATTTTTCCATTGTCTCCAGAGTCTCTGTCTCGAATACGGAAGATCGCGACTACGGTTTCAGGTGCATTTTCTGAGATGAAGCTGGTGAGTGAAGACATGGTCAGTTCAGGGGCGTTGTCATTCACATCCACCACCTCTATGACTACAGTGCCTTTCCCAGAAAGGCCTCCTCCATCTGTAGCCTCAATTTCCACATGGTAAGATTTAATTTGTTCAAAATCCAATTTCTTTGTCAGTCGGATTTCCCCTGTGACTTCATTTAATGAGAAAGTTTGTTTAATTTCATCTGATGCTTGGAAGAAGCCATAGGAAACACTCCCGAAGTTTCCAGCATCTGCATCCCTAGCTAAAACACTAAGTACTGGGGAGTCTATGGGACTGTTTTCCAGGACCTGCACCTCATATGGGGTTTGCACAAACTCAGGAGCATTGTCATTGACGTCCATGATCAGGATTTGCAAGGTGATGGTGCCAGACCTAGGTGGAGACCCACCATCCAGTGCCATGAGGGTTAAGCTGAACTCAGACTGCTCCTCTCGATCCAGTACTTTGTCCTGTACCAAATCTGGATATTTCTTACCCTCGCTATGATTTCGAGTAAGAATGTGAAAATGAGAATTGGGGCTGATAGTGTATTTTTGAAGACCATTACTGCCCACATCCAAATCCTGAGCTAATTTCAAAGGAAAAATAGTCCCTGGTTGACTGTTTTCCGGTATTTTCAAGAGCATTTCCTTAGTCGGAAATACTGGGGAGTGGTCATTTATGTCCTGGATTGATAATTCTCCTTCAAAAAACTGTACTGGCATTTCCAGGAACACCTGGAAATGCAGTACACACGGTTCAATGGGGCCACATAGCTCTTCCCGATCGAGTTTCTCCCTCAAAAGCAAATCTCCAGTCTGACGATCCAGCTGCAAGCGCTGCTTGTCATCATCAGACACCACCCGGGCCGACCTGGCGGCCAGTTCCCTAATTCCCAGGCCCAGGTCCTTGGCCAGATGGGCTTCAAAGGAGCTGCTCTCTGTTTCTTCCAGCACAGAATAACGAATAGGCTCCAGGCGAGCCTGAGACAAGAACACCATGATAATAAAGGCCATCACTTGCCTGTTTGGTTGAATTCTCTCTAGCGTCTCCATGTTGGAGTCCGGGTGCTTAAATCCAATCTTTTCAGCAACCACAAAAAGACTTGAGATTGTCAATTCCGATTTTTTGTTTGATGGAATCCTCACAAAGTTGCTTTAAATCTTAAATTCATTTAGCATAGTGCTGCTCAAACTCATTGGTAACCCAGTACTCCGGCAAAGCTTCCGTGTGTCTGATTCCGTTTTGCAACGAAGGAATACGCGAGCTTTTTAGGGCTTATTCACAATCTTAGCCTGCAGCGCCACCCTGCGTCTTGATTGAGAAATTGATATTCTCAAGTCAAAGCAAATTTTGGAAGTGTCCAAAAGTAATCCATTTTTTGAAGGGTATAGAACTTTTACAAACTGTTATTCCATTGAATCGCATAATTTATAAGGTTATACCATTACATTGCATGATCCAGAATAATTGTGAGCACAAAACAAGAGGTTATCTTGGTCTCCCTACACCCTAATCAGTGGAACTTCAAAGAAATCCATTTCCCCTTTGCATAATCTAACCAGGGGGGACAAACTCTTATAAAATTACAATTCATAATAGTTATATCTGTTTATTTCCAAGTTTGTGAGGAATTTATAATGATGCAAAAGGTTTTTAAGGTGTTCTGTACCACATGGTCTCAGGAGACTATTTTTCAAAGGAAAGGTTCTATTTTCCTACACTGGTGTGCAAATAATAATACCGTTGAAAGAAGAGGCATCTTGCTTTGTTATGTCCTTTTACAGTGTGAACCCACATTAAATTTAGAAGGTAGTCAAATAGTGTTAGAATCAGATTCTTAGAACTGGAGAGGAGATGAAAGGAAGTTTTACGGATAAGGAACAAACTCAGGGGTGATAGGACTTGATTATTCTACTGGCTATTATCAGAATAATATCAAGACAAAACCAAATGCATAAAATCATAGAATTTCATTAAGATAAAAGCTTTAAGCTTAAGCTTCTTTAACTAGATAGATACCTATATTTTATAATGAGTTTGAGTCTTAACATATTCATCCCTTGTGTCCCAAATATCATATTTTTTGAACAGATGATTTGGAGGAAAACAAGAAGACCTGATTTAAAACATTTTAATTGGTGAGAAAAGGGTGCCTCAGGCTTTGTGTACTCATATATGATGAAGAGAAGAGACTTGTTTATAAAATGGATTCTAGCACAGTATACAGCTATTGTGATTATCCTGATATAGTAAGTTAACTGAGATACAGTTAACTAGCTTATTGGTTACAATTAGTATATTGAATGGAATACATTTGTCTTGGCACATATGGGATATCCCCTTCTAAAATATCTTATAATTAAATTTAATTACTTAATTCACTTAATAAATTGTAATTTGTAATTCATGTTGAATGAATTATTCTTAAAGTGTGTCAATAATCTTAGATACTAATAGAAAGTATTAGAAAAAATTATTTTTGAAAGAAAACTGGATTATAGTAGTTATTCAATAAATATCAGTTGAATACATTAATTAATCTACTGTAATTATTGTTTCTACCTATATATGAAGATTATTGTCAGATCATACATTCAGCCATGAACATGTCTGAAACTGAATATAGAATTCTGAGAGATGAGGGGATATACATTCTAAGTACTATTCAATTAAATTTACCTTGATTCAGTTAGATTAATTACTTCCTGTAAGAGATATAGCAATGGCAATAATAATATTCATACATTTTAGAATTTTCTTTCACATTTAAGGCAAATCGGAGGAGATATAATATGTATCAACATTAAGTAAAATAAAAAACAATACTGAAAAGGACAAAAGAAAGAATATTATTTTAGATATAAATGAAAAACAAATCTGGAAAAAATAAAGAGCAAATTGTTCATAATACAGTAACTAAGTTCTAGTTAGATTCACGTTAAAGAGTTCAGAACAAAATTTAAACTATATTTTATTTACTTATTCCTATATGCTGACATAGAAGTCATGTTGCAAATCAGCTTTTTCAGTTTCTTTTGTCAATCCAAAGCAAATGAAACCTACATACTATTAACATATATGTGCCACTATATGCCAGATACTATTCTAAGCATTTTATGTATAGTAATTCATTTTATCCCCTAAACAACCTTATGAGGAAGGCACTCTTATTATCTACATTTTATAGATGAAGAAATTGAAACACAGAGTTTAAATAGCCTTCCCACAGTCACACACCATGTGAAATGGCAGAGCTAGTATTCAGACTGTTACAGTGTGGCTCCAGAATCCATTATCTCATCTGCTTAAGTGGAATTGGAGAGGGTAGACATTTTAGATAATTTAGATCCAAACTTCAGCCTTGCCCTGGGGTACATAGATATCATAAGTGAAATATATTAGTTTTCAAGTTTTCAATTAAGAACCTTTAAAATGGTTTATCTTCCAATTAGGTTAAAAAAAATTAAGAGTGACATATATAATAAATTTTAGAGTTAATTTGCCAATTTCTGCAAAAAAATGGTTGGGATTGTGATAGAGATCACATTGGATATGTACACCAGTTTGAGGGTATCACCATCTTAACAAATCTCCCAATCCATGAACACTTTCTACTTACTTAGGTCTTCATTAATTTTTAATTTCTTTCAATGTTGGTTTGTAGTGTTTGGTGTACAGATTTTATACTTATTCTGTTAAATTTATCCCTAAGTATTTTATTCTTTTTGATGTGATCACAAGTGGAATTGTTTTCATTTCATTTTTGGGTTGTCCAATGTACAGAAATACTAACTGATTTTTGTATTCTGATCTTGTATCCTCCAATCTCAATGAACTCATTTATCAATTTTAGTAGGTTTTCATTTTATGTGTGGATTCCTTAGGATTTTCTTTATGTACAATCATATCCTCTGCAAATATACTTTTACTTCTTCATTTCCAGTATGAATTATTTTATTTATTTTTCTTGCTTAATTGCCCTGGCTAGAACTTTCAGTGCAACGTTAAACAGATGAGGTGAGAGGAGATGTCTTGTTTTGTTCCTGATCTTAGGGATTTCAGTCTTTCATCATTAAATATGAAGTTAGCTGTTGGGTTTTATAGTTGCCCTTTATCAAATTGAGTACATAACCTGTTATTCCTAGTTTGTTGAGTGTTTTTATCATGAAAAAGTGTTGGATTTCATAAAGAAAAAAATTTCTGCATTCATTGAGAACAATATGGAGAGAATTTAAAAGTATAAATACTTAATTTCCTAAAACAAAAAAGAAGAAAACAGCAATTGTGGGAAAAAAACACAAATTATTGTGAAAACCTGCCAAATAGAAATTTTGAAAAAGAAAACCATAGTTAGTCAAACAAAGAAAAATTCAGCATATTGGGTGAATCTCAAGTTGGGACCTACCAAGTATCAGAACATCAAAATAAAACATCTAAAAGAGAGTAAAGAAGTTTATAGATAAAAGAATGAGAACTAGACAGATATCACTTTTTCGTCAACAATGTTGAATACCAAAATAACAGGGCAGTGACTTTAAAATTAAAAAATCTACAGTCAAGAAAACCATTGGTTAAGATTATGAGTATTAGAAATAAAAATAACTCTAAATTAAGACTAATAGATTTCCAGCTTTAAAACATAAAAATTTACTCTAAGAAGCAAAAGACTCCTAGAATAAAGTAGTGGAATGTGTAGAAGAGCTGTCATTTTATTAAAAGTCTTCATTTGCAAAGAAGCCATATTTAAGAACTGAGGAAGATTTATAAAAAATACTTAATGAATGAAAGGAAATATTGTCTTTTCTCTGATTAAGAATTCATGCATTTAGTTCTCAGTTATATAAAATGACATCATTTATAACTATACATAATGTATGAAGGCATATCAATCTTAAATTCCTTTTCTCTTTGGCGAATTTTGAAAATCTCCGAGAACCTTCAGTTCTGTTTCTTCTAGTCATTAGTATTCAAATAAAATGCCTTTGAGAATGAGAAAATTTCTATGAGAAAACTTGTTTTTTCCTCATCAGCTTCTCTAATTGGGAATTAAATATTTTGTTACCTAAAAATAAGTTTTTCTGTTTACTCAAAATAGCCATAAAATGTGATGTTTTGGTTGCCTATTTTTATTTGTGGCTCATTTAGACTTTTACAGTGATTTTGCTCTCTCCTCTTCAGAACTTCCTATTCTTGTACATCTTCTTTTAATTACACTATAGGAGAAAGAATGCTGATGTGAATTAACAGTGTTTATCCCAGAAGGACCATACGGAATTCTAAATCATGTCAAGTTGAAAATAAGACAGGAAACAAAGAAAAGGTTTCCCTCATATAATGATATATAAATGCCAAGTCGATTTTAATTAAAAAGTAGAATTGGATGGGACACCACTTATACCATAAGGCATTTAGAGGTCATATATACATGTACTTTCTTGAAATTAAAAAAGGCCCTCAGATTGATAACACTTAAATCTCAGAATTTACTAAATTGTTATCCCACCAGATGCCTTATTCAACAATATTTTCATGCCAAATAGAAAAGCACAATCAGTTGTTCCAAATGCCTTACATTTAATTTTCCCCCTCAGTCATGAATACACTTTAAGCAAATCTAAGAGTAATTTGCCCTATTAGCCTATATTTTTGTCCACTTTTGGCCAATTTAAGTACATACAATATTGAAATATTAATTGCAAATGTCAAAAAGAAAAGGAATTAAATGTATTACTTTTATTTGGATACTATACCCCTAGAAATATGGGGCACCTTAAAATGGTACATCTTAAAGAAAACACATTCTTATCTACAAACTTCATTAACCATAGACAAAGTTGCTTTAGGAATATTATAAAGAACATTATCTGACTATATCAATAAAATAATTTACGGGATTGGTGGTTTGGAACTCTCAACATTGCTTTGGATATAGAATTCGAAGTGAGTTCCTTAAAATAAACCTATTTGAAATCACCATTAAAGATAATGAATTTATTTTTACTTAACTATTAGAAAAAGAAAAAGAGACATAAAGACTGCATTTCTTGCAAACAACATTCTGTGGCAGATGATAAAAACTGAAACAATTTGAGCTTGCTATAGCAAGAAAGTCTAACCTATTCCAGTGTTCTCTCCTCCTTGAGAAAAGCCATTATATAAACATAAGCAGTGTTAATAAAAAAGACTGCATTGTTAAGACAGGAAGCAAATGAAAAGCAGAGAATATGCAAAGATCAACAAAGTAAAGAGAAGGTGAAATTAATATATAACAAAATGTTATATCAACTAAAGATTCTTGTTTTAAAAAAATCATCGTTAAACAACTATTTTTAAATTTTTCTGTTAATGAAACCTAAACTACTCTTGCAGTTGGAGTATTGCGCTAGTCATGCTCAGTGTCTTGAACCAGACCATTGGGGAGAATAGGCTTCAGGAACTTGAACTCGCTAGTACCTGAACCTCCCATCAGACACACCTCATACTGGTAGCTCTGGGACAGGGTCTCACTGCCACTGACGTCCACCAGGTGGCCCGGAAAGTGGCCCTCGGGCACCGAGCAGCCACCCAACGAGGCGCTTCTGCCCCTCTTGCACAGCCGCACCGCGATGAACGCCAGCACCGAGAACAGGAAGAGCGACGACACCGACGCCAGCGCGATGACCAGGTAGACCGTGAGCGGGTCGGCCTGGGCCGCGTCGGCAGCCGCTTCCGGGAGCGGCAGGTAGGGCTGCGAGAAGCCGTCCACCAGCAGCACGTGCAGCGTGACGCTGGCCGACAGCGGCGGCTCGCCATTGTCCTTGACCAGCACCAGCAGCCTGTGCTTGGCCGCGTCGCGCTCGCTCAGCAGCCGCGCCGTGCGCACCTCGCCGTTGTGCGCCCACACGCTGAACAGCCCGGGCTCCGTGGCCTTGAGCAGCTGGTACGACAGCCAGGCGTTCTGGCCCGAGTCGCCGTCCACCGCCACCACCTTGCTCACCAGGTAGCCCGGCTCGGCCGCCCTGGGCACCAGCTCGGTGCAGGCCGCGGAGCCGTTCTGCAGCGGGTACAGCACGAAGGGCGAGTTGTCGTTGGCGTCCAGCACCAGCACGCGCACCAGCGCCTGGCTGCTCAGCGCCGGGGAGCCGCGGTCCACGGCGCCCACGCCGAACTCCAAGACCCGCAGGGCCTCGTAATCCAGCGCCCTCAGGGCGAACAGCTGCCCGTTGTCCGCGTTGATGGACACCAGGGAGGCCAGGGGCAGCTGCGGGTCCTGGGGCGGCAGCAGCGAGTAGGTGACCTGGGCGTTGGCGCCCGCGTCTCTGTCTGTGGCGCTGACGCTGCCGATGTGCAGGGCGGGGCTGTTGTTCTCGCGGACGAACAGCGTGTAGGAGGTTAGGGTGAAGGCCGGGGCGTTGTCGTTGACGTCGGAGACCAGTACGGTAATGTTGTGCTCGGTTTTCAGTCTGGGAGTCCCCAAGTCGGTGACGGTGACGGTGATGTTGTACTCGGATCTAGTCTCTCTGTCCAGAGCTTCTTCCGACACTAGGGTGTAAAAATTCTCTACCGACGGTTTCAGGATGAAGGGGAGATTGTTCTCAATGGAACACACCATTCTTCCATTGTCTCCAGAATCTAGATCAGAAACACTGAAAACGGCCACCACGGTCTCTAGCGAGTTTTCCGGGATAGGGCTGGTAATTGATGACAAGGTCAGTTCCGGTGGGTTGTCGTTCACATCGACCACTTGAACTATCACTGTTGATTTTCCCGACAGGCCTCCACCATCCTTGGCTTCTACGTCGACTTCATAACTCTTAATTGTCTCAAAATTCAAATATTTGACTATCTGGATATCACCAGTAATTGGATTTAGTTGAAAAGTTTTGCGAATTTCTTCAGAAGCATGAAAAAATGAATATGATATTGTTCCAAAATTTCCTGTATCTAAATCAGAAGCTGAGACAGTGACAATAACAGAGTTAATGGGGCTGTTCTCTAGAATTTGAACCTCATAGAGCGACTGTGTAAATTCCGGGGCGTTGTCATTTATGTCTAAGACCAGGATGTGGACCTGGACGGTCCCAGACCGGGGTGGAGTCCCGCCATCCAGCGCCATAAGCGTTAAACTGAGTTCAGGCTGCTCCTCACGGTCCAGCGCTTGGTCCAGCACTAATTCTGGGTACTTCCTTCCGTCCCTACGACTGTTTGTGAGAACGTGGAAATGGGAATTCGGAGTGATCGTGTAATTTTGGAGGCTGTTTCTTCCCACATCCAAGTCCTCAGCATGTCCCAAAGGAATAATGGTTGCTGGTGGAGTGCTTTCTAGGATTTTCAGCTGCATTTCATTTTCAAAGAATACGGGAGAATGGTCATTGACGTCTACGACCTGGAGCTCATTTGGAATAAATTGCAAAGGGTTTTGCAGTAAAATCTGAAAATGCAATATACATGGCTCTGTGGGGCCGCATAGCTCCTCCCGGTCCAATTTCTCATGCAGGAGCAAATCACCAGTCTGAAGGTTGAGCTGAAAATGCTGTTTGTTTCCTTTAGACACAACTTGGGCCCCTCTCACGGTCAGTTCCCCTACACTCAGCCCCAGATCCTTTGCTAGGTTGGTTATTAAAAATCCCCTCTCTTTTTCCTCAGCTACAGAGTAGCGTCTCGATTCGGACCCAGCCAGAGATCCACCCAGAAAAACAAAGAAAAACAGGACTTGCCTTTGTCTAAGAAATCGCTCCCCTCCAGCCTCCATTTCACTTTCTGTCATGTCTTTTCAAGAAATTTTGCCAAGCTGAGCCTCCGATGTCGCTGGGAAATGCCGTCTTTTGCCTCCCAACCTTTGAAGAAAGTCTAGCAAATAATCCCTTTTTAGGACTCAGATTTGCTTGCTTAAAAATCCGCCCATGCTCACAACCCCTAGTTTACCTCATTGGATCCGTGCGTTAGCAAATACAGTGGCTGTCGTTTAATTCTCCTTCTTAGTCAACAGCGCCACCATGCGTTCGCTAGCACTTTCAAACACTTGGAGAAGGGTTTTTTTGTTTTTTTTTGTTTTTTTTTCTTGTTTGGGAGTTCCTTTTTGTTGTTTTGATATTTTTAATCGCTTATTCCCCTTAGCAAACCCAGTTGACGCTACTGGAGGAGTTTCTTGTGTTATTCGAGTTATATAAACACAACCTAGGGAAATTAAATGTGCTGTCATCTACAAGAAGTGATTGTCCCTGGTAGAGTCCTCATTTATATGGTTTTTGGGAAGTGGACACCTGCTAGGGCTACTCCTAGCGTCTGTAATTATTACACATAATTTTAAAAAATTGCTCTAAATGATGACATGTTTCACTATCTTGTTTGTTTTTATTTTCCAGATTTTGTAAAATGTGTACGAGTTCCTCTTACAATCAGGAAAAAAAAAATGCTATGAAAAGATGACCTCGTGCAAGGTGATATAAATTACAATAGATCACGTCAGGGATATACCTGGAGACAAATGCCTCATTCCTTCCACAATTTCACACTCAAGGAACACAGAGCTTTCTTATTTCACAGTAATTTTACAATTATTGGTTTCATCTGTGCTAACTGTACTAACCGTTTCATCCGCATAACTGCATTTCACCTGTGGAAACAGATGTTTGAGTTTGTAGAAGTTAGGCATATAGTGGGAACAAGGCAGAAATATATATCTTATACAGTTTTCCATACAATGAGGTGAACGGATTTTAAATAGATGTTCAAATGAAGTGTGAAAAGTGCTACATATATACTGAATGCACTTGAAAGCAAAAGGGGGACCTAACTTAATGGGGGGGGGGTGAGAAAGTTTCCCTAAAGAAGTGTCATTTAATCTGGAACATGAAGGATGAAAAGTTTGCCAGGCTAATACTGTAAAATGGGAAAAAATCCATATATGAGAAGCCAGTATGTAAAGGCCCTGGGCTAGTAAAGCAGAGCTATTCTAGATAATGAAGGAAGCGTAGTGTATCCAAAACTTAGTGTCTCAAGAGTAAGTGGAAAGAGAAGTCTGGAGAGGTAAACTGGGGACAAATAACAGGTGCTTGGATTTTATTCTAAGAATAAAAGGAAGCTATAGCAAGATTTTAGACAGAAATGAAACAACACAAATGTGTTCAAAATACCTTCTTCAGGAATTATCAGGAATGGTACATGAAATCTCATCTATTAACTTTCCTCTTAATATTAGTAATACTTAAAAGAATAGCAAATACACTTCTCTGTTTTTATAATTTCTTATTTGATCATAATTGCAAGCTATTAAAATAGCTGTTATTATTTTGTGGGGAGAGAAACTATGTGACTGATCCAAGATCCTATAGGTGGTAAGTTGGTTAATCAGAGTGCTCTACACCACTCTGTACTCTACACCACTGCTAATCTCAAAATAATACATTTAAAATTTATGTTATAATTTAAATCATATAGATCATTCAAATATACATTAAATAACATAAAATTTAAAGACAGGCTGAAGAACATTATGAATTAAAATTTAGGTTTAATGTATGAATCAGAAATTGAGCTGCAAAAAACAGTTGAATTAATTATTTAGATAATTCTAGAAGGAAATTTAAATTATAAAATTAAAAACACAACTTCCCCATTTGTATTCCTCAAGCTAGTGAGAAGGAGAGGAGATTCAAATTAAGCAGGAAGAGATAAAGGAAAAATATGTTGAAGGGAAGAGACACCAGGAACTGATAACTGCATAGTTTGAATAACAGTGATCAGTTCAATGAATAACCAAAAATTATATTTATATATAATTCATTATATAGCAGAGAGCACTTAATTATAGCAAAAATTTTATCTTGTATTTTAATGTATTTAAATATCAATATATATCACAGGTGAAATAAAGACACTGCTTTCAATTGGTCAAAAATTTTATTAAGAATCTATCATCTTCAAGTCATTGTGCTAATCATGCAATAAATGAAGAGCTATTGAGAAACATAACTCAAGCACCTAAAAAAAAAAAAAAGCATTGAAAAGTAGGTAACTGAAAGGGGAAAACAGAAGTAGCCAGTGCGGGGAAAAAAATGGAATGACCTGACAGACCATGATAAATACTTTCCCCACAGGCTTATTTCTAATGGAATTATACATGCTTCAGAAAAATTTGAAAAATGCAACACCAAACTACATCTGAAGTCTCTAAAATTTGTTCGAGAAGATATATTTTCTAAAATCTTTTGGATTTTAATTAAGTGCTCAGCGTTAATAGTGTTTAATCATGAAAAGTGATTTATAAAAGCGACAGATTAAAATAAGCAGAGGTCTAAAAATTTTTGAAATAGAAAGCATGAAGAATTACCACATCTTTGAAAATGACTGGACATGTGCTATGTTTTTAACTACATTTTAGAATATTAGTGGTTGATTTATTGAACACTTTTAATGTGAATGGTTTGTGGACTTCAACACTCAAGGTTCTCACAATCTCTAAAGAATCATAATTTTCGTGTATGGATACTTTACAGAAGTACGTATTTAGAAAAATGTGAGAGTGCTTCGTTTTTCATGAATATACCTATGTTAATGGTTTTACCCAATGTGACTTCACAGGATAAAAGTTACACTAGCCTAAGAGACTATTACAAGCACGAATATTCTGGGCAGAAAAAAGAATAATCCCACGTAGTAAAAGCAAACATTTAAAAATGTAGGACTGCAAAATTACGTAGGCACTAGGTGCTCTGAAAAAGGTGCTCTAACTTAAAAATTAAGACTGAAAAAAATTTACTTTCATACTTTAAATCAAATTAAGGTACAGGGAGACTAATCATCAATTAAAAAAAAAGAAAATTTGCATTCATTATACCACAAAGCAACACATTTAGAAACACGAACAACATGCACTGAATTGAAATGGCGTATTTACATTTCAAATAAAAAGAAACAACCCAAATGAGAAAGACAGTTAAAAAGGATTTTCCACTAATTAAGTGACACTAGGCTCTGTAGACCTTTACTAATTTTTAACTGAATTCAAAGCTATCCCTGAAACTGGAGTTTGCCTCACTAACCCTCTCCTCACCCTGAGCAAGAAATTTGGGGACAATCGGTTTGAGGAACTTGAAATCGCTGGTACCGGAGCCTCCCATCAGACACACCTCATATTGATAGCTCTGGGACAGGGTCCCACTGCCACTGACGTCCACCAGGTGGCCCGGAAAGTGGCCCTCGGGCACCGAGCAGCCACCCAACGAGGCGGCCTTGCCCCTTCGGCACAGCCGCACCGCGATGAACGCCAGCACCGAGAACAGGAAGAGCGACGACACCGACGCCAACGCGATGACCAGGTAGACCGTGAGCGGGTCGGCCTGGGCCGCGTCGGCAGCCGCTTCTGGGAGCGGCAGGTAGGGCTGCGAGAAGCCGTCCACCAGCAGCACGTGCAGCGTGACGCTGGCCGACAGCGGCGGCTCGCCATTGTCCTTGACCAGCACCAGCAGCCTGTGCTTGGCCGCGTCGCGCTCGCTCC
>NW_006443124.1:4730391-4735528 GCF_000325575.1 Pteropus alecto
AGCACCAGCACCAGCGCCGGGCTGCTCAGCGCCGGGGAGCCGCGGTCCACGGCGCCCACGCCGAACTCCAAGACCCGCAGGGCCTCGTAATCCAGCGCCCTCAGGGCGAACAGCTGCCCGTTGTCCGCGTTGATGGACACCAGGGAGGCCAGGGGCAGCTGCGGGTCCTGGGGCGGCAGCAGCGAGTAGGTGACCTGGGCGTTGGCGCCCGCGTCTCTGTCTGTGGCGCTGACGCTGCCGATGTGCAGGGCGGGGCTGTTGTTCTCGCGGACGAACAGCGTGTAGGAGGTTTGGGTGAAGGCCGGGGCGTTGTCGTTGACGTCGGAGACCATTAAAGTTATGTTGTGTTCTGTTTTCAGTCTGGGTGTCCCCAAATCGGTGACAGTGATGGTGATGTTGTACTCAGATCTTGTCTCTCGGTCCAGGGCTCTGTTTGTCACTAGAGTGTAAAAATTCTCAACCGAGGGTTTAAGGAAGAAAGGAAGATCATCTTGGGTGGAGCAAACCATCCTTCCGTTGTCTCCTGAGTCAGGATCTGAAACACTGAATACAGCAATTATGGTCTCCTCCAAGTTTTCTGGGATTTCATTGATAAGTGTTGACATGGTCAGTTCCGGAGGGTTGTCATTCAAATCTATCACTTGGACAAACACCACACAACTTCCAGAAAGACCCCCACCATCTGTCGCCTGAATATTTAATGTATAATTCTGAATGGATTCGAAATCCAGTTTCTGTCTTAAAAGGAGTTCTCCTGATTTTGCATTTATTTGAAAAGTTTTGCGAATATCTTCAGAGGCTTGGGAAAATACATAAGTTATTTCTCCATAGGCTCCAATGTCTAAATCTCTAGCAGAGACAAGGGCAACCTGGGATCCAATGGGGCTGTTTTCTGGGACCTGCACCTCATAGAGCAGCTCTGCAAACTCTGGGGCGTTATCATTGATGTCCAAGACTTCGATACGGACCAAGGCGGTGCCAGACCTGGGTGGAGTCCCGCCATCCAGCGCAGTGAGGGTTAACATGATCTCAGGCTGTTCTTCGCGATCCAGTGCTTTGTTCAGCACCAGCTGTGGTAATATTACGCCGTCGGAACTGTCTTGTAATTTAAGGTGGAAGTGGGAATTGGGGCTGACTGTGTAACTTTGGAGACTGTTGCTTCCTGCATCTAAGTCCTGGGCACGTTCTATTAGGAAAGCAGTTCCCGGAGTGATACTTTCTGAAATTTTCAAAATTATTTCTTTGTCTAGGAAAACCGGGGAATGATCATTTATGTCCCTAATACGTAGCTCGGCCTGAAAAAATTGCAGGGGATTTTCAAATAACACCTGGAAAGGTAGCACACAGGGTTCTATAGGACCGCACAGCTCCTCCCGGTCCAGTTTCTCATTTAACAACAAATCCCCGGTCTGCCTATCCAAATGCAAACGCATTTTTTTCCCTTTGGAAACGACCTGCGGACCCCGAGCAGCTAGCTGGTCTACCTCCAGGCCCAGGTCTTTTAACAAATTGGCCACAAAGGAACCACTCTCCATTTCCTCAGCCACTGAATAGTGCCTAGGCTTGGAACCAGCCTGAGCCATGCCCAGCAAAACAAAGAATAGCAAGACTTGCCTTTGTTTCAGAACGCGTTCTTTTCCCTCTCCGGCCTCCATCGCCTTCTGGTCTCCCAGCAAACCTGACCCAGCTCCAGTTCCCGTTGTAGCTGACTCTATCTCCCCGTATCTCCCATATACCGAGATAAGTGGAGACGCCTAGGGCCCTGATTTCCCGGAGTCACCTCCTTAGAAAGCCTCCCCTTCCTGCTTGCCTTTTTAGCGGAGTGTCTGGCTAACGGAGGGCAGACTGGTCGCTTTCTTCCTTCTACTTCTAATGCTGCAGCGCCACCCCGCGTCCTTTCCGAGTGTTTATTTTCTCCAAAACTTTAAGAAAATCCCAGTCTTCTTTCAGACTGATGGCAATCTAAATGGAACATTTTCAAGTAGTATTTCTCGATGTGCCGAAGTCTTATCTGCATTTCGAACGACTTTTTCATTGCATCCATAACGACATGGCAAACAGACAAATTTCCATTCCAGTTTCCTCACAGATCCAAGCAGCACTTTTGAAACTGGAAAAAAATCAACTTCAGAAACTGGAAGAGAGAAACCAGTCCTAGGATGAAAGGCGGCTTTGAATGGGCAGTTCCCAGTTTTTATTCAGAGTTAAGGCATGCGTGCATCTCGGTGGTGGTTAGGTTACCATCCTCACACTCAAGCTGACAGAAAAGTATAGAGGCCCCAGAAAAGCACAGAATTCACATGAGAACATTCTCATGGATACGAAAATATTCTCTTTACTCATATTTCTCTCTTGCACTGCTCCCACTTTACATTTCCCTGGAAGTTGATGCATTTAAGCCACATGAAAATCTTCAAATAAAGTTGGATAATTCTTGTGAATGTCAGTATTTTTATTTTTCTAACAGATAAGAGCATTTTCTACATAACTTCAATTATTCCATCTAGCAACGTGAATAACTTCATGATATCAAATACCCAGCAAATGTTAAAAAATTTCCAACTGTTTTAAAAATGTCTTTTAATAGATAATTTGGTAAATCAGGTGCCAAACAAGGTATATATGTTGCTGTTTGTGGTTAGGTTTGTAAAGTTTCTGTCGTTTTGTGTTTTAAAAAAATAAATTTGATAAAAAGAAATGAGTTTTCAAGCAAAAAAAAAAAAAAAAGGATGAATTTTAAAGGCATACTGCTTAGTGAAAGAAGCCAGTCTGAAAAGGCTACATACACTATTATTGCAACTACCTGACATTCTGAAAAGGCAAAAGTATAGATACATCAAAAATATTAGTGGTTGCTAGGGAGAAGGGGGAGGAAAATCAAGAGATAAAACACAGGGGACTTCGGGGGGCATTAAACCTTTTCTTTGTGATACTGTAACGGTGGGTACATGACGTTATGCATTTGTCAAAACCCACAGAATGTACAACACAAAGAGTGAACCCTAATGTAAACTACAGACTTTAGTTAATAATAATGGACCAATATTGGTTCATCAATTACAATAAATGTACCATACTACTGCAGGATGTTAATACGAGGGGGAACTGTGAGTGGGAGAAAGCAGTATATGGAAACTCTCTATAGTATCTGCTCAATTTTCTGTAAATCCTAAAACTGCTCTAAAAAAGTCTATTAAGTAAATATTTATTTGTACTAAATATTTCAAATATACTGTATATAAGTTAAAAAGTTAAAAAGATCTAAACATAATTCTACTTTAACTAAAAAATTTAAAATTCTCTATATTTTGTCACATTTGTCCTATCTACAGATTTTATTCTACACAAACATACCCCCTTTTTTGCTGACCCATTTGGAAGTAACTTGAAGATATCAGACACTTCACCTCTCGATATTTCAGCAGGGATCTCCTAAGTATAAGGACATCATCCCTCATGATCATAATGAAACTATCACACTTAACAAAATGAATAATAATTCCAGAATGTTATCTAAAATCCAGTCCCTATGAAATCTCACTAATTATCCTTCCCTGATTTTCTTCAACTTTGATAAGAATGTATATTCACTCTTGAGTTCCATTTACAAACACACTTACTTTCTTATTCTGTTATAAGAAATGTCTTAGAAAATTTGTTCTTTAACCAAGTTTCATGATTGTCCTGGGTGTTACATCTATTTAAACTAGAACAGTCCCTGTCTTTTATGCTATTGAATTTCTGAAGTGCCCAGACCAGTTGTCTTATAGGATATCCTACATATTTAATTTGTCTCATTATTTCCTCATGGTGTCATTTAACCTGTTCTTCTATCCCCTGTATTTCCAGAAAACTGGAATGGATGATTTATTAAATGTAACAATGGTATAACATTTTTTAAAGCTCTTATTTATTTTCTGTAATTGAGTTTGAAAAAATCGAACAATCAGTTTCCCTTTCTTAACAACTGTATTTTCCATGAAAAACAAAATGTCTGGCCATGATTTTTCTTTTCAATGAAAATACAAGCATTTATTTTCAATGCTTGTATTCTGTTGATATTATTTTTGTTTTTCATGATGATTGCTATTATATTAATTATAATAATTCAAAATATTTTAATTCATTGACATTCAGTCTTTAACACAATGCATCCAGGTGCATAAAACCCAAGATCCAAATTTTTAAAAACAGCTGTTTACACAGGCTACAAAACTTAATTAAGGTCAGAAATAGACCTTATAAAGGTAATGACTGGTAGATCACTTGATATTTTACATTTAACCAAGCATATAACTATTTAGTTATGATAGGTTTTTCATTCTCTTACCCCAATACAAATATGCAACTAATGGTTTTGAAAAGGACACTTGCATAAGAATATTAGCATTTTTTGTTTAAGGAGTATCATCGTAGTCTATTAGTATAAACTCTTCCCTTGAAAAGAAAAATCATGGCTAGACATTGGGTTCTACTGATTTGATTATATACAGCTTGTTTTCTCAGTCCAAATTACATGACATTTCCTTTTAACGTACTGGAGATGCTGGGATATTAACTGATAAAGAATGAATTATTTTTGATGTTTAATAAATTAAAAAACAGTAAAAATTAACAAATACAAACTTTAGCACTGCAATAAATGAGTTACACAGCAACTCAGTGGATTATGCCTTAAATAATAAGAGACTTTTTATTTCTATCAGTTACTTTTTTCCCTGTACAGTTGACCCTTGGACAATGTGGTTTTAAACTGTGCAGATTTTCTCAATAAGTACCTGTACTGTTTTGGATCCAGGGTTGGGAGTCTGTGGAATCTGAAGGCCAACTGAATGCACTGATCTACACTATTTTATACAGGAAACTTAAGCATCTTTGGATTTTAGTATCTCAGGGGTCCTAGAAACAATCTCTTGCAGATACCAAGGGACAACTCAAGTTCTGGGGGAGTCAGAAGTTATACGGGGATTTTTGACTGGGGGAGGTCAGTGCCCCTGACCCATGCATTGTTCAAAAGTCAACTGTAGTTTTATAACTGTATTTGATTTTGTGTCATGTCGTCAAAAATCATCAGATGACTTTTTTCAAATAAACAACTACATAACATTAACCATCCCAAATAGTTACTTGAATTTAA
>NW_006443124.1:4735567-4740320 GCF_000325575.1 Pteropus alecto
ATACCAAGAAAAGCAAAAGAGTACTTTAAAATAAATAGCCTGACCTCCCCTGGGAAATTATAAAAACTATCATTTTATGTATAGACCTGGGATGAGTTTTCTTATCAAGCTTCAAGATATCTGCAAGGATAGTCTACACAAAGTTTTAGAGGTAACTGACCTTTGGAAGATCAAAGAAAATTAGGTATGAGCAGAAAAATGCACTGTATTTAACAATAAAGAGAGTACTGACTTCTAAACAGATTTGCGAGGTAAATAAAAAGATAAAAATAGCTAAGCCATCAGTACTTGTTGACTATAAATTAACAATTATCTATGTTTCAGAAGTAAACAGTACTGAAGTTAGAGCCATAAAATAACAACTCTAATGTTATTCAGAAAGAAGATAGTTTCCTCTACTTTTTACCCAGAGCCCAAATGCAAGAATACTAAGGATGATACTTGTTTCTAGTTATTGTATTGTTTTCAGCTTCTAGGAACCTAATTTCATTGGAGATGAAGTGATGTATGAAGATGAAGATGAAGATGCATGTATCTCTCTTCCTTCTGTTCTGCATTGGGTTAGCAGAATGTGTTTAACAGTCAATGCAAAGAAAATTCTGGAAAGATGGGTCAAGGCATTTTCTTTTTATTCCAGAGTGCTGAGATTATCATCCTTAAAGAGGTGAAGTCTGTTTCTGGAAGTACTTCAAGATCAGCAGATACATGTCAACATGACCAGTTCTATGGAATTGTCACCCAACGTCCTTCACATGAAGAAAGATATTTCTGAAACTATTTTTGCTGTGAATTGCCTGAATATTTGCCACGTAGCAATAAAATTCCTAATTTCCTTGCAGTGGATGTTTAATGCACAGATATCAGCAGTATTTAAAATGTTTGGTGAGTACTCCAAAGGTTGGAGAATTCATCCAGCCATTTCTTATTTACTGAGACTAATTCTTCAGCTGAGACTTTGACAACCAGATTGCTGAGGGGCATGTATTTGAAGGGTTGTCACTGATTATGGCGATTTGTCCCGGACAAGTGTTGACATCTACCATTCCTTTCTGTGAGGGTCAAACTTACCTTGGGTTGTTCTTCATCCAGCGATTTCCCGCACGAATGGGCAAATTACTTACCCCACTAGTGCATCACACATTATTGTGAAAATGGAAATTAAACTGACTGTGTAGTTTCCAATGATGAGAAATTCACCCAAATCTCATGCACGTCCCCAGAGCACATTCTGGAACGTTCAGAAGAATTTTTCAAAGGGGTACCATCTCAGATTCATAGGTTTTTTCTTAAAAAACAGACTTTACAGTTAATACTTGGAGATGCGGAGCGTCTATAGGTCTGATTTCCTATTCGGAAGCAAAGGCTTTTCTGTGGCTGGATCTAAAATATTCTTTGATCTCCTTGGAAACCACCCAGCATTCTCCTGTCCTCCCGCTGCTGCGCAGACGCGTTGACGCGTTCCCCTTTCCGCCGCCAGCACCAGAAGTACAGAAACTCTGGCTTTAAATAGCAGCTTTCCCCTTCCTGGGCCGCCTGCGCCAACGCCCAGGAAGAAAAGGAAAACTCACCACTTGCCTTTTCCGCCAGATTTTCTCTCGCCCGATTTCCTGCTTATCCTCTGAGCGCGTTGTCTTTAATAAAAGAAGACTTCGGAGGTCTTATATGAGGTATAACATCAACTTATGTCTAGTCCGCATTCATCGAAGAAAGGTCTAAAATCTGAACTCGCTGCTGACGCTTCCCCAGCCGCGTCCACCCCCAGGACCTTTCAGATTTTGTCTTTTCTAAGATGGAGTCTCTGACTATCCAAGGGCTGGCTCCTCCTCCTACTTTTTAGCCTGTAGCACCACCAGGCGTCGGAACGGAAAACCTGGTATCTACACCGCTTTCCCTCAGAAACTGTCAAAGCTGGTCGTCATCATGTCGTCTAGCGACAATTCTTATCTCCTGATAGATTAAGTTATTTCTCCAGATTTTGGTTTAGCCAATGTGAACAAAAACAATTCGTATACGGTTTTATTGACATATCAATTATTTTATTATCATAGTGTCATAGCTCTACAATTTCTTTTGAGAGTAACTTGAATTGCATTTCCCTTTCAGGTAGGCCAGTCATTGGCCACGCATTCATTGAATTTATTAATTCATAGGCAGGTGTCTGAGATTATAATCAGGCACCGTGAAAGGCACTGGAGATATAAAATTGAATAAAGCCTGGTGCCTATTTCCCAAGAGGTTACCTACCTAGAAGTGTGACACAAGTAAAGTGACAATTACTGTAGTGAGTGCTTAGTGCTAAGATAGAGATTTGCACGGGCACCATGAGGTAGTCAAAAGGGATATTTAAGTAAGAACAGAAGTGAGTTATCAGGAAAGAGTACCAGAGGCCACGGTGAGGTTTGGGCAAAGTTGAATTTTACGGCACCAGCTAAAGTACAGACCCATTGAAATTATTTTCTACTGCAGATGAAGTATTTCTGATTTTTCAGGAAATAAGATTTTCTCAAAAGATGGGAATATCATGGCGTATGTGGAAGGCAGTCTCTTAGTCAACAGCACAGAACCCTGTATGAGGTGACAATTCAAGACCAAGGATGAGTCCTTTTTCTCAGTTGAATTTGGTTCATATATCTAATAATTTAAAGTCCCGAAGCATCAGTGAGTGGTTTGTTCTGTTACCAATATATTTAGGACTTATTTAAAATGGTGATTAAGAGCATAGACTTTTATGTCAGGAAGATTCATATTTGAATCCTGGCTCTGCTACTTCATATATGTTATATTTAAAAGTTACTTAATCTCTCCAAACTTCAGCTTCCCTATTTGAAAAAAAAAATGAATATAATGATGTTATCTTATTCGTGAAGTTTTGAGGATTAAGTGAAACAATGCCTATGAAATGTTCAGCCTAGTGCCTGGAACCTTATAGTGTTTCATAAATGCTAGCTATTATTAGTGGTAATACTACGAAAACAGGAACCAACATAGCCCTGTTAATTCCTACAAACAAATGTAAGTCTAAATGACTCTTAAAAGGGAACCCTCATGCACTGTTGGGGAGAATGTAAGTTGGTGGAGCCACTATGGAAAATAGTATGGAGGTTCCTCAAAAAATTAAAAATAGAACTACCATATGATCCAAAACTCTTACTTCAGGGTATATAGTCAAAGGAAATGAAATCGCTATCACGAAGAGATATCTGCACCCTCATGTTCATTGATGTATTATTCAAAATAGCCAAGACATGGAAAAACCTAAGTGTCCATTGACAGATGAATGTATAAAGAAAAGATTTATTTATATAATGGAATATTACTCAGCCATACAAAGAAGGAAAGCCTGCTATTTGTGACAATGTGGATGGATTTTGAGGGCATTATGCTAAATGAAATAAGTCACACAGAGAAAGACCTCACTTATATGTGGAACCTAAAAAAACATTAAACTCATAGAAACAAAGAGTAGAATGGTGGTTGCCAGGTGCTAGAGGTGGGGGAAATGGAGAGGTTTTGGTCAAAGTGTATAAACTTCCAGTTATAAGACAAATAAGTCCTGGGGATCTAACGTATGACATGGCGACTATAGCTAACAATACAGTATTATATACTCGAAAGTTACTAAGAAAGTAGATCTAAAATGTTCTCACCACACCAAAAAAAAAAAAGTAATTATATGAGGTGTAAAAAAAAATCCTTTCAGTTATTTCAATCAGATTTTAATGGGAAATGGGGTTGAAGATACAGTTTGCTTGTTAAAATGTCTTTTAAGTTAAGTTCTTTTCAACTAAAAGTCCATTAGGAAACAAAATTTTGATTTATTTGTTTTTAACTCTTATTTTGGAGAATTTTGTAAATCCATAGATTTAGATAATTATTAAACATTAGAACTCTAGAACAAATAATGGCAGCATTGGGTTGAACTTTAGAAATCATCTAGTTCTGTATGCCTAATTTGAGGAATTTGAGAATTAAAAAGGGGAATAGCTTGCCTTAGTTCACACATGTCAGAGCTGAGGCTAAGATCCTGAATGGATTAGTGATTCTCTGTTTCTGGAAGGCATACAAAAAAAAAAAAATACAGAAGCAAACGGAAAACTTTCTAGTCTAGACATATTTAATCTAAGAATGATTCCATTTTTTAAAAATTAAGTTTATTGGGGTAGCATTGGTTAAAATGATTATATAATTTTCATTATATATTATAATTTGACTTCTGTATATTCTATTGTGGTTTACCACCCAAAGTCCAGTTTCCTTCAGCTACCATATATTTGATCCCCTTTACCCACTTTACCCTCCCCCTACCTCCCTATATTTGACCCCCTTTATCCCATCTACCTCCCCCCTCGACCCCCACCCCTTACGCTCTGGTAACCACTAGTCCATCTCAATGGGTCTCTGTTTGTTTGTCCTGTTCATTTGTTGCTTTAGGTTTATATCCCACATATAAGTGATATCATGTGATTTTCAACTTTTTCAGTCTGGCTTATTTCGCTTAGCATGATTATCTCGAGGTCCATCTATGTTGTCACAAATGGCAGTATCTTCTTCCATTGTATACATGTACCACAGCTTCTTTAGCCAATCATCTGTTGTAGGACACTTCGGTTGCTTCCATGTCCTGGCCACTGTGAATAATGCTGCTATGAACATCGGTGTGCAAATATCTATTTGGATATGGGTTTTCACGTCTTTGGGGGTAAATACACCATATGATCCAGTAATCCCAGTAGTGGGATTACTGGATCATCTG
>NW_006443124.1:4745184-4751947 GCF_000325575.1 Pteropus alecto
GCCGCAGTGTTGCATCCAGGGCCGGTAAAAATCAACTGTTGTTTCTCCTCAGTCCTGTCCCGCTTCTCTATCTTCTGCCCTGATGACTGGGCCTTTTGCCCAGCGTGGGGAGCTCACAGCAGTCCCAGGCAGGGCTGTTCAGGGCAGTTCCCGCACCTTCACCCCTCCCCCTCCTCCTACAGGGAGCTCCAGTGGCCGTGAGAGGCAGTTTCTTTATTTCTCCCAATCCACTGCCCGACACCTGAGGTTCTGACCTGTGGTAGCTCTTATGGGCAGATCCCATGCTCAGATGTGCTGGTGTGCGGTTTGGGTGATTTTTATTGAGTTTTAGATCTTCATCTTATTGTTGTTTCAAGGGGAGAGATCTGGGGACGTCTCTCACTCCACCATGTTCCCGCAAAAGTTCGAATGTCTCCATTTTTTAAAATTTATTTATTTTAATTAGTTTCAAGTATACAGTACATTGGTTAGACGTCTATATAGTTCATAAAATTTTCAGCCTATTGTTGTTTCAAGGGGAGAGATCTGGGGATGTCTCTCACTCCACCATGTTTCAGACATCACTCTGCCCCTTTTTAATTGAATTATTTGTGGGGTTTTGATGTTAAGTTGTATGAGTTCTTTATAAATGTTGGATATTAGCCCCTTATCAGATGTATTATTGGCAAATATCTTCTCCTATTCAGTATGTCGTCTTTTTGTTCTTGATGGTTTCCTTTGCTGTGAAAAAAACTTTTTAGTTCAGTATAGTACCATTTGTTTATTTTTTTTATTTTTTTTTTTGTTTCCCTTGTCTAAGGAGATATATCAGAAAAAAATATTATTAAGAGCAATGTCAGAGAGTTTACTGCCTATGTTTCCTTCTAGGAGTTTTATGGATTCAGGTCTTACATTTAAGTCTTTAATCCATTTTGAGTTTATTCTTGTTTATGGTGTAAGAAGGTGGTCTAGTTTCATTTTTTTGCCTGTTTCTGTTCAGTTTTTCCAAGATCATTTATTAAATAGACTGTCTTTATTCCATTATATATTCTTTTCTTCTTTGTTATAGATTAATTGATTGCATAGGCATAGGTTTAGTTCTGGGCTCTCTAGTCTGTTCAATTGATCTATGTGTCTGTTTTTATGCAGTACCATGCTGTTTTGATTACTATGGCCTTGTAATATAGTTTGATATTAGGTAACATCATACTTCCAACTTTGCTCTTCTTTCTCCAGATTGTTGTGGCCATTCGGGGTCTTTTGTGGTTCCACATAAATTTTAGAATTGTTTGCTTTATTTTTGTTATAAATGCCATTGATATTTTGATAGGGATTGCATTAAATATATAGATTGCTTTGAGTAGTATGGACATTTTAATGATGTTAATTTTTCCTATCCACGAGCATGATATATGCTTCTATTTATTTATATCTTCTTCAATGTCTTATAATTTTCCAAGCACACGTCTTTTATTTCCTTGCTTAAATTTATTTCTAGGTATTTATTTTTTGATGCGATTATAAATGGAATTATCTTCTTAATTTCTCTTTCTGATAGTTTATATTGGAGTATAAATATGCAACCTATTTCAGTATATTAAATTTGTATCCTGCTACTTTATTGAATTCATTTATCAGTTTTAATAGTTTTTTTGGTGGAATCTTTAAAGTTCTCTCTATATAGTAGTAAGTCATCTGCAAATAATGACAATTTTACTTCTTCCTTTCCAATTTACCCATTTCCTTTTTGCCCTGAGAATACTCACTTGCAGCTGCAGCGTTTACCCCAAGATAACTCATGGATTAATCATAACCTTACCCCTAATGTTTGCCACAAAATATCTTGCTTTTATTATCATTTTTGCATCACTCTAGTGTATCAATAGTCTTTGGAAACAAATATATCTATTTATAGTGTTCTGTTTTTAGTAGTGGCATTTTTATTTACAAAATACAGTAATTCTCAATCTGAAAATGTCAAATCCTAGAAAACATAGCATTCCTACATGTGATGATAAATTAATGCTGGCAGCGAGCTGCACTTTTTTTCCTAAATGGGAAAGGGTTAAAATAAAGCTTTTAAAGATACTTGTAAAGATGAATTCCAGAGTAATACCCACAAAATAGACAATAAATTATGAAAGAAACAAAAAATAAGAGACTGAAATAAAACAAAAATAGGTAGATATAAATATTGCCTGTTAGAAATTTAAAAATTGAAGAAACATAGTCATGTAATAAAACCTCAGCAGACAGGATAAAATTTAGCCTGGAAGCCACTGAAGGACAAATTAGTAATTGGTATATAACTGAGAACTTCATCAATAGCACAGAACAAAAAGATAAAAAGTATGAAAGAATTGTAAGAGATGTTACAGTTATCTATTATGTGACAAACCATCTCCAAAATTAGTAGCATAAAACAGCCATTTTATTATGTTCATGAACTCTTTGGGTCAAGGACTCATTACTGGGCACAGTGTGGATGGATTGTATGTTCTACGATGTCCAAGGCCTCAGGTAGAAAGTCTGAAAGACTGGAGGTTAAATTGTTGTTATGGGCTAGTATCATATGAAGGTGACTTCTCTTACACAATTGATGCTGGCAGTCAACTAGAATACTTGCGAATGGACTCCATATACATCTGTGCATCTTTACAACATGGTGGCTGGGGCCCAAGAGAAAATATATCTTCCACCATTATTTCGAGACTTTGGTCAAGTGGTCAGTGACCAGATTCCAGGAGAAGGGACATAGGCCCTACCTCCTGAATAAAGGTGTCAAAAATATTGGAACCATGTTTTAAAACTGCCACAGGAGACATGAAAGATAAGTTGAAAAACTCTAATATAGGCCCAATAAAAGTCCAAGAAGAAGAAAATGGAGGGAAAGATAGAAAAGAGAAAAGATAATATTGATTCTGGTTCTTGCCAAGATGACAAATTAGCATCAGCTGCGGATACCCTAGTCCTGGAAGAATCATAGGTCAAAACACAGGGAACTCCCAACAAAGAAAAGCACGGGGCCAGATGGTTTTGGGGTGAATTCTACCAAACAGTTAAAGAATTAATACTAATCATTCTTAAATTCTTTCAAAGAATAGGAAAGAATATTTCCAAACTAATTTTAGGAAGCCAGCATCACTTCGATACCAAAGCCAGAAAAAGACACCACAAGAAAAAAAAAACTTCAAGTCAATATCCCTGATGAACATAGATGCAAAACTCCTCAATTAAATACTAGCAAACCAAGTTTAACTGTATATTAAAAGAATCATACACCATGACCAAATGGGATTTATCTCTGGATGCAAGCATGATTCAATATATGCAAATGATGTGATACATTACATTAATAGAATGAAAGATAAAAATTATATGATCATCCCAACAAATGCAGGAAAAGCATTTGAAAAAATTCAACACCTTTAATGATAAAAACTTTCAACAAATTGGGTATATAAAGAACTCACCTCAACACAATAAAAACCATATATGAAAAGCCCATAGCTAACATCATACAAAATGATGAAAAACTGAAAGCTTTTCCTTTAAAATCTGAAACAAGGTAGAGATGCCCATTCTTGCCACTTCTATTAAACATAGTTCTGGAAGTCATAGCCAGGACAATTAGGTAAGAAAAAGAAATAAAAGGCATCCAGACCAGAAAGAAGGTAAGACTGAAAAAGTACTCAAAGAAAGGATAACTGAAAACTCTCAAGATTTGGCAAAACAAACAAACAACCAAAAAATATAAACCTGAATATTCAAAAAGTTGAGCAAATCTCAAACAGGATAAATCAAAGAAATCCACACTGAGACACACTGTAGTCAAACTTCTAAAATTAAGACAAAGACCAAGTATTGATATCAGCCAGAGAAAAATGACAGCTTACCTAAAGGAAAAAAAATTCAAATCACAGGAGATTTCCCATCATAAACTATGGAGGCCAGAAGAAAGTGGCACAATATTTTTAGTGACTAAAAAAAAAAAAAGAACTATCAGCCCAGAATTCCATACCCAGTGAAAATATCCTTCAGGAATGAAGGGAACATCAAGGCATTCTCAAATGAAGGAAAACTAAGAGACTTTGCCATCAGCAGACTTACAGTAAAAGAGTAGCTAAAGGAAGTTCTCGAAACAGAAGATAAATGATTGGAAAGGGAACCTTAGAACACCAAGAAGGAAGAAAGAACATAGTAAACAAAAGATGGGTGAGTGCAATAGGTTTTATTCTCCTCTTCAGTTTTATACATTATGTTGAAATAAAAATCATAACACTGTCCAATGTGGTTCTCAACTACGTAGAGGAAATAATTAAGACTATGATATTATAAGTAAGAGAGAGTAAAGGGAGGTAATCTTTCTGTACTTCAAACAAGTGCAATGATGACACCTGTAGGCTGTGGTAAGTTAGCAATATATAATATAATACTTAGAGCAGCCACTAAGAAAGCTATGTAAAGCAGAATGCTCAAAAACACTATAGGTAAATCAAAATAGAATTTTAAAAAAATGTTCAAGTAACCTATAGGAAGGTAGAGAAAAAGAAGACAGAAGCAAGCAAGCAAGCAAGCAAGAGAGAAAGAGAGAAAGAAAGAAAAGAAAAAATGATATTTCGGACCTTATAACAAATAAGGTCTATAATAAACCTTATAACAAACTCACTTCAAACATAACAGGCTATTTGAAAGTAAAAGGATGGGGAAAGATGTATCATGCAAACGTTAATAAAAAGAAAGCAGGAGTGGCCAAAGTAATATCCAGATAATGTAGACTTCAGAGAAAGAAAATTACTGGCAACAGAGAGGAACATTTTATAATAATGATAAAAGAGTCAATTCACCAAGAAGACATAGCAATTCTTAATGTATATGCATAAAACTACAGAGCTGTAAAATGTGTGATGCTAAAAGTGATAGAACTGAAAGGAAAATAGACAAATCCACTATAGTTTAAAGACTTCATCACTTCACTCTCAACAGTTGACAGGACTAGACAGAAATCATCAAGAACTCAACAATACCATTGACCAATATGATCTAACAGTCATTTTAGAATACTTCACCTAATGAGAGCAGAATTATACTCTTTTCAAGTGATCATAGAATATATACCAAGATAGATTATATCCTGGCTCAAATATCAAACTTCAATAAATTTAAAAGAATTAAAATGACACAAATGGTGATCTATAACCCCAATGGAAGCAAACTAGAAATCAATAATGGAAGGATAAGATGAAAATCTCCAAAACATTTGGAAACTAAATAACAAAGATCTAAATAACCCATGGGTCAAGGAAGGAATCTCAAGGGAAATTTAAAAATGTATTGGATTGAACAAAATGAAAATACAACATATCAAAACTTGTAGGACAAGATAAAATTACGCTAGGAGGGAAATGTATAGTACTAAATGTATACATTAGGATAGGGGAAAAATCTCAAAGCAATAATCTAAACTCTCATTCAAGAATCTAGACAAAGTATAAAATCCAAAGCAAAAAGAAGTGAAACTGTCACAATTTACTATATGGTTAAAATTTTTAGGTTTTTACATAAATAAGAATGTGCTGTATTTTCCAGTGAGTTAAGGGGGGAGATGACAGAATATAATATAGGAGTCATTTATTTTTATAATGCAAAACATTTCTATTGATGAATAATATAGCCAAAAGTTTACATACCCGAATAAGCACGTGTAAATATATTGGGATGTTTTCTCAAATTTACTGAGATTTATGAAATCTGGCAATAATTCCTTTGTATTTTCTTATAACAACAGCTGCTCATTACCTCTGTGACATCTAACAGCTCAATTTACTGAAAGTTGGATCAGTGTAAATATAGAAGACAAGTTCAAAAATGGAATCATCCTGGAGGAGGAAAAAAAAAAATGGCTGATAGAGGCTCTGTTCATCCCTCTGGCAACCAAATCAAAATTGTGACGGAAACAAAGAGCCAGCAGCAAGGAAAAATCTCCTGGGATCTAGATGAACAAGCCATACAGCTAGGGAGAAATCCAATAAATCACCCTGCAATGGCAGATGGTAGGAAGGGGCGAGGTTGCGGGGCTGCCTGGTCTCCAGCGGCTGAGTGAGATGGAGGCTGTGGCAGCGGCAGATACTTCTTAAAGGGGCTGCGTCCACAAGCAGATTTTTGCAGGTGATGGATCTGTTTGCTCTGAGCACCAGTGCTGATTCAGCTGTGCACAGGGGCACCAGGGACTTACAGGAAGACACTGTGGAAGTGAGGGCCAAGTTGAGATTCGCTTTGTACATAAGTGCCGGAGGTATCTGTTGTTCCCTATTGATCCCTCTCACCTCCTAGTGTGCAAACACAGTGCCACCATAGCTGAGATGTCATCAAACTGGATAACAGAGGTTGCTCTGCCCAGAGATTCCCTGAATCTCCACCTTCCTCAACTGGCGGCCCTACCCAAACCACATCCAGGTAAATCCTTAGCAAGTCAGGTGCTCCTTGCTGAGAAGCCCCGAGACTCACACTGGTGGCAGCTGGCCTCAGTTTCTGATGTGGCCTTTTGAGGCAACTATAAGCACAGCATCTGTGGATTGCTTGCTGAATCTTAACAGGTGGTCCTGGAGTTGAACCCATCTCAGGACTGGGCCACTAGACACCTACCACTCAAAGCCACACTAATAAGACCGGGAGATAGGAACTTTGCTTAGTACATAGAAACAGATACAGAAAAGCAGCCAAAATGGGAAGACAAAGACGCAGAAACCATATGAGAGAACAGAAAAAAGATCCAGAAATAATG
>NW_006443124.1:4754826-4817165 GCF_000325575.1 Pteropus alecto
TATTCCTCAGCCATAAGAGATGAATAGCTGTCATTTGCAACAACATGGATGGACCTCGAGATAATCATGCTAAACAAAATAAGCCAGACTGAAAAACTCGAAAATCACATGGTATCACTTATATGTGGGATATAAACCTAAAAACAACAAATGAACAGGACAGAGACTCATGGTCATGGACGATGGACTAGTGGTTAGCAGAGCGTAAGGGGTGGGGGAGGAGGGGGGAGGTAGATGGGATAAAGGGGGTCAAATATAGGGAGGTAGGGGGAGAGTAAAGTGGGTAAAGGGGATCAAATATATGGTAGCTGAAGGAAACTGGACTTTGGTGGTAAACACACAATAGAATATACAGAAGTCAAATTATAATGTATAATGAAAATTATATAATCGTTTTAACCAATGCTACCCCAATAAACTTAATATTTAAGAAAAAAAAAGATGCTAAATGTCACTAACCATCAAAAAAAAGAGCAGATTAAAACTACGATGAGACACCTCACACCTGTCAGAATGGGTATCATCAATAAATCAACAAACAAGTGTTGGAGGGGATGTGGAGAAAAGAAATCCTTCATGCACTGTTGGTAGGATTGTAAATTGGTGCAGCCACTATGGGAAACAGTATGGAGGTTCCTCAAAAACTTAAAAATAGAACTACCATATAACCCAGTAATTCCACTTGAGGGCATTTATATGAAGAAATCCAAAACACTAATCTGAAGAAGATATATGCACTCTTTATTTCAGCATTATTTACAATAGCCAAGATATGGAAGCAACCTAAATGCCCATCAATATACAATTTGATAAAGAAGTCGTGGTACACATATACAATGAAATATTACTCGGCGATGACAAAGAATGAAATCTTACCATTTGTGACAGTGTGCACGGACCTAGAGAGTAATATACTAAGTGAAATAAGTCAGAACAGAGAAAGACAAATACCATATGATTTCACTTATATGTGGAATCTGAAGAACAAAATAAACAAACAAAACAGAGACTCATAGATGCAGAGAACAAATTGATGGTTGTTAGATGGGAGGGCTTTGGGATTGAGTGAAAAAGGTGAAGGAATTAAGAAGTATGAATTGGTAGTTACAAAATAGTCACAGGGATGTAAAGTACAGCATAGGGAATATAGTCAACAATATTGTAATAAGTATGTATGGTGTCAGGTAGGTACTAGACTTATCAGGGGTATCACTTTGTAAATTAGATAAATGTCAAATCACTATTCTGTACACCTAAAACTAATATGAAATAATATTGAATGTCAACTGTAATTGAAATTTTAAGTTTTATTTTAATAGTACTATTTTTAAAATGCTGTCTTCTCTTTACTTGCTCTCCCCACCTATGTTCATCTCCTAGACCACCCAGACATGGTCTAGAATTAGGTCTTATAATAGTGATTTGGGCTTCTGACCCAACATGGTACTTTAAAAAGTACTGTTGACTTCATTGAGCCTGTTGGCTATAAAATTCAGTACATAGTCTGTGTTTTCCAGCCTCCATAGGTCTGAAACATTCTATAGTGTATAATGTTAGGAATCTTTTGGCAATGATTTTTCAGCCTTTTTTCATGAACAAGATAGACCCATCCTAGCTCCTGGCTCTAAGCAGTGACCTTGGCTTTTGTTCTCCATCTTTCCTGGAGAACATTTTGCCTGGTAGCTCATAAGAGCCAAACTAATAGCAACCAATGCCAGCTTCCCATCCTGTAGCTCAGAAATGCAAGAGTTTTATTCTTGCTCACCAGTTTGTTTGTTCCATTTCTGGTTTTGCACTTAAATTTTTCTATCTTTAATTGTTATCTATAATTTCTATGTTTGGAGCAGAGCATGGTGTAGAAACACAAGCTTGCTTCACCAGATTAACCAGAAAGCCTTTGTTATTTTTACTTTTTAACATTATTGTTTAGAGTTATGTAAATACAACCAATACTTTAATAATATTATTTTAAAGCATTACATAGATTTGGAAATGAGGTCAAATTTTTCGTTGAAGAGTGGGTTTCTGATTAATCGCATGCTTTAATATTATTCAACTCTATAGAAAATAGACTTTTATATGGGATAATTATATGGATAAATTCTGCTTCCAGAATGAGCCAAATTCATCTTTAAATAGAAAACAACCATGACAACAAAATACAAAGACATGACAGAGAAAGCAATATATTTATTTATTTTTAGGAGAATTCAATCAAACCAGACAGATCTATTTCATTTCTTGTATATCTGTCTAATTTCAGCATGTAAACCTATTTTAAATAACATCTCTATTATACATAGTTGATAAGTAAATAAACATATCAACATAACAAAATTTAAATTTTTCATAGTTTAATATCTACTTAATAGTTTTATAACTGTAATGGAATTTTTAAAAGCAACCTAATGTAATTTTCACTTAAAGTTAAAACACCATTATATATAAACCTTAACAAGATTAAAGACACTTACACTTATTTAATATAACCTAACATATAGTGTTACAAAGAAATACTAATTTTGATCAAAATCTGTTCTATGTGAATAATTTCAGTCTTAAAAATCTGTTCTTCATCCCAGATAAAAAGGCTTTCTAAACAACAAATTATAGCATTTGATTATAACCCAAATAATAAATATCCATGAGTCCATATATAAAGAAATAACTAAACAAATAATAAAAGGGGGAGAAGCAACAAGTGTTCTTCTGAATTACAGAAGAATTTCAATTAATGTAAAAGGAATTAGGGAAACAGAAAATCACCATTCAAATGCCACAGTATTAATCGCCACAGGAAATATCTGGCAATGGGTACTAAAATTACTGGGCAAAAGTTTAAGCAGAAACATGATGTTTGCTCTGTTTCAAAATGTCTCTCCCCAAGTATTTATTAATTACAAAAGACAGAACAGTAATTTTACAGTGAAGAAATTATCTTAACCAAGTGATCAAGATATTATCTTAACCAAGTGATCAAGATAAACTTTACCTTAACACCACTGAACTTACATTTTAAAATGGTGAACATGATAAATTTTGTTATGTTTTTTATCACAATAAAAAAAGGATTAACCAGTTAATATGACATGTTGCCATTAGGTGCCCCCTGATATGATGCACTGAGAAGGACACAAGGTCATTTCTGTGATACACTTCCCAATAATCATGAGAAAACAAAGGCAATCTCAAATTGAGAGACACATGTTTATTAACTTATTATAGTGATCATTTCACAATATATGTAAATCAGGTCACTATGCCATACACCTTAAACTTATACAATTATATTTCAAGAGAACTGAAAAAAAATGAGAGACATTTTACAAATAACTGACTAGTACTCTTCAAAAGTCTCAAGGTCATGAAAGGCAAGGAAAAGTTAAGGAACTATCATGGATGGTAGAAACTAAGGAGACATAACTAAATGCTTTGTGGGATCCTGGACTGAGTCTTTGAAAAGATATAGGACATGAATGAAAAAACTGGTAAAATCTGAATAGAGCCTATAGTTTAGTTAATAGAATTGTACCAGGTTAATTTTCTTAATTTCAGTAACTGTACTATGGCTATACAAGATGTTAACATTAAGGGAAGCTAGGCAAAGGGCATATGGGAACTCTATACTATTCTTGCAGTTTTTTGTCTAAAATTATCTCATAATAAAAAGTTTTTTAAAGAGTTTAAATTCTTTATAACTTAAAACTTCCAATAGAAATGTAGATCTATATACATTTCAAAGTTAAACAGGTGATTAAAACAATTTGTCCAAACTAGTTAGATATATATGTGTGTTTGTATGTGTATAGTTTGTTTGCTTTTTTTTACTAGGTAGATATTTAAGTTAAATGTTTATTGGGGTCTTTTTATACTAGAGCACTTCAAAGCACTTGGGTTGTAGTTTTGAATAAATAAAAATCATTCTAATGTCACTTGACATCTGAAGAAGAGCAGTTGTCTTAATTATTTCCATTCTTTCTGTTAATTTGCTGATGGAAACCTGGATTTAATCTCAGCTGGCATATAGTTCTTTCAAAATATAAATGGCTTACATCATATTCAGCAAAATGATACAGAGGTGTTCTTAGATTTTAATCATCAGTTATAACCGGAATTTTCTTGGAAACTTTAAGTCTGAATAAAAATGAGATTACATCATCATTTATTCTAGTAGTTCGCAATCTAAGGTCAGCAGCAAAATTTTCACTTGTCTAAGGCAAAAATGAAAAAAAAAATAATGGCAAAATGCATTTTTCATAAAACTATTTTTTTAATTTAAAGGATAGTTCCTTTATGAGATTGTTGCCTTACCATTTTTTATTAAGATGTCATTTCCTTTATGAAATAATAGGCTTTGTTTCATTTTAATTTAATGTCCACGCGGAAAAATTAAAAGTTGATAGACCTACATCTCCTGTTTATTTCGTGTATGTGTGTGTGAACTTGACTACTCTTCAAAATTTAGTCTTAAAATCACTGATCTATACCATTTGCTTTCTTTTGCCTTGACATCAAGCTTGTCTTCATTATTATGCTCACATCATCAAGTATAATCAAATACAATTATGTAATCAAATGCAGTAAATCCAGTGGCTTTTAGATAACAATGTTTTAACTAATTATTACTTACCCATAAAAGTTAATTCTATGTCCTTTCTTAAAGCCTCTAATTTCAGCATGCCTTAGCCAATCCTAACCCAAATATACTGGAACACTATTGTGTGATTTGTGCAAGAAAAGACCTTTGCTCCAAATGAGCAGGACTATAGCTCAACTTATGGGAAATATTTACTATTAATAAGACTATTGATATTCTCATTTGTTTCATCTATTTTTAAAATATTAAGGAAAATATCGAAGTCAGCCATAGGTTTATGCCAATTCTGCCCTAAGTATCGCCAACATTTTAAAAAGAATTTAGCACTAATTTTTAGTATATCCTGGCCACTAGGTAGATAGCCAGATAGTACCATTAGGTATCAGTCATAATACCAAGAATAAGGCTTATATCAATAAATATTTTTGGTGTATTTGAGAAATATTTTAAGAGGTACTGTTCTACTCTTAAATTCCAGGTATGTGCAGGACATATTCTTGTGGGTCTGAATTTACACATATTTTTATAAAATAAGGCACGTAACTAAAGCCTCATTAAAGCAGGCTTTTTAAAACTTTTAAGGCACAGTAGTGATAGCATCCTTGAAATATGTTGTTTTTATACTGGTTTCTTTTGAGAGAACTTAAAATAGTTTATGAAAGCAAACAGTGATGATCAAGAAAGAAACCTGTTTCCCTACCCCATTTCATTTTATGGATGGTTTACTAGGAAATATCTTTTTCTCAGTTTTTATGTCATCATTTCAGAACACTATAGGGGAAAATTGCTTAAAATCAAATATGGTATGACCTGAAAATGTATCTTTTCTTTTTTTTAATATTATTTTTTTATGGTGACATTTGTGAATGAAATCTAATGTTTCACAATGTATCTTTGCTTAAGGCCACTTACTTGGTATTAATGAACTCTTTCCTTTAATATCTTTTTATTTTTGTTCAATAGCAGTTGTAAACTACAACAAGCCTAATTTACTTTTTTTTTGTCATCCACCTTTCATTCTCCACATTCAATAACTGCTTTCTGTTAAGAATGGGATAGATGCCTATGTATAAAGAGAGATTCGGAACTTGCCTAAGGCCCCAAACAACCATTAAGAAATTTACATCTCACTTAATTTTGGAGAACATTCCTGAACTAAATCTCTTTAGCCTTATATCTGCCCTTACTCACATTTGCAAATAAATCAAACGCTTTTTTTCTTTACCTTTTCACCCACCTGATTATCTGCGAAGACCACCATTTATTCATCAGGCATTTGCGTGATTATTAATGATGGCACGCAAGATGCTGATTCAAAGATGATCTTCACTCATCAAGGGACACACACACATACACACACAAAAACCCTAGAAATTTCTGAAAAAAGATAAACTATTTCTGTTTCTCAAACCTAATTGTTTCCTGATACTATATCAAAAATAGAAGCTAGTTCTCTCCCACATACATATATAACTTTCTACTGGAAAAAAAAAATTAAAAACAATATAAAGGGATGTCTATGGAACTAAGTATTTCCAGGGCCAGTGCTAATGAACTTCCAGGGGAGACATGATGGCTACACACAGCTTGTGAATATGAGCTACATATAGTCATCAGATACTCGGGCATGGCCCTCTGACCCTTGAGACCTATTCCTATCAGAATCTGGTGGTAAACTGGAGCCAGTCTCTGTTTTGACCTCTCCAGTGCCATGGGGGAAGGGGAAGGTGGGCATAAAGCGCTTAAGAAACTGAAACTCACTAGTGCCAGTACCAGTGGCTGAGCACATTTCATAGGGACAAGGCTGAGATAAAGATCCATTGGCTCCTCCTTGGATCAGGTGGTTAGGGAAATTACAGTCATCATAGAAATGCTCTTGAATTGTAATCTTTTCTTTATATTTAATTTTATGGTAGATGTGTATAATGAAGATGACTGTGACACAGAGGAGAAAGAGAAAGGAAAGCACAGCCAGAGAAATGACCAAATATTTAGTGGATGGATTTACCCTTGTAGGATGTTTGGATGGATCCTGGAACTGCAGATAGGGCTCAGAAAAGCCATCGACCAGCAGGATGTTGAGTGAGGCAGTAGTGGAAAGAGCTGGTTGGCCGTGATCCTGAACAAGAATAATCAGTTTCTGCATCATAGGGTCTCTCTCAGATATCTGCCTCAATGTACGTATTTCCCCATTTTGTTGTTGAACAGAGAATAACCCAGAGTCAGTGGCCTTCAGCAGATGATATGAAAGCCAAGAATTCTGACCTGAGTCACCATCCACAGCCACTACCTTGGTCACCAAGTAGCCTGCCTCTGCAGACCTGGGCACCAGGTCATTGCAGGGTAAGGTGCCATTCTGCAGTGGGTACAAGATCATTGGGCGGTTGTCATTGTCATCCAACACAACCACTCTGACAGTAACCTGGCTACTCAGTGACGGGAAGCCCCTATCAGTTGCCTTTATCACAAACTGAAAATCTTGAATGGCCTCATAATCCATGGTTCTCAATGCATAGAGCTTCCCATTGTCTGAATTTATGGAGATGTAAGCAAAGACTGACAGATCTCCACTTTTTGGAGGCAGCAGAGAGTATGTTACTTGGGCATTCTCACCCAAATCTAGATCTGTAGCATGGACTTTGCCAATAAAAACCGCAGGGCTGTTGTTTTCTCGAACAGTCAAGATGTAGGAGTCTTCCTGAAATATTGGGGAATTGTCATTAATGTCAGATATTAGCACCTCTATCACAGTCTCTGTGGACAGACTGGGTGGCCCAGTATCCATGACGACAAGGGTGATATTATAGCCTGAGACCTCTTCACGATCCAAGCCTCTGCCGGTGACCAGCGAGTAAGAATTCCGGAATGTAGATTTGACTGCAAAAGGAAGGTCATCTCTGAGGAAGCAGGTGATCTTTCCTCCCACTCGAATGTCCCGGTCTCGGACAGAGAAAAGGGCCACTACAGTCTGCAGTGGTGAGTCCTCAGGGAGAGGGCTGGACACAGAGGAGATTGTCACTTCAGGAGGATTGTCATTCACGTCCACCACTTCCACCAGGACTTTACTGTGGGCAGAGAGGCCTCCTCCGTCGGTAGCTTGAATGTCAATGTCGTACGTTTCAATCGCTTCAAAATCTAGGGGCCCTCTGAGTCGAACCTCTCCAGTTTCAGAGTCAATCTGAAACGTCTGGAGAATTGCTTCTGGGTTTTGAGATAAAGAGTAAGTTATTTCCTTGTTGGAACCCTGGTCTAGGTCTGTAGCAGTCACTGTGGTCACCAAATAACCATTCGCGCTATTTTCCGGTACCTGAGCACGGTACACGAGTCGAGAGAACTGGGGCACGTGGTCATTGACGTCCAGGACCTCCACGCGGATGTGGGCGGTGCCAGACTTGGGCGGGGACCCGCCGTCCACAGCAGTAATCGTCAAGTTGACCTCAGGCTGCTCTTCTCTGTCCAGGGGTTTATCCAGCACCAGCTCGGCGTACTTGGGCCCGTGGCTGCGGAAGCGAGTGTGCAGGTGGAAATAGGCGTTGGCGCTCAAGGTGTAGTTTTGGAGACCGTTGAGGCCCACGTCCAGATCCTGGGCGCTCTGCAGAGGAAAACGTGAACCCAGGGGGGTGCTCTCCGGAATCTTTAAAAGCGGCTCCTTGTTTGGGAAAATCGGGGCATTGTCATTGATATCAAACACCCTGACCTCAGCACGGAAGGACTGCAGCGGCTCCACCAAGACTATTTCAAAGTGCAGCACGCACGGGTCGGCTTTGCCACAAAGTGACTCCCGATCCAGTTTCTCCTTCACGAACAGATCCCCTGTCTTGCGGTGGAGCCGGAAGTGCAGTTTGTTGCCCTCGGAAACGAGCCGCGCCCCGCGAGCAGCCAGCTTCCCTACCTCCAGCCCCAGGTCTTTAGCTACATTAGCCACAAATGAAACGCTCTCCATCTCCTCCGCCACTGAATAGCGGATGGTTGCCGCACCCCCCACAGAAACGCACAGGAAAAAGAGAAGAGTCCCTACTTGCCTGCTTTGCAAAAGTTTTCTACGTGCAACCGCCATCCGTTCTCACCAGCGCACTCTTTACAGCAGCCCCTACCTGTTGCGGATATACTTTCACTATTTCGCCAACAGGTTCTTGCAACCGCTGCTCACCCCTTTACTAGCCTCTAACTGCAGCGCCGCCAATGGCTAGCGGAGCCCAGTAAGCTGTTTTGTACTTGGAAGAACATTTGCATTGAGCAACTCAACTCCCCAGTCTATTGAATGTATTAATAGATATGTTCTCATTCTGGAGAGTTAGGTAGAGGTAGAAAGTTTGTTGCCAAAGCAACAGCAGACTCGCCTTGTAATTCCCTTTCAGAAAAAAAAAATGTCCTTGGGAATTGAGAAGCCAATGAGGATACTCGCTCAAGCTGAAGTCACCGTATCTGTTAGCCGGCTGCGGCCGCTGCAGCAACCCCAAAACAGCGCGGAGCAGGTTAATCCGCAAACCACACGGTCTGCCCAGGGACCAAGGGAGAGGCAAAAAGATTTTGCGTTGTCTTCCGGAGCCTCAGCCAAGTGGATAGGGGTAGGGGGTTGGAGGAAGTGATCACTAGGAAAAGGAAAGGGGACAGATAGACATTATCTTTCAGGAACCTGGGGTCCAATAGGTACACTGAAAGGGGACTTGGCCAACCAGCCCTTTGATTTGCACAAGTTCTTTTTTTTTTTTCTCCCAGAACACTCAAACGCTTAGGAAGCTGACTGGCTTGGCACTTAAATGATTATTATGGCAATAATATTTATTGGGTATGATTTCTATATACTGGTACTGTGTTGAGTGATTTACATTCATTATCTAATTTAATACTTGCAACAACTCTGTGAGGTACACATTATTTTACAAACGAAGAAACAGAGGTTTGTCACTCCCTCAAGGTCCCCTACCTAGTCATTATTAAAGGCTACAAAGTCTACACTCTTAATCAGTGTACTACTCTGCTTGCCAGAAATAGAGCGAATAAATTAAATGAAGGTAAATACTTAGCATTGGATCTTAAAGTAAATGAAACAATAGACTATTTACATGTATTGAAACGACCTGATAGAAATTTGGGAGATATTTGTCGAGCATTTCCTTTACAATCATTGTATCACAGAATGTTTAAGAATGATAAGGCACCTCAGAAATATGAGGTCCAATCTCTCCCTCCCTATTTTTAATAGATGAAGAAACTAAGGCCCAAATGACGAGATCACTTGCCCAGTTCTTACAGCTATAATGGCAGTATGAACTAATGGCAGTATAAGAACTAGAACTTGTCTTCTGACACTCTGCCTCATGTCCATTATCAAAAGCATTTGGTGATTTCCCATTTGTGCTCAGCATTATATGTGCTAAATGCTGTAGAAACAGTTGTTGCCACTTAAGAGAAGTCTAAATCATATTTTCTGAGTGACAAAAAAACTCTATGAAAATAGTGTGTACAACATTAATGACACCCTGACATGAAAGAGCTAACAGATCCCTCAATCTCCACTAGCTACCTTAACAGCTGGCTTAAGTGTGCATCCCTAAGCAGTTTAATTTTGCCTCTTTAAAAAAAAACTATATAAAGTGTATGGAAGGTAATTTTTTATTATAGTAAAAAAATAACACTTACAGTAGGTAAAATTTGAATCTAATTTTTTTCCTTCGGTATTTGGCTCAGTGTGAGATTAACATTGTTGTGTTTAGCTCTATAGAGTTCATTCATTTCCATTGCTGTGTACCAGTGTATTGTCAATGCCCTTTGGCCACAGACTATTGGAAACAAACATATCTGCAGGTGAACGAAATTATATTTTCTGACTTATTGCAACAAGGAAGACTGCACGCCTCAGAGAACCATGGGGTGTCTCAGTAAGAGGATGTTAAAGAGGACTTATGATATTTAGTCTTGGGCAAGGTGATTTGGGGTGGTTTGATATAGGACTTTGCTCTGCATTGGACACTGTCAAAAACAGAATTAATTTTATGATGGAGCATATTAATAATTCTTATCTAGAAGGTGCAAAGAACAGGATGAGGCTAAAGCTGTGAATAAGCTGTCACTGGAAATCCATATTAGCCAAGATAGAGAGATATTTGGTCATGTTTGTAGATTAGAAAATGTTCCTTTTTGTCTATGTTCAGACATGATTATGGCATGCTCTTGTTTTTTTCTGATTATTAATTACTGATGAGATAGGGCATTATTTAATATATTTTTAGTCATCTGGATGTCCTTTGGGTAGGAAGAGGGTGGTTCAATTCTCTTCTCCATTTTTTACATTGCATTGTCTTTTGCTTATTAATTTGTAGTAGTTCTTCATATATTCTAAATATGAGTCCTGAGTATCTCTTTATATGTAAGAAAAAGAGACATGTATATCTATAGATATATATTTATAGAGTTTTTGTTTAAAAAGGAGATATTTCTCCTAGTGATTCACACATTATACAAAAGCTTATGGCATCTTAGAAAGTCTTTTTTTTAAATTGAGATATAATTGACACATAATTATATTAGTTTCAGATGTATGACATAATGATTTGATATTTGTATATACTGTGAAATGACCATCACAATAAGTCTAAGTAACATCCATCACCACACATAGTTATAATTTTTTCTTGTGATGGGAACTTTTAAGACCTAATCTGTTGGTAATTTTCAGATATATAATACAGTATTACTAATTATAGTCACCACCTAGGAAGTCTTAATATAATTAATTTCCAAATAATTCATTTAAAACTCATAAATTAAAAAATACATTCTTTTGAATTGAAATACAAGAAATGCTGTTCTTTATTTGGATTCTTAATCTGTTTGATTGGTCTCCAGAGTATGTAGTAATATCCACTTGATGAGACTAAATTCCAAAATATTTTCTTTTTCCTTTGAAAACCTTGAGATCTTTCATAATGGTAGTATTCATTCTTTCCAGGGAAGGTAGAACTAGGGGCCCACAAAATAAATCTGCAAACTTTTAGGTTGTAATGTCAGGGTCTTTACTCAAAATCTAGATGTTGAGAAGAGGTGTAAACCACAGTAATATATCATGAGGTTTTGGGGGAATAAAAAATATCCATTCCAAACTCTATCTAAGTACTATCTTCTAAATTTAAAAACAAATCTTATTTTGAAACAATTTGAAGTTACAAGAGTGCTTACAATGGCCCATTACTTACCCTTTGACTTGGCTGGACCAAAACTTTAGTCTGGCTTGTCTTCTCCCCATAGGCCCCTAAACTTTACGAAACTTAAACAAACCCTAAAATGAAGAATATTTCCACATAATAGCTCATTCTGAGAACCGGCCAACCACAGGCGAAAAAAATTTCCTGTGAAAGCACCCCAATTATGTCATCTGCTCACTCTAGCCCCTTGCCCTACTCCCACACAAAGTTCCTACTAACCCTGTTCACCCCTCCCTACTTGAAAAAAGAACAAAACTTTTTTTCTGTTTGACTTTGGGATATTCACAGACTTTATTGTCAGAATGTTCTGCTATTTTATGGTCTGAAAATTCTGCTATTTTATGGTCAGAAAGTTCTGCAATAATGTTGAGTAGCACTTTTCTTAACTAAGTCCAGATTTGCTTATATTTGACATAATAAATAATAATAAATGACCATATACTCTTCACCTAGATTCACCAATTTTGCTACATTTGTGTACTCTCTTTCTTTTTCATATATATGTTATTATATTACTACATAATATATTACATAAAATATTATACATTAGATACATAGAGATCAGGACTTCAACATATTTTTCTGCTGGACACAGTTCAGTTCACCCTGCTAATGTCCCACTGGCCAAAGCAACTCACATGGACAAGCCCAAAGTCAAGGAGTGGGGCACTACACTAAACCCAGTGTGAGGTCAAAGTATATCACATGACCAAATTCAAAATCAATGAGGCAAAGAGATACACTCTTTTCATAGAAGTTGAGGGGAAGAGTGACTATTTTTGAATAATAAATGTGTATTTATAGAGTAATTCCTCAACGTCACTGATAGGTTCTGTAACTTTAAGCAAAATAACATATAATGAAACCAATTTTACCAAAAGCTAACTGATGTAAACAAAAGTTCCTAAGTTCAATGTTAAATTTAATGTTATAATGAAATAATGTTGAACTAAAATCTATTCTAATATTCATGCATCATTTGTGTTTATTAATTTACCTTTATATTACAGATTTAATGCTTCTGAAATTGTTCTGCTAAGAATTTTGTCACTATTTTCAACTTCTTTCAGAAAGAAAGAATATTGGACAATTTGTTGTTTCTATTGTTGTAGCCGAACTTCAAATAGTGTTAGAGTTACAATGTTTATATTTATTGTTATAGTCATATTTGTGAGCATATTAATATCTGGCATGCCCTCTCATTTTTTTTTCATATATACTTCTTAAGTCTTAAAACAGCTGTGTATTTTTAGGAGCAGATATATTTTAAAATACAAAGTTCACACCCTGCAGTTTTAGACTTTACTACCATTTTAGAATTTTATTCTTTCATTGTATTTTTATGCATTTTAGATTCTTATTCATTTTGGCAGGAACATAAGGCATTGGGGGCCTAGAAGTGTTTCATAGGTAGCTCGGTTTATTGCAGCTGCTCTTAACCTACCATCTGTTGCTTTAAATAACAATGCCTCTTATTGTTCACCATATGCATGTGCGTATAATGTTTCTGTCTTCCACAGTAACATGAGAAGTTATAACATAAACCAATACCACTTATAGGTCAGATTTATATTACACTCTTATTTTAGACAGATGGCTTTCATGCCTTTGTTCATGCTTGTTTTCCACTTTGACTTTGGTCACATAGGTTATAGGTGTCTTTCCATGAAATCTGACAAGTGTTTGTGAAACTTCCCAATTTAGTCAAATGGAGCCTACATTAGAGTGATAATTCTTCTCCTCATTAAACTCTGACCAACTTCTTCCTTTTATAATTGAAGACAATTCAAGTAACAACCCCAAATTCAGTACATAAATTTCTGTTGAAATTAATATTTTTAAAATGCCTTATGCTTTAAAATAGAAATGATAACTATATTTTCTTAAGGCCCATTGAAGAGTAAATGAGAGAATAGCTATAAGAATATTAAGTATTAACTGGGTTGGGTGATAAAGCCAAGTGTGTTTCCTGGAAAGGTCTATTTTCTTCCTGTAATTGATAAGTTTGTTTATGAAAGAAATTCTTTTCACTCTCAATTTGTTAGACTTTGTTTTATACTGTGTAACTCATACATCTGAACATATAGTAAGACTGGCTATAATAGAGCAGTTACTTGTTTTGAAAGGTGAAGAGAGTGATATTAAACTAATTAGGAAGAAGAGGTTACCATGAGACATAGAAATTTATGTCAGTTGGAATTTTGACTTCATAGCTTCTAAAAAGAGTGTACTCATCTTTCTATAGCATTTTTATAAAAATAACATTTGAATGAGCATTTCATTACTTCTTACTACTATTTTTTCTTGTTATCTATCAAAGAATCTCTATTTACTCAGCAACCTAAGAGTTTCCTTATCTGAATTTGAATTTACATATTTCACAATGACTTAATCACTGTGTAAAAATACACAGAGTAAAACTGTAAAAATACGAAAAGTAAAAATAATAAGCGTACTATATATTTCTCGTATTTTCAACTCTGGTAGTTTGTATACTAGTCTTAAAAAAAAAGAAACATGAGTTTTCCTCCTAGAATTACTATTACCTCTTACCACATCTTAAATATAATTATATATATTTTTCCTTCCAGAAGCTGAAATCAGAGCAGTACTCTCAGCTAAGCTTCTTTAAATGTATTTGGCTAACAAAATAGAGCTTCAATAGCATTTATTTTAGTAAAAGGTACTCTGTGAATATTTTATTAAACATTTCAAAATGCCTATATATACAAATACTTTTCAAATACCTATCAGATAACAAGATGTGTTAAAATAAATGTTTGGGAAAATTTTAAGGTATTTGCAAATTATTTTCTTGGGTAGAAGTAAGAGATAAAATTCTCAATTTCTCCTATACTTCTATATGATTTTTAAAAATAGGCAGATTTCCCCAAAACCAAGATCCTAAATTCTAAATTTTCTTCTTCGGAGTTTAGGGTCTCAATTCAGTCCTTTTAAACTTCATCAAAAGCATTTTCCTTTTCTACCACCAGGTGGCAGGTGGATCCAATTTTTGAAGCGCAACTCCGACCCCGCCCTACCGGAAGTTGTCATGTAAAGCAAACCTCTTTGGCCACGCCTAGAGTTCAGCACCCTAGAAGCGGACAGCGACACCGCCCAATTTAGTCCCATGACTCACTGCAGAGATTTTCACCTGACAAAGGAAATGGCCAATACCAACTGGTTCCAAAGGCCGCGTGACCGACTAATTTACAATGCCAGATATGGAGGAGGGTAAGAACCCCTTGATTTGGGGACATTTAGGCTGGCAGGGGAACGAGCTGATATTAAATAATATCCCATATTGAAAAATACTGATTCTTTTTCCTCTCTCTCTACCTGCTAGATTCTAAGTGCATTCTTCTAAATGCTGTCTTGCTGTGCGACAGACAGTAGATTAACCAACCTCAGTGTGTTGGTTTATTCCGACAAAATGCGTATGACACCGAAGGCGGTGCAAAAGTCTGTGTGAGTTATGGCGGCCAGTCCCTCTGCAGCTTTTCTAAGAAACCAGCATGGGGATGGACTGCTTTTGCTGCATTGTTTTTCAATTAATTCCTCTTAAAAACACAAACAGCAGCTGCTTTTGTTCGCACGAAATTGCTATTTTAGGCAAAGATTGATTGGGCTGAAGCATAAATATGCTCTAGAAGTGACGGGGTAGGTGTCATTTTCCAGTTGCCTAGCAACAAATTACACAAAAAGAGCACGTTTGCAGTTCTAATTCGCGTCTTAGAACGGCAAAACTCCAAAATGAAACTGCAGAACATCAGAACTGCATAACATTAACTGGGACTAAGGCTTAGAATCAGAGTCTAATTAAATCCCAGTTCTGGGGCAGCAAAAGGCTAAAGGGAAACAAGTGGCTATTTAAGAGGGACAAATAGGCTAAATTCAGCGGAGTTTCAGCTATATTTATCCCTGTTAAATGGACTGCTTTTTCTTTCCCACTTTGTTTAGGCGGTGATAATTCAGGTCCTTAACCAGCAGAGGGCGAGTCGGCTGCATTTTTCGACCCTAAGACACTCCCTTCCTCCTACCCCCCATTCCCTTGCCCCGGGGAAATTAATTTACTAGGTTCTTCAAATACAGACCAGCCCAGAAAGGTGTGGTGGAAGGAGAGTAGCGCGCAGAACTAGGCAGAGTGCCCGCCTTGCCAGCCTTGGATCTGCGGCAGCTCTCGAGTCTCCCTTCTTGAGGCCGCTGAGGGAATTGCAGTGGTTGTCCCAGGAGGCGGCAGGGATGAAAAGCAGCCCCACCCTCAGAAGCCGTAGATATTTGGGATCCCTAGCTTCAGAGAATTGAGAGGACCAGCAGTAGCCTAGTTAGACGAATATAACCTATGACGGTTCAAAATAGAAAGAGAGCAGTTTACTTCTCTGGGCCAATAGCTCAGTATGCTGGAACATCCACAAAAAAAGGTTCTGCTCTGGCTTTGCTAGTCTAGGAACAAAAATGGGGACGGGAGAGATGAGAGGAAAGAATAAGAGTCTGGCTTAGTCATCTTTAAAACAGAACAAGCAAAGCAAGCCACCTGGGGAGAGACAATGAGAGAAAGCCTGCCAGAATGCAGCGCTGAGCAATAAAGCATGCTGTACAAAGTTAATTTATTGTAGGGTGGAGCCCTCTTCATTCTGCTTAAGCGAAGTACTTGCTCCAAAGGGGAGTTGACTTTGTATTGTAAGATTTTGCAGAATCTCCTTGGCCAGGCAGCCAGATATCCCATTAACTGGACATGCCCTTTCTCCTTCATATATTTATGTCTCTGAATTCATCTAACTTGGTTTTATACAAGTAAAATTAATTTTTCCTGGTGGCCATTAAATTAAATTGTATGCAGCATTGCATTTTCTCTCTTTCAGTCATTGAATTTCTGTAAAGCTTGTGTTTAAAGGACACCACTTCATAAGTAAATTCAATTCATGAGAGAGTATAATTCTCTTGTAAAGTTGGTAATAGGAAGGACAAGAGTAAAGTGTCTTAACAGGATAGACCAACGCTTTTCAGAAAGCATTTTTGACTCATAGTTTCATGATTAATCTCACTGATAAATTGCACTTTGATGGTGTTGCACTGCACACCTGTGTTTCTGTAGCATTCCCTCTGTACACGAGCACTTGTAAAATAAATTTTCTATGCATATAACAAAGTTCATTTATGTTGCACCAGGATCCAAACTAGTGCTTGCAATTGGCCAATATAATCTCTCCATGGAATCCAGAATTATCTTTCAAAAACCAAAGTACTAAGTCAGCGAACCAGCACTTAATAAAAGAGAATATCCAAATATCCAATAAGCATATGAAAAGGTTTTCAACATCATTAATTATCAAAGAAGTGGAGTTTTAAACCATAATAAAATGCCTACCCAAGCGAATGACTAAATTGATTAATTAATTAATTAATAATGAAAACTGACATTTTCAAGTGTTAAAAAGGCCGAGGCAGCTTCAACTATCACGCACTGCTGGTAGAGTGTAAATTGGTACATTAACTTTGGAAAACTGACAGCATTTCCTAAAGCTCAATATCTGTATACCCTATGACTCAGTAATTGCATTCTTAGATGCATACCCAATAGAAATGCTTATATGTGTATATAAAAAAATATGTACAAGAATGTTCATCATAACTGAAACTTGGAAGCCATTGAAATGTACCTCAACAGAAGAGTAGATACATCATTATTGCCATATATAGAAATATATATAGCAATGACAAGTGTAAAGTGACTACTATATGAAACAATATATTTAAATCTCACAAATACAGTGTAATGAAGGGCAGAAAAAATCAGAAATGAAGAAACATTTTATTTATGTAAAGCTCAAAAATTGGAAAAACTACTGTAAGATGATAAAAGTCAGAATGATGGTTGCCTTTGGTGGAGGTAAAGACTAGTAGGGGGCAAGAAGGGAATTTCTGGAGGAATCGCAGCATAGATTTTGAAGCTCTCTGTCATACTAACTCACTGTAAAAAAAAAAAATCATGCCTACAGATAAAGGCCCATGTATGTCACATATATCTTCATCTTTTTATTGTATTTAAAAGGACAGTTTATAAGTTACCTTCTAGAAAATGGCATATCACAGGGCTTGTGCTGCTAAAGAAAAGATAATCTAGGATGAAGAGTTTGCATTCTCATGTGAGAAAAAATACAGTGCATGGTGCTCTAAGTATGATCCTAGGATATAGCTACAAAGACAGGTATGATCAGATAATCATGGTTTGTCTTTGTCAGGTTATAATGCCACAGCTTTTTTTTTTTTTTTTACTACATGGTGATTCATTCATTTATTCAACAAATATTTATTGATTATCTACTAAATGTCAGGCGCTCTTCTAGGCTCTGGGTACACAGTATGAATAATACAAAGTCCCTGCTTTTAGAGAGCCTACAAACAGATACAGAACATTACATGAGATATGGTGAGTGTTATAAAGAAGAAAGGGGATGGTAAGAAACTAATAGGGGGTTTTGAATGGAGATTTTATTTATGTCATAAAAAGATAAGTCTGGTTGTTGTATGGGTGGAAGAAGAGAGACCAGTTAGAAGGCTTAGTCTGAATGAGGGTGATAATACTAGAGTTAATTTTTTAAAATGGTTGGATTTGGGGCATATTTTAAAAATAAAATTAACATGATCTAATGATGGGTTTGGGTATATTACGTTAAATAACAAAAGAAAGAATGGCCCTCAGTTTCTTTGGTGTATCTTGGTGATTGGTGGTGCCATTTACTGATATGGGGCCAGTTGGGGTTAGTTTTGAGATGGAAAATCAATTAGAGAATTAGAGAAGATGGCCAATCCTGTGGCACTTCAACATTTAGAGGTCTAGAAAATGGGAAGAAGCCAGCAAAGGAGACTGACGGGGAGTAGACAGTGTGGTAGGAGGAAATTCAGGAGAGAATGTGCCCTGAAAATCATGTCGAGAAAATATGTCCCAAAGGTGGAAAAAATACTGCTGGAAATACTGTCGAAAGTTTAGGAAGATGAAACTAGAGGTAGAAAGATGGAGATCCCTTGTGACCTTGGCGGAGCAGATTTAATGAAGGGATCAAATAAAAATCTGATCTAATGTGACAATCTATTATGGAAATATCATATGGCTTGGATTCCTTTTAAATAATGCCACTAGAATTAGTTGGATTCTCAGTAAATTTTGAAGATAAAAACAATAAAATTTGCTGATGAATTAGATATAATTTTTAAAAAGAGAGAGAGAGAGAGACATCGAGGATAACGCTAGAATTTGGCCTAAGCAATGGAAGCGTGTGTTGCTATTCACTGCCATAAGAAAGAGAAGATTTGGGGGAGAAAGATCAAAAATTTGCATTTGGAAATGTTAAATTTGATATATCGATTAGATAGTCATATAGAGATGTTGAGTGGGCAATCGGATATACAAGTCTGGAGTTCAAGAAAGGTGTTGGAACTTCAAGATAAAATTGGGAAGTAGTTAGTGAGTAGATGGTTTATAAATCTATGGGATTGGATGAAATAACTAAGGAAGTACGAGGAGGTAAGAGAGACTAGAGGTGTAAGAACCAATCCTTGTAGCTCACCACCATTAAGAGGTTGTAGTGATGATGAGGGACTAACCAAGGAGACTGAAGAGAACCACTGACCCAGGAGGAAAACCAGTAATGTGTAAAAAACATGTAAAGAAAGTGTTCTAAGGAGGAAGAGGGGATTTACTGTGGTCAGTGCTGCAGAAAGGTCAAGTAAGATGAGAGCTGAGAATTGAAAAGAGCATTTTAGTGGAATGGTCATGGTGAAAGCATGATTAGAGTGGGCTTGTGAGAGAAAGGAACATTTACTTAGTAGGTTTGTTGTGGTTGCCAGTCATATTGGTGGTATAATTCTGAAACTATTTTGTGTATATTGTAAGATGGAAAAAAATGAGTAAATATTGTAAGTGTTGTTTAGAACCAGGGTTGTTACTGAAGAAAGGAAGTGTAAGAACCATATGCCATTGGATTTTAACTGGAAGTATTAAAATAAACTCGTGAATGCAAGTCCCCTAAAAGAGGCCAGAAATACAAACACCTAGTAACAATGAATACATGTATCAGCTAGACTTTGGTTTCTAAATACTATTTTCCACTAAAAGGAACCAGAGATCTTTAGAGAAAGGCCTGCTTCCAGGTCTGGGGCAAGAAAAGTATAAAATAAGTCTGAAGGATTATATTTCTAGAAAGCAAAGAATTCTCAAAGAATGAGAAGGTCAGGTCAAAAGGACAGAGAACTTACTTGAAAGGGCTATTACTGGCCAAACTGAAGAGATGTTGAACGTCAAAAATAATAATGATGATAATATATTACTATATGTTAAAAAAAAATAAGTCTGTTTTTCCACATTCATACGCAAAAGAGAGAGAGGAAGGAAATAGGGGAAACTCTTCTATCCAGAAAAAAAAAACCCAGCTAATACATGAAGAAGGAATAATAGAATTAGAAAATTAACATCTGGTAACCCCCAACTTAATAGATATTATCAATGAACAACATAAGTGGATGTTAAAACCCACATATTACCTACTAATTTCAAGATGAAAATATATCTCTACAAAGAAGAGATGTGGTGGCCACTGCCTTAACCTCGTGACCACATTTAACATCACCAATAGTGGGACAACCAACAGCGGGACAACATCACCTGATACTGTATGCCTCCTGATAAGAGGCAATATATATTTCGGGGTGCTATATATGCATGTATATAGTATTTGTGCCAAAAAATGTTTAACTACAGTTTAATCATGAGAGGACAGAATTAGACAAGTCTATAATGTAGAACATTCTATAGAATAACTAGCCAGGACTTTTTAAAAAGTCAATTATATGAAAAACAAATAAGGTAAGGAAACCCTTCTAATTCAAAAAAGACTGAACACCAATGATAACCAAATGCAATAAGTGGAACACAATTGGACCATAAATTAAAAGAAAACTATACATTTTGGGGGAAATTGATTAAATTGAATATGGACTACATATAAGGTAGACTCATCAAAATAATATTAATTTCCTTATGTGTGAAAATATCATCACGATTATGTAGGAGAATGTCCTTATATTTAGGAGGTGCATACTACATTATTTACAGTGATGTGTCATGATTTTTAAAACTCACTTTTCCAATTGGAGGGGGTACCCAGACTGTCTGATGCTTGAAATTGATATTAAGGAAGTGGTGCAGGTCATGGGTACTAACATTTGATGACACAAGACTCTAAGCTGAATGTTAGGGTAAGCGGCTGGAAGTGGCAATGAGGAGTAAGAAAGAGAATTTCTTCTCTCTAGGCCCAGTAGTATCAGGGCTAAGAAGAAACCAGAACTACATTTTGAGAAAAATAAGTAGAAGAAATGTCCTCAGGGAGAGTCAGGTTTTAGTTAGCAGAAGGTGAATTTTCAAGCAGGAGGCTGAGGGTATAGGAGATTTTGCTGGCTGGCCAGATTTTGCTGGTGGAAGGGTTTCAGGGGTGAAGAGGGTAGACATAGTACAAAAAAAGTGAATCCACAGAATAACTCCCTAGGAGGAAGGAGTTATTGTGGAGTCCTGAACTTTTGGAAGCTGACATAAACTGTAAGGTTAATTCTGCTAGTCCCAATGGCAGACAGTGTTGGTGAGGCTATGACTTGGGAGTGAGTGGTGGGAATTTTGTCAGAAACATTCAGAATTCTGGGGCTCTCATATAGCTAAAATTGATGTCTTCCTTTAAACACGGGGCCACAGAGAGACCCCTTTGAACCCTGCCAATGCAGGTTTGGAGGTCAGAGACGGGCAGTTGCCATCTGGCCTGAGAGTTTCCTTCTGTTGCCTTGGATATTATCAATTGCAGGAGGAATCAAGGTTCTGGCTTTCTATCCATTTTGAAGACAAACCCACTCTGAGGCTCATGATTCTCAGGAGCTCAGAATATGGAGATGGTAGTTGTACTGCCAGCTCTTCTTGCATGGGACAATGGCCCATGACAACCAAAGCACAAGGATGACTGAAAAGCAGCCCTGAGCTGAAGCGTACTCATGTTTCCCCTATGGCTAGGAAGGGTGCTCTTGAAATACGGAAAGTTCAGTTAGAGCCTCCCAGATGAATTTCTTTTTAAGTTTAAAAGTTGGCTACTTTCTATCACCAAGATCAGAAACACAATGGCATAATCAGTAACTGTGGACTTTTTGAAACATCCTAATATTTAAAAGGAAATTAAAAGTAACTCTTGCTTGTTATCATTGCTAAAAATCACAAATAGACACACACATATTGAGCCACTGTAATAATTCTCTAGTCTTAGTTCACCGAATCTCTGCAGATCCAATTTGGCATCAAATAACAGCCCATTCTTCTCTGCCACCCTGGTCACTGGGAGCTGATGAGAAGGCAGATAGTACCTTAGCTACAGAGAAGGGGAAAGAAGTGCTTTCAGGTGACATTTTGTTTCGAAAAAAGTCTGCAAATGTCAAAGTCTCATCTATTTTTTTGAGCAATGCTAAGCAGTATCAGAGACTTTCACCACGACATCTTTTCTTAAATCAACTGAAGTAGGAGTTAGGATCCCTGCGTTTGCCTCTGGTTATGTCCCTGATGCTTACAAGTCATTGACTTATTCTCACAGTTTCTCCATCTATGCAAGCGAAAAATAAAAGTGCCCATAAGTGTCAAAGGAGATTTCTGAACCATCGCTGACTTGGAGTCCAGAGTGTTTCAACCTCCAAGATGGAGGGAATGTTCACATCATCAGTTCCAGGCCTTAGCTGATAGACAAGAGATGCACACTGCTCCTCTCGGAAGAGGCCTCACTTATGCAAGAGGACAGCCAAAGGCAGATGCCAAATTCAGAATGGGACCTTGTAAGTAATGCCTACAAAATGAATTAGGTTCTTAGGGGACAAAATACACCAAGAGAAATGGACAGCCTTTTGTAAGTAGTATGCTAAGGTGGCGATGGGGACTTAGCTCACCTGATACCATTTCACCTAAAGTCAATTCCTTTGATGCCAATTTACCCAATTAATTCAGCTAAAAATTAGCATTTTCTAGAGCAGTGGTTCTCAATTTTACCTTTGAATTAGTTCATTCTGACCTGGGGAATTTTTTAAAATACTAATGGCTAGGCTACAACCTCAGAGATTCTGATTCAGTTGAACAAATAATACAGATAAAACAAAGAATAATATTTTAGTATTAATATGTCCCAAATATTGCATGAGACATATTTATACTAAAAAATTATTTGCTATTTATCTGAAATTCAAATTTAACTGGCTGTCTTATATTTTTATTTGCAAAATCTGGCAACTCTACCTGAAACTCTAGATGTAACCAGGATTAAAAACCACTGCTCTTGTGTATGTAGATCATACAGATTGGGCTGGGTTTATTTATATTTTCTGAATAACTTTGCATCTTTTTATAAGTATATTTTTCCCATTTCTAGGCAGTTCAAGAATTCATTTTTAGCCTGTTAGTTTCTAAGAGGCTATTAAATATCTATTGTTTTTATATTTCTAATAAATATGTTTAATATATTAGGCTTCATGTGATTCATCCAATTGAATCCTTTTGAGTATTTACTTCCTTTTTGCTATTTGACGTTATTGTTTTGTATTCCTTCGTACATTAAATAAAATTTTACAACATATAATGTCATGTCCAATTATTGAAGCATCCAAGCTTTGAAAATAACAGTAGATTTTTACAGGTGAAATGGTGTATATCTGGGATTTGCTTTAACACTGTAGGGGGGAAAGTGGAGAGATAAATGAAACAAAATTGGCAAATGATAATTGTTCAAAGCTGAATGATAGTTACATGAGGGTTCATTGAACTGTTCATTCTAATTTATATATTTGAAATTTTTGATAGTTTTTAAATTAAAAAAAGTAAATAGATATAGTAGACATTTCAGACAGGCATTCAAACAGGGTCCAACATTCCAAATAGCAAAATAATACTAAATCATGACATATTAATAACCAAAACAAAAAATTTCTTTGCTTGACACAAAAATTAAATAGTGGTATATTCACATGGCACAATATATTTAAAATACAAAATTATATAAAATAAAAACAAATCTTTCTCACATTTACCTGCAGCCACCAAGTTCTCCTCAGAGACAACCCACTGATGTCAGATCCATGTGTTTCTTTCCGGGTAATGAATACATATATGGTACTAACAGAACATTTACTGCTCTGCACCAATTTTTAAAGCTCTTACCATATGAAACTATTTCATTATTTACCACTTGCTTATTATGTATTACATTGTATAGCTATATTGACATTTATCTAAACAATCTCATACTTTAGTAAATTCAATGGGTTTTTTAAAAAAAAATCCTTGTTATTATATAGCGCTGCAATGAACATTATGTTACAACCATCATTTCTCATATGCTAAAATATTAGTATATATCTTTAAAATCAATTCCTAAAGTGGAATTGTTAGGTTAATATTTTTAAAATTGTAATAAATACTGTCCAATTACTCTTACTAATTTATATCCCATTAGTGGAATGTCTGAATTCAAATTACTCTCAAAAGCAAAGCCTAAATGAAGGGTTGTACACAGGTAATCAGTTTGGGAGGTGATCCAAAGAAGTGAATTACCAGGAAAAGTGAAACAGAAAAGCCAATATAAGGATATATTATCAAGATGACCACTGTGGGCAACTGGGGCTCCAGCCAGCTAGGAGCCTCAGAGGAGGATGTGGGATGCCCTTTGTCATTGTTCATCGGAGGATGGACAGGGAGAAACCTTTGTCCAAAAGCTCTCACCTCTCATTGGTTAAAGGCTGACCCAGAGGTCTTAAATCCTAACACTTCTAGAGTAAACCTGTATCTTCAACCGCTAGTGTCCCAGGAGGAGATATCAGAAAAGCTCCAGGAAAGAGAGCAAAAGAGTTAGAGGAAATGAGTCTAAGCTCACAGAGATTTTTTTTTTTTTAACACAGCAACACTGAAAAAAGGTGAAGTTTAGAGGATCTGAAGTGAGGCACAAGAAGTACTGAATACAGGGCATGTGAGGGCACCCTTGACTTATCAACACAGCTGTTAAACTTTTCAGCCATTTCTAGTCAATAGATGAAAAAAATAATATCTCACTGGAGTTTTTATTTTGAATTTGTTTTAACCATATTTTCCAAACGTCTGTATCTTCCTTTTCTGTAAAATATTCTTTGCATATTTTTTTCTATTGGTTTTGTGGGCTTTTACTTATTAATTTATAGGAGTTGTTTATATGTATAGAAATTCGACCTTATCTATGATATTAATAAAAAGATATTTTATCTTTTGATTTTGTTCATGATGATTTTTGAAATACAATTATCTACTTTGAGGTAGAGGCTACAACACTCTATCTTCTCTTTAGATAGAGAACCTTGCTTTTTAGTTGGTCATGTCTTTGAATCTAGTTTTGACAATGTGATTTTTTTTTTTTTTTTTTTGGCCAACCAGTGAGATGTAAATAGAAACGTTGTAGAACTTCTGAGAAATCTTTAAAGACTTCCCTTCCTCTTTCTTGTTCCTGAAATGGCTACAAATCTAGCAGTCACATTGAATTATGGAAGACCTTGACAATGAGGAAGTCTCATGCCAAGGATGGCAGAGCAGAAGATACGACAGTAGGTCTCTAAAGACATCCTCTATCAGCTTTGATTCTCTACCTCCAGACGTATTTTAATGAGAGGGATATTATTTCCATTATTTTTATTTTAAGTATTTAAAAAATATATTAATCTAAAATAATCCAAACGATGTATCAATTTGCTTTTAAATTTATTTTGTTATATATATTTTATGAGGTCGTAAAGGTAGGACAGGCTAATTTAAAAGATACAAGCATGTAATCAGGATATCAGTCTTTGTCTTACTACTTAAACATAAACATTGTTAAGGTTTTTTTATATATTTCCTTCTAGCCTTTTTTGCATCTCGATTTTTGCTTTTTAGTGATAATTTTGTTGGTGAATACAACATAGGATCAGTAACCATTATTGAACCGTTAACAATAAAAACATAATGAAGATCTTGGTGCAGGTTTGTCTAAATGTAAGTTCAAGAAATAGATAAAAGGTTTTGAACATCTTCAAAGCTTTAGTGCACAGTGATAAAGTGTTGGATTTTGACAGGCCCCAATAATTACGTGATGTTTGTTTTCTTAATTAGAAGGATTGTTATCTCTGTAAGTGACGAAATTTTTCTAGACACTTTCTCATTCTGACTAGAAGCCTACAATATGCATGTTTTCTTGAAATTAAAATAAAAGTACTAAAGTACCCAGTAGAAACCCTTGAAATATAAGAGGGAAAATGTCAATTTAACTTACTGTTAAAGCATGCAAACATGAGAAAAGAGTACACTCAGTATATTCCATGTGAAATGCATTGAATCGGAGAAATTAAATTTTAACCCAATTAAACATTAGGTAGATTCACTTTATGTAAAGTAATTTTTTGCAATGTGTTGACTTTGAGTGGTTGAAAGTTTCAACCATAACCTGACTCCCACTGGAGTTGAGAAGATGAGAAAAGGGTTTAATAAAGGTATGAGAAGGAGAGAGAAGAGAAAAGGAAAGGTACAGAAGAGAGGGAAAAATGGTGAGGAGGAGTAAAAGAAAATCAGGTGGGGGGGAAGTCACATGGGGACAAGGAAGAATTGGAGAGTTGGGGGAAGGGAGAAAGAAAAGGAAAAGAAAAAACGATTTAATTCCCAGTCATTCAAAATGGACTCAGGTGCCCGTTGTCAACTTAAAAAAAAAAAAAAATGGCTCACATTTATTAAGTGCTTTCTCCGTGCCTGACCCTGTACTAAGATCTTTACAAATATTAATTCTTTTAACTCAGTTCTCTCTCCTGGTGTATGATTAGACATTAGTGTCAAAATTGACATTGTTGGTATTGTTAATATACATTGCCAACTCTTTTGATAAATCTAAGACCCACACGAAACAGGCTCTAGGTCTGCTACTTGGGGAGTTAGGGAAACTTCTGAACAGTGACATGTGGGCTCTTTTTCAGAAAAACGGAAGACAAAATCTTGCATGCTGTGGTTTGGTCTCAAGTCACTGTGAAGACTGAAGAGTAGAGCTCTAAAGCAGAGCAACTGGCCCACTATACTCGATGGTTTCTTAGCTCCTGATCCAGCAAGCCCTCTGGGACACAGGCCTAATGCACTGTGTTTCTTCCACTGAAATGCTGAGTCTGCATTTATTATAGAAATTATCCATTGCACGAATATATGGACTAATCATTGATTCTGAGATCACATTCTGTAATCTATCTAACATATCTACTAAGCCAAATAACACCATCAATTTTTCACACTGTTTTAAAGCCAAATTTGCTGAAAGGCATCTTGTATTCTGGTAAATAGTTGACATCTGTTTTGTGCTGGTCTTAGCCTATCAATAACCAATGTTATGGCTGGACCAGCCCTTGTAGTTACTGATTGCAATATGCCCTCAGTAATAATTGTCAGGAAACTTTGGAAAGAAAAAGGAGCTCTTACTTACAGATCCTGGAAATTACACAGCACACCTTGGGCCACACAGAGAGGTCGCAGGTAGAGGGAGAGCACCTGAAAGCACAGGCCTGAGCTTCTGCTTTTATTGGGCTTGAGGGTGGGGGCCCATGGCCTCACTCTTCATTGGTGAATTTAAAACATGAGAGAGAGAGAGAGAGAGAGAGAGAGAGAGAGAGAAAGAGAGAGAGAGAGAGAGAGAGAGAGGGGAGTGTGTGTGTGTGTGTGTGGGGGGGCTCTATAGTGTAATGGTTAGCACGTCTGCTTTGCACGCAGAAGGTCTTGGGTTCATGCCCCAGGTGGAGCCACAGACCAAGCCCCAGGCCCCAGGCCCCAGGCCCTGGGTGCACGTGCGCCTTCAGAGATCCAGTTCTCAAGGAGAAACGGCAACATCCATGGGTCAGGGGTGGGAGTGGCGGGGGGATTAAAGAGGGGGAAAAAAAATCAAATCAAATAAAACATAAGAGTGGGAATTTAAAGTGCAAGAAGAGAAAAAACAAGTTGCCCAAATGATCAGTTATCAAAATTAGCTAAGATCTCTGAAACAAAGGAGCCTGGGGAGGGCCGAGGGGTGAGGTGGCACAGCCTCACTCTTCATTTAGTCCAGTGGCTGGCAATGTGTTTATTCAAGCTAGCCATCTTCGAAATGGATGCCTCACCAATAGAAGCTTAAGCCAGCCACTTGCGTTACTGTCAGGGCTTACATAATAACCATAAATCAGACTAGTCCCACCATAATCTTCTGATAGAAGAGGTGGGAAAAAAAAATGTGCAACATTATGCTAATCAAAGAAATGCAAATTAAACCACAATACTTTGCTTATCATAGTTCGAAAATGAGAGTGACTGATAATATCCAACGTTAAGCAAGGCATAAAAATTCTCATAAATCGTTGGTAGGAGTATACTGTGTTTTCAGGGGCCAATTTTGTAGTATGTATAAGAAGTTTAACGTGCATGTTTTTTTATTCAGTAATTTCACTTGTTGGAACTTATCTTGAAGGAATATCGGGCTAATATTCCAAATGTGGTAAGAGTGTTCATTGTAACACTGTTTACGGTAGTAAAGTTTTGGAAAACTTTTAAAATCTATTAACGGGGACTTATGTGATGAAATTACATTTAGACAAATAAATTATAGTATAACCATATCATGGAATATATACAAATAATTTAAAAGATTTATATTTATGTGGGAAAAAGCATGTTATAAGAGGTAAGACTAGTACTATCCTTTACACATGAAGTTCATAAAATCTTCCCAAATTTTCTCTTTGGGGTACACTTAGCCCAGGTTCTATAAAGCTCAGGTACGGAATTTATCATTGCACACTGTGCTATTTTTTTTTTCTAGTAGCAAAAATCTGGATGCAACCCAATTGTCCATTAATGCTAAATGCATTATGACATTACTTGGCCAGTATGTGGAATTTGTACAGGAATTAAAAAGAATGATTGCGAGTTGACTTGAAGGAATCTCCAGGTTATTGTAAGTTTAAAAAAAAAAAAAAAAAGCTTCAGGATAATGAGCATGGTATTATCTTGTTTTTATTTTTAAAAGCGATTAAACTTACATGAGATATATAGATATAGATAGATAGGTATAGATATAGATATAGATCTCACATAAATTTAATCCTCATTTTACCTTACTGGTTATGACATTAGGATTGCTGTATACCACTCTTAGGCACAACTTCAAAGGGAGAATAGTACTAAGCTTATTGAGTGTGTGTGTGTGTGTGTGTTTTGTGAGAGAAAAAAATGTGGAAAAACACACCTGAACATCTTAACACTGGATACCTGAGTGAGGGAGAATTGAAAGAAGCTGGTGAGCAGATTAATAATTTTTTTCTATGCCTCTGGATTCTATGCCTCTGGATTTATAAAAAATAACATGATTACTTTTATAATAAAAATTCAATATCACATAAAATTAAATGAAGTTAGGTTAGTGAAAGCAAAGCTTAAACGTGAGAACTGTTTAATTAATCTCCTGTATATGCCTCCACTGGCAATTTTTTTAGTTCTGCTTTAAGACCAGCAACTGACCGAATGCTTGTCTGAATTGTTCATGTTCCTCGTGGGTTGATGATGCTCAGGTAATTGCATAACCTAACACGACCCAGTCTCCTTTATTTCTTTGTGCAGAATAGACTGCATATTATGGAACTAAATCTGCTGGTGTCTATTTTACAGGAGCTTAAGCTCACAAACTCACAGACTTTTTTTGGGGGGTGGGGCAAAAGACTTAAGATTTAATATTTCGGCAGGCATTTCCCCATGGATCAACCTCAAGAGCAAATGGGAACCAACAAATGTGTTACCTAACTAGTTCTGACAATTAAGACTGCTATATACCAGTCTTGGGCACAGCTTCTAAGGGAGACTAGCACCAGGCTGATTTACTCAAGCTTCCTTCCTAATTAAAATAGGGGTGTGTGTGTGTGTGTGTGTGTGTGTGTGTGTGTGTGTGTGTGCGCGCGCGCACGCATAAAATCAGAAGGGATTTCTCAGGTTGCAAGTTATATGTCCTGCTAGCCAACATCCAAGCCAATTCTGACAGAAATTAGGTGATCAGTTTCTTCTACAAGAAGAAGAAGCACATGAAAAGATGATGAAACGGGTCAAGAAGTGGCCAACTTGCCATTTCGTAAGGAAAGTTGGGACTTTCAAGTCCTCAGGAAGTATATCTGTAGCTTTTTTTTTTTTTTTTGCGCTTTTAGCATACCTCTTGATGTTTTGGTGGTTTTAAAATCTAAATTTAATACTAGTATTACGTTAGTGTTTGTTCAATTACATCTGTGCTTTAAGATTGTGTTTCGAATTTACAAAACATAAAATATACTAATACGAAATCCTGAAACTCAGAATCTTACTTAGGAGCCTAAAAGCCAACCGCAAAGGCTCTCTTCATCCTTAAAAATGAGATGAATTGCAGTTCTTCTGGAGAGTGAATCCTGCACTCTGTATATGTGAGATACATGTCAAGTAGACTGATCCTCAAAAGAGATGGAACTGGGTTGTTTCTGATTGCCTGGAGGACACTAGGCAAGTTCGTGGATCTTTTGGTATTTTGCCCATCTGCCAAAAGAAATTGTTGGAGATGACTCTTCTCTCTCAAGCTGTTGTACTTAGGCTCGCATGGAATTTATTCATTTGAAAATGCAGATTCCTCTGGTCCCTGACTTTCAGATCACTGACCGCTGATGTGGAACTGCTATAAAGAGACTAGTGACTTGACCACTTACTTAGACCCCTGATTATTATTCATAATAGAAATAGATAAAGAGTTATGTAACTGACTTCAAGAGGTTCCATCTCTTTTTTTTTTTTCCTTCAGGGGTGAGCAAAAAAGTGGAGGAGTAAAAAATATTTTTATTGCAAAGTCTACGTTGACTTATTTTACCATCCCTCATTCACAATTTAATCAGGAGGGAAAGTGCCCTGAGTGTAATAGCTAAATGTGCGAAAGAGGGGTAAGGAAATGGAAGGAAAAGGTTATTAATATTAATAGCTATTCATTGAGCACTATGGTGTGCCAGACCTCTAAAATCTTTTTGAGATTATCTCACTAAATCTTCCCCTACAAATCTATAAAGTATGTACTATAATTATTCTTATTTTATAGATGGTGAAGCAGAGGCTGAAAACTGAGAATAGTAGCTTTCTTAAGGTTCTAGTAAGTGACAGAGCTGTACCAGTTTCTTTCTTTCTTTGAGTAGAGTCACATACATCTTGGTTTGTCTGGGATAATCGCAGTCCACATCTGGTAATTATTAATGGTGTCTCTATCTCAAAAATAGACTCGATAACAAATGAAATGGTCACTCTTATCCCAAGGTTTCTCAGTCTTGGTACTGACATTTTGAGCTGGGAGATTCTTTGTTGTGGGGGACTGTCTTGTGCATTATAGGGTCTTTGCCAGCATCTTTGACCTCTACCTCCTAGGTGCCAGTAGCATTCCTCACTCAAGTAACAAAAACCAAAAATGTTCCCTGTTGAGAATCACTGCATTGAAAGTCTATACTCATAAAAATTTAACTACAGAAGGAAAATATAGTCCATTTGTTACATAACATGTACCACGAACTGAACCTATTACAGTGGCTGGCACATACCCCATACTCAATAAAAGTTAAATTCTTGAGGAGCATTATTTGACTTCTCAACTGTAGAGAGGTGCAAGGGCTAAACAAAAAATGAACAAAATGACTAGAGTACTCTAGTGATAAAAATTGGTTTGTTGCAATTCGTATTAGAGAAGACTGAAATAGTGTACTAGGAAGTGACCCAGAAACCTACTGGCTGCCCATTCTAGTAATATTATGAAGTTTGGTTCCATTGAGTGTTCTGCCATAGTAATGAGCATAAGAGCCAGGGAGATAGCCAGAGGGTGATACAGTAAGTTCCATACTGCAACTTTCTTCAATAATAACAACTAAGGATAATCAATGTGCTATTTTCTCCTACTCTTATACTTAGAAATGACCACCATTTCTTTCATACCACCATTTTCCATTTATTAGTAATAACAGAGGAAATACCAATAGCACCAATTAAAAATGAATCCACATGATGTGTTTTATCCTTACAGCTGTAATAACTAGTAACTAACATGGATTGGAAAGCACTTTGTCAAGGTGAAAAGTGCTGTACAGATACATTATAATTATCATCATTAATAAATTAGCCCAATTCTCCTAGTATTCAAAAGGCACGTAAGGTCAGATACATGGGTTTCAGTGGGGCAAAATGATCACAACCTACAATGTAGCAATGGTTCGCATGTGTTGGTAAGAAGTTTTACCCCATGCAATCCTGCAGAGCTGAAGTTACACACCCTTCAAAATATGGGAGAATGAAGCTAAAAGTAGACAAACAGATTTTTTTTTTGAGATTTAATGCTTTTGTTTTAATAACAGACTCCTACCTCTTTTACGTTAACTTTTAAAAGATAATTACTCAAATTTCTAAATTATACATTTTAACAAAGTTAAAATTTCTTATTTAAGGTGACAGTAAATTTTAATTTTCTCTATGAGCTGATATTCCAGCTATCATTAAAATTTCAAAGCATTCTGCAACTTTCAAAGAGGTCAGATTGATAAATTTTGTGCTTGCACACCCTCAGGGAATATCTTCAGTATTCATTCCAGAATTGTTACTAGAAAAAAACAGCTTTACCCATTCCCTTGCCAGCAGGAGTCTTGGCAAGGGAGCAGCTCTTGGCTGACCATAAATAAAATTCCTTGAATCACCATTATCTTGATTAAAGAAAGAAATTTTACTGTGTCTTACATACACAAAAGCTGATTAAATTAACAATGGTTTAAAAAAACTGCTACTCCACTTTTTCACAGGTGTACAAAAGGAAATATAATGGAATTACATTCAACAGTAAAGCTTAAAGTTCACTCTAGGTAATAGTTGCATTAACATTCACATACACAAGCACAGAGTAAGTATATTTCAGGAGTCTTATAATAGCATACAGCATACATATGGGAGATTGATTTCAGGAACATCATAGGTGTTAGCAAGATTAGCAATTCAGAGTGTAATAGAAAAGGTAAACGAAACCAAAGCGAAGGTGGAGGCTCGCACACCAAGACAAATCACAGAATTAGATTGAAAAGTCTGCTCACTGTACATATGAGAAAACAATATTTTCCTTCAATTTCTGGGTCTTGATATAGTTAGCTAGAGAAGGTTGTGTATTCAAAGTGCACATAATTGTTTCTTAGAAAAGAGAGAGAGAAAGATTTTTTTATTTAGTAATCAATACATGCAAGAGGCAGCCTCAGAGTGACCTGAAAGAGTAAAGCTGTGATTGGCAGGTGGCCGGTATAATACAGATGTTTCAGGCAGTTCTCTTAAAGCACTTCTGTAGCAGCAATGATCATTTAAATGGCTGTCGACTGAATTCTCTTTTAAGGGGAGTTTAGGGGCATTGCTCTCATCATAGTTCTCTTTAAAGATTTATACTTATAGATTTTCTCTTTCTTAAATAAATCTATCAAACAACAAACAGCATAAGTGAGGTGTTGGGGTTTTCTTTTTCTCTTTAGCTTTTGCATATGTGTTGCTGGAAAAGGATCTGGCCTTTTCACAAACATTGTGTGCAAAAGAATTTTTAATATAGTGAGCACAAGGACATGTACAGGAAACACATCAGATCTGCTTCTGTCGCCCTGGCTTGCCCCTGTTAAACACTGAGCTATTGGCTTGTAGATACAATGTGAGTTTTAGGTATAGTGACATCACAGCCAACAGACTTTAGGGACTCCTAAAGCCTTGTCAGTGAAGGTGGTTTTGTCTGCTAGAGGGTGGCCACCGCCTCTTGAGTTGTAAGATTTAGAAAGTCTGGTCCCTTTTAAATTTCACATTCCCCCTCCAGTCTGGTAACTCCCACTGTTTATTTGCCTTGGTTTCCCAGCCCTCCTTGCACCAGCTAGACTAATCTGGCCCATCCCAGCCAACATCTGACACTCACACACCCCCAGTAGCCACACATACCCAGTGGCCACAGATACCCAAGCTGCTCAATCTCAAAACCTTTCAGCCTGCCCTGTAAGTGTCATCAAGACAGGATCCCCGGAGCACAGGGCAGAGAGTCCAACCTCTCACTGGCGGGGCTGGGAAGCCTCTCCTTTTCGGCGGAGGAGAAAGGAAACTTGGGTCTGCTTTTTAGGTTCTGAAAACAAGCCAGAGTGGAGAAAAGAGTTAACACCAGACTTAGTAAAGCTTTTAAGACAAAACCCGTTAAATGAGATCTAGACAGACACAGGGAACTTTCTGCAGATTTCTGAGGTCTAGTAAGAGAGGGCTCACGTAGATAGGAGAAAGGAGTAGGGCGTTGCTACATGGGAAGGATTTGCCATTATTACAAAAACTGGCTAAGTGGCTTGTTTCCATTACATGACCTCACTGGTCACTGTTGTCAGTCGTGCTGTTCCCTTTCTCTTTTTTGTCTTGGGTCTTGTTACCCTTCTTCTTTTTCTTCTTTTTCTTGGTCTCCTCCTTTTTGCCGAAGGTTATGAAGTCACTTTTGTCAATTTGGCTGTTAGTAGGCTCCTGCCGGATGGAGATGATTGCAGGAGATCCTGGGATAATGAATTTGTCTGGCAACTCACCGGGACCAGATTGTTTGGGGTTGCCTGGTCCGTATTTAAAGGTCCAGCTGTTGCTGTTGACACCAGCACCGACTGGAGGGGACACCTCTCCTGCCTCTGGTTCTGAAAGACAAAACACCAAAAGTCAGTAATAGAGTCATATGCCTCCCATGCCACATTAGCGGGTAAAGTACAAGAAAAGCTATATAGATAGAGGCCTGGCCCCCTCAAAATCATGGGTTATTTCTTTAAGCCTGAATACAAGGGCAGCATTTGATTAGAAGCAGGAAGGCAGATTTTCTCAGCAGAGGGTCCAGAAATCTGTATTTTTTTGGTTCTTTATGAAGAATTTCCCAAAGAATAGTTTTGTAATTATCCTGCCTGGGAATGGGGCATGAAATGTACTGGATTAAAGCAGAATATGCAATAAAATACTTAGGAATAAATTTTAACCAAGGAGGTGAAAGACCTGTATGTTGAAAACTATAAGACATTAATGAAAGAAACTGAAGACACAAATAAGTGGAAAGATATACCCTGATCATAGATTGGAAGAATTAATATTGTTAAAATACCCATACGACCCAAAGCAATCTATCAATTCAATGCAATCCCTATCAGAATTCCAATGGTATTTTTTCATAGAAACAGAACAATCTTAAAATTTGTATGGAAACACAAAAGACAGGGAATAGCCAAAGCAATCTTGACAAGAACAAAATGTCCAAAATACATAAAGAACTCATTCAACTCAATAGCAAAAAAAAAAAAAATCCAATTAAAAAATGAGCAGAAGACCTGAATAGACATTTTTTCAAAGAAAACATACAGATGACTAACAGGTAAATGAAATGGTGCTCAACATCACTAATCATTAAATAAATGCAAATCAAAACCAAAATGAAATATTACTTCACACCAGTCAGAATAACTACTATCAAAAAGACAAGAAATAACAAGTGTTGGCGAGGATATGGGCAAAAGGAAACCCTCGTGCACTGTTGGTGGGATTGTAAATTGGTGCAGCCGCTATGGAAAACAGTATAGAGGTTCCCCAAAAAATTAAGAATAAAACTACCATATGATCCAGCAATTCAACTGCTGAGTATTTAACCAAAGGAAAAAAAAACAAACTAACTTGAAAAGATAGGCGTAATCCCACGTTCATCACAGCATTATTTACAATAGCCAAGACATGGAAACAACATGTATGTCCACTGCTCGATGAATGGATAAAAATGGATAAATAAATCATTATTCAGCCACTAAAAATAATGAAATCTTGCCACTTGCAACAACATGGATGGACCTTGAGGGCATTACACTAGGTGAAATAAGCTAGACAGAGAAAGGCAAATACCATATGATGTCACTTATATGTGGAATCTAAAAAAGGAAAGAAAACACACTCATAGATACAGAGGACAGATTGGTGGTTGCGGGAGGTGGTGGCGAAATGGGTGAAGGGAGTTAAAAGGTACAAACTTCCAGTTATAAAATAAATAATAAGTCATGGGGATATAATGTACAGCATAGTGATTATAGTTAATAATACTACTGTATTGCATATTTGAAAGTTGCCAAGAGAATAGATCTTAAAAGTTCTCATCACAAGAAAACAAATTTGTAACTATGTATAATGACACATTAACTAGATTTGTGGTGGTGATCATTTTATGATGAATATAAATATCAAATCATTATGTTGTACATCTAAAACATGTCAATTATACTTCAATAATATATAATTAAAAATTAAAGAGAATCTTTTTCAGGAAAAATTTTTTAAAAACTATGAGGTCCTAAGAGCTACTATAAACAGAGCATTTCCAGGAGCAATCAGTGCTAACTTTTTTAAACCTTTCTACGATGAGAGATACACTGGGACGTCTCACCTGATGTCAGGTACTACTACATTGCTGTTTCTCCAACCAGTCTAAGGACCTCTGAGGTCTCCAAGTTCTGTCAGAAATTTTTAAATAGAGGTTTCAATAATTATGGTAACATAAAAGGCAGCTGACATAGTATATTCTGCATCACCAAGAATGGCCAGATTCCAGAACCTTGTCTGCAATTGTACTCAAAATGCTTTAATTTTCTTTGGCTAATGGTGGGGGGACCTAAACTAAAGATACATGTTGCAGTTTAAGATGTAAAACAAAACAAAACAAAACAAAACCATGCAGAATATACTTCTTTTAGTGTATGAATTAGAGAAAGCTTTGGCTACAAATATATTTTGACACCTACTCCGTCCGAATCAAAAGCTAAATTAGTTGAATTCATTATAGTTGACCCTTGAACTTTGTGGGGGTTAGAGATACCCAACCGCCCCCCCACAGTTGAAAATCTGCATATAACTTTTGACTCCCCCAAAACTTAACTACTAATAGCCTACTATTGATCAGAAGCCTTATCAATAAAATGAAGTCCATTAATAGATATTTTGTATGTTATATATATTATACACTGTATTCTTACAATAAAGTAAGCAAGAGAAAAGAAAATGTTATTAAGACAATTGTAAAGAAGAGGAATACATTTACACTACTGTACATATTTATAAAAAAAAAATCCACATATAAATGGACCCGTGCAGTTCAAATCCTGTTGTTCAGGGGCCAATTGTATTTGATCCTAACTCTATTATAATGGCCTTGAGAGGTGGTGGGATAAAGCAGAAGAGAGATGGGAAGAACTGCGGGTATAGAGGGATACTATGCAGCACAAGAGGGTGGAATCCTGCTGTAAACTGGGCCTGTTTGTTTGGGAGCCAACACTGGAAGCCAACCTTACTTTCCAAACCCAGTCCCCTCCCTCACTGTGCTCACAGTCTAGTTAAGCAATTATAAACCAATTTGATAACTGCAATAACCAAGGAACATGTAAAATATTATAGGACTCCAGAGGAGACAATTATTAATTATACTTGAGAAAGTCAAAGGAGATTCCAGAGGAGAGATGAAATCTGCACTGAGATTTGAGAAAATGATTATGCGTCCAAGAGGGTTTTCAATGCAAGACTTTCCCAAGAGTCTAGTTGGAAAACACACCAAAAGTATACTGATGACTTCTAGATGAGCCGAGGTCAGAGGTAGAGAGAAAGGGTAATGATCCGTCTGGGTAAAGTAATCCCAGTAGCCATGACATTGGAACCTTTGACCTCACAGCAGTGTTCATGTGTCTGACACTGCTCCGTTAGTGGAGTCGTGCAAAGTTCCACCGGATAAACCATTTACATTTAATTGTAGCTTTGGGTTCTCTACATCAGGTTTTTCCTCCTGTCACTTCTCAATGTTCTCCAATTGGCATCCTTGAGCACTACTTTTCTAACATTGCTCACGGCAAGCTCACTAGTTACATTATTTCCAAAGCCAGTGTGGTCACATTTTAGTCTTCATCTTATTGAATCTCTCTGCAGCATCTGTCATCCCTTTTTTGAAGCACTTATTTTTATCAGTTCCTTGTCCATTCTCCTGACCTTTTCCTCTGGCTGTTCTTTGTTAGTTTTCTTGCGGGAGCCTCCTCATCGATGTGTTGGAGCATCTTTGGGTTTGGCCCTAGACCTTCTCGTCTTTCTCTTCACTCTGCCCTTTTGGGTTCTCAGCCATGTCCATGGGTATACATACTATTTAAATTTGTATCTAAATTTATATCTAAAGCCCATTTCTCTCTATACTCCGATCTCATGTATCCAACTGCTTATCTGGTATCTCCTCTCGGAGGTCTCATGGAAATCTCAAACTGAAGGAATCTCAAATCAAAGTCATGCTTCCTCTCATCTGTTCCATTCTAAATCTCTGCACTGTCATAAATGACACTATTCACCCCAATGCTTAAGCCAGAAACATCAAAGCCATTCTCCATTTTTCTCTCATCCTCATTCTTCCTTTATAATATGTCAAGACCTATGCCTCCTAAATATACCTTGACTTTGTCCTCTTCTCCCCATTTTCAATGCTACTACCTTTTTTCAGGACACCAATATCTCGTATGTGAATTACAATAAGAGCCTCTTCCTTGCTCAACCTGCTTCTACGTTTGCCTTTCTCTAACCCTCCGCACAGTAGCCAGAGTCATCTTTATTCCTTAAAGTCTTTTTCCCTTTTAAAAAAAAACTGAAGCAGAATATAATACAGTAAAATCCTTAAAAAATAGATATATCTGATACAGTGATATCAGATTATATCACTCCCCTGCTTAAAAGTATTCAGAAACTTTCTATTGCCTTGAGAAAAGAAATCAAACTCCTTATATGGTATATAAGGCCTTTCGATAATCTAATGTTTTTAATTCTCCAATCTCACCTACAAGTCTCCCTCTTATCGCTATTCTCCAACCACGCTGGCCTTCTTTCAGTTCCACGAACACCCCCTTGGGATTGTTTTTGTCTCAAGATCTGCACACACGTGGTTTCCCTTTGTTCTAGAATGATCTCTCCATTCTTAGCATGACTCCTCATTCTTCAGGTCTGTGCCGAAATGTAACCTTCTCAGAGGCACCCTAGCCAAGCGGCTCCTCCTTCTCTGTCTCTATCACTATAAGGTCCACAGAGGCAGAAAATATGTCTATTTTATTCACCAATGTATACACAGTGTCTAGCACAATTCCTGGCCCATAAAAGGTATTTAATAAATCCTTGCTGGATGCATGAATGAAAGGACTGAAGTGAGAAGTGGCAGTGGTGCCTACTCTCTAGAAGATCAAACAACTTTCAATTGATGGCACTTTTAGAGTCCCTAAAGACAACGAGGTAATGCATGTAAAGTGCTAAGGCTGACTCCAGCACAAGGCAAAAGCTCAATAAATAGAACCTCACATGGGCAACTATATATGGTGCAGCTCTTGGTGCAGGATATGGATGTTGCAGATTTAGACCAAGAACCAGCAGGCAGTGGAGAAAGGGAGTAAGAAACTTTCTTCTCTCCCCTAAATCTCTTATGCTTCCCCTGCCAGAGCTGACACTAATCTCTTTGGACAAAGGGCAATAGATATTTTTTCTCAGAGACTACTTTCTTTGACTCATCTAAGATAATCGAATCTGCAATTAAGCTCGGCCAAGAATTTGCCTTTTACCTTTCAAATACAGGCCCTGACGCTGAGAGACAGAGAAATGTGAAAAATGCATTTAAAGGCCTCTGATTTGGTGTCTAAGAGGACAGGGTGTCAATATCACTCCTCAGTCCTTCAGTTGATCTCACAGAGGCCAGGATGGAAATTTTTTCCAACCACAGCCAGGACTCTGCACAAGGCCTTCCGGCCTGTTGTCTGGAGGGGCAGAGCTCAGAGACATCTTCACCCGGCAGAGCCCCTCACAGCAGGACTGCTAACAGTTAATGAGCTTCCTTAACGTGTCTCTGAGCTTCTCCAGCCTTTGCCGCGAGTCTTGGTTGGGTCTGACTCAGCCTAAACTCCAGGAAGCAATGAGACGAGCATTCAGGTGCATCCTCTCACATTCCGCTTTAGCAGAGCAGAACGAGACCTGGTTTCTCCAATCTCTCACAAGCCCTTGTGCCTAACCTGTTCTGGCTGATGTGTAAGCAAATCTCTGAGGGCTCATTTAGGTGAAATAATAGCTTAAGAATCTGACAAACAACATTTGCTGACTGTCTAGTCTGAGTCCCTTTTGGCCAAGAGCACTGAAACCCTTGGCCAGCTTTGCCTATAAAAAGCTGTGACTTTGGGGCAGAATCAAAGAGATACTCCCTTCTGAACAAGAGAGAAAGGAAGACACACTTTTTCTGCCCCTAATCCTGGCCCAGGGCCAGTCCCAGCAAATCATCAATCAAGGGAAGGTTTCTTCTTTCAGGGCTGCCTCCCTTCCCCCATCCCTGCACTTCCCACAAGCCCCCTCCCCTCTGCTCTTGGGGAACCTAGCTCACAGGCAGACAAAGACCCAAATGAATGGATCACTTAGAGTCTAGAAAGAGGATTTCAGACGCACTTCAAGCAGGTACAGGTCCGGATCCTTAGGCACAGCCCTTTCCTGATTTTCAGATTACAAACCATTGGGATTTGAAAGTTCTAATAGAATATGATCATCATAGTAAATGATTTTGGTTTTGTTTTTTGTTTTCGTTTTTGGTTTTTTTTTGGTATTGGCTGATTTCTCCACAACAGGTAGGAATACACTTAAAAACCAGAACAATGTACTTTTTTAAAAAAGCATAAAGATCTGCAACTTTAAAAATTGCCCTCCAGTCTACAGCCATGCTACCCTGAACAAGCCTGATTCCTGATCTAGGAAGCTAAGCAGAGTCAGGCCTGGTTAGTATTTGGATGGGAGACCACCTAGGAAGACCAGGTGCTGTAGGCGTAAAATATATATATATATAAAAAAAAGGAATTGTAAGCTGACAAGGTCCTTGCAATCTGTGAGGTCAACCAAGGGTTGCCTGGCCTAAAAAATAAATAAATAAATAAAATAAAAAATAAAATAATGAAAAATAAATAAAAACTGTCCTCTGGAGGTAGTTGACCACGTCACTTAATCCTGAGATCCAGTTTAGGCACTTCCCTTGGGCACTGCCTAGGGTCTTCTTGGCAACATCCCCTACTTTCCTCTTTCATGTTAAACCAGCTCTGTCTGGAGTTCAGCCTCTGTGACTGAGAATGAATGGGCTGGAGGCTTTGCCAAGGAAAGTCCTGAAGACTGTGAAGCAAATGCCAGACTTGTGAACTGCCCCCCAACTCCTACTGTGAACTGCCCTGAACAATCAGGTACTGGCCATGAGAGGTTTATCCGACTACCCCTAACAGAACAATAGAAAGTCCTTTTGGCCAAGGATGTTGCTTTCTGGAAAGCTTGTAGGGGGCCATGGGCGGGAGACTTGAGGGTGTTTAACTCTCTTTTCTGCTCTTAATCTTGCTTTGGCTCTTCTGAACTTGAGGGCCTGCCTTGACTCTGTCACTTAATAGTTCATATCCCTGGGCAATGTACATAAATATCTCTGAGCCTCGGTTTCCTCTTGCATAAAATGGGGATGATCACCTGTCTACACCAAGGTTAAAGATGTAGCTCACACTTCCTGAGCCCTTCCTATGTGCGTGGCACTGGACTAAGCAGACTTGTATGCAATGTGATTTTTGCTCCTCACAAGAACTATATGAAATAGATATTGCCAATATCTATGTCTGTTTAATAGAAATGTGTTTATAAATGAGGAGACTATGGACTAATAGTTACATGGTTACTAACTAGCGGAGCCTGGGACTCAGATCTAAGCAGTCTCACTCCAATTATGAGACCCACATCCTGAGCTGTATGTGAAGGCCCTTTGAAAATCCTGAAGCATTATACGAATGTAGCAATTACTATAATTATATCTGTTTTGTCACCATTTGGGAGACAGAGATGCAGTCAGGAGCCTCTAAGCTAGAATCAGCAGAAAGGAGATGGGGACGGGTGGGGGTTGGGGAATGACAAACTCAGGAAAAGCACAGCCCAGTCTGCAGGTCTCAGCCCCTCCCCTTTGCTCCCCATTCATCCCTTTGTTACCACCTCTGAGATTCCGGTGCTAAGGTTAATAAAGAGCTTCCAGAAAACCCATCATTTTGATTAAAGCCAGGGCTTATCTTGCCAGACAGCTCTCTGGAGGCTGCCTACCGCCCACTCTGCTAGGTCAGTGCAGCCAGCAAAGGCTATTAAATGATTACAGCCGTTTCTGGCCCAGCCAGACAGCTCCCCTGGACCGCTGGCTTGTTCTCCTGCACGGGGGCTCTGCCTCTGCCTCTGGCTCTGCAGATTCTAAGTTTGCAAGTAAACACCCAGGCTTTCTGAGCAGGGCTACCCCCGCCTCAACCCCTTCCTGGACTCCTCTCCCCACTTGAGCCAACCACTGCAGCCTTTCAAGCATCTCCGATTTCATGAGAGCCTTCTTTAGCTTTGAGCAACCATTTCATCTCTGTCTCCCGTCTCCTGTCTCTGTCTCTTTTCCTCTGTGTTGAGTGTACGCGCACGCGCGCGCGCACGTGTGTATCTACCAGAATTTGGCAGATTGTAGAATTATACACGCTCAGCCTGGCCAAAAGGCAAAATGCATCCATCAAACCTGCTGAAAGACTAGGCTGTAAAATATCTCTAGCTTCCTCCCCACCCCCTACTCGGCCATCCGTAGGGTGTGTGAACTGCTTGGACAAGCTCCGCCTCCTCTCCCTCAAGTAATCCTTCAGGAATTGGGCAACGTTAATCTGAGTAATGACAGCTCACAAAACACGGGAGAACAGTGGTCTGATCCTGGCCAGGATCAGAGAGATGCGGAGAAAGCTCGAACCACTTGCGGAGCGTTTCCAGCATTTCTCACTGCTCCTTAGTCCTTCAGTTGACAGTGGAAAGAATTTTCCATGGAAACAAGAAATGTAAAAATATACCTCCGGTTCTCTATAAGATTTTAGGCTCTATATTCAGAATACCAGGGTTAAATCTGGCTACATCATGTAAATTCAGTGATGTTTAGCAAATCGTTTAATATTTCTGGGCCTCAGTTTTCATGTGTAAAGGAGGCAATAGCACCCACTTCATAGGGTTGCAATAGGATTCAATGTAATTATCTGTATAGAGCACGTAAGGTAGTGCCCGGCACGAAGTAACGACTCATTACATTTTACTTGGTAGTAAGATCAGAGCAACAGATTTGTTTAAGGACTATTGATCGATTACTAATTATGGGTCAGGTACTTTATTAAGCATTTTACATATACATATTTATTTGTAAATATATATTATATTATATTTGTTTATTTATATTTTATATATCTACTTAAGATTTCCGTTTTATAAATAAACTGAAGTCTTAAATTACAGCGAGATGATTTGTCCTGAATCACAGAGAGATTTGGTAATAAAGCTAAAAAAATTATTCTCACATTAACTCCCCAGCTCAATAGTAGAATTGCTATTATTATTATTTTTTATTTCTTGAAGCTTTGGGGATGGGGGAAGAGACAGGGATGAGCTCAATTCACAGGCATTACATGATCCCTAGAGTAGCTGGAAAAGGATGGTGTGTGTGATCAGAAGGTAGGCTTGGTGATGTGAGAAGCTGATCTGATTCTACTCCCCAGAGGCTGCCACCCCAGAGTGTTTCACCCGTTTGGGGTGGGTTGAGTGATCTGGAAACAGATTTTGTGGCTGCTTGGTGCCTCAGGCCACAGCTGGGCTAATTTTCAGTAATCTTGGAGCGGAAGAGATAAATACAGTGGCATATTTTTAAAGCCACAGCTCTTGCTTTGTGTCCAAAATAACTCTGCCATTTCTAGGTTAAGAGTATAAAGACATCACGTGCTAGGAACCCAGATTCAAAAATCGGAATTGCTGGTCTTAAATCTCTTCATAGCTAGCAAAAAAAAATTTTTTTTTAAATCACACTTCTTTCTGTGACCCCTAACCCAGCGGGGCTCAGGCTGTATGGTTTTCTCTACCTTATTTCCTAGTTGCTAAAGTCCCCCAGGGTCTAGGGAGGGTAATTTCCCCTTTAGGCCTCCTTCTCACAATGCCCAGCCTCGAGCTGCTGTTATATCCTGGGGGTAGCAGAATGCTTAAAAAGAAGGTTTGGAGTCACACATATTCAGTTGAAATCTCAGCTTTACTATATTTATTTGTTGTGTAACCTTAAGTAAATCACTTGGCCTCTCAGCCCCATTCTTTCATATGTAAAACAGAGATAACAATATCCATCTAATGGGATTGTGGGCATTAAAAAGAGACAATGCTCGTAAATCACGCTGACTGATGCTGGCATGCAGAAACTGAAATAAAGGATCTGTATTATTACTAAGTAGAATTCCTCTGAGGAACCTGACTCCACCTCTAACAACTATTCCCACGGCTGTACTTCCAAGAACTCTCTTTTCTGAGTGCCCCCTCCCCTTGGGCTGTGCCCCTCCCCAGTATTATTAAAGATATCTATCTAGGAAAATTTTCCAGCTTAGAACTGCTTGCTAAGTGGGGAGCCATTGTCCAGAGCCTTCGGAAGCAGGCAGGAGAGGGAGCTTGGACACTGATCAGCATGCTGGACTACGTATGGAAAGGCTTGGGGTCAAACCACAACTCCACCATTCTGCTTTCTACTCTTTTCTCCTGCGCTGTTTGGGTAGCACTGACTTGTAGTTTCTTCAGCTGTAACGTGAACATAGTAACTACCTCCCAGAGGCACTGTTATCCATTCAACTAAATTTATTATGTACAATAAATTAGACATTGTGCTGAGAATCAGGGATAGGGATACGAATAATATTAGGACAGCTACCCTGCCCTCAAAGAGTTAGGGTGTAGAAAAAGACAAGTAAATGACAAGATACAATATTGTTTTAAAGAATAAACAAGGTAGAGAATCTTTGGCATAAAGAGGGCATTACACTTTAGAGAGCCTGCTTCACATCCTGGCCGCACCGCTTACTAGATAGATGTGTGCCCTTATTTGACCCTAGGTGTCTGTTTCCTAGGCATTAAAATGAGTATAATAATAGACTTATCCCTGGGGCTACGTATACACATTAAAGGAGTTAATATATGTAAAGTACTTAGAACAATACTTGGCTTAGGTGCACAAAATATGGTTTAAATGCTTGATACAGGTTAGCTCTATCACAATTATTATTCACAAGTATATTCTCTCCTTTCTCTCTGTTCCAGTATTCTCAACCCTGAGGGTTAAGTCCTTTGATGATGGTGTCATTGAGTTAAGTGACATATAGCACTAGCTAGAGGTGGGAGTCAAAGGGAAGTGTACAAGTACAGTCCAACCCCAGATAAGAGAGTGCCAATTTGATGTGTTCATATCCTATGACCCTGTAATTACACTTCTGGAAATCTATCCTATATAATACTAGGAGGAGTGCATAAAATATATGTACAAAAATTGCATTGCATTGTTTAAAAAAACATACATATTGGATACCAATAGGAAACTGGATAAATTATTGTATAGGCATACAACAGCTTATTAAAGAAAAATGAGCTAGGTCTATATTTACTAACTTGGAAAGGCGTTTTTCTTTAAAAAAAAAAAAGCTGTATATAGTACTAATATGTATGACATTATCTCATTTTGCTTTTGAAAGCCTACATATTTGTTTCTAAACATAGAAAAAACATTCATACATCATCCATGTGAATAAAAATTACTAGAAAGAACCCTAGTAAAACCATGAACTTTACGTGATGATGATGTGTCAATGTAGGTTCATCTATTATAACAAATGTTCCACCCTGGCACTGGACACCAATAGCAGCAAAGGCTCTGCAGGTGTGGGGTCAGGGGTACATGGAAAACTGTTTGTACTTTCCAGTCATTTTTGCTGTAAACTGAAAACTACTCTAAAAAAAAAAGTATATTAATTTTTAAAAACTTGGAGGATACACACAAAACCATTCACAGTGGTTTCCTCATTGAAGGGGAGTGAGATTGAGGAAAACTTGAATATTGTCCTACAAATGATGCTGCTCCGTTTAATATTTACATCAACAATGTAATTGCATATTATTTTATAATATAGTATTTAAATTATACTTATAAAAAGTGGGGAGATATACACTAAACTATTGGTAGTGGTTACTTCTGGAGAGTGTGACTGGAGATGGGAGTAAGGAACTACTCGTTTTAATTATGTACAGATTTAATTTGTTATGATTTTTGCCTTTTTATAATTAAATCAGAGAGAGAGAGAGAAAGAGAGAAATTAAAAATAATACTAGCCCAGTCACTACTTGTATAATCATCTGCAAATTAAAAAACTAGCTCAACAACTAGCTGAGACAAAAGGTCAGTGTCCCAGATAGCCTGGACCCAGGATCAGCTACATGATTTGTAGGGCCTGGTGCAAAATAAAAATGGGGACCCTTTGTTAAAAAATCATTAAGAACTTCAAGATGGCGACAGCATAATATTAAACCACACAGGGCCTTTCTAAGTGCAGGGCCCCAGGAAGCAGCTTTGCTTCCCGCTGGGTTCCTCCTTGAGCACCATAATCTGACCTGACCCTCCCCGGGGGTTTCACACTGCCTGTCCCACCCAGAATGTGTGGGGCATCATCATTTCTCCTAACAATAACCCTGCTTTGGTTGGGTTTTCAAACTCTTCTCCATCCTTCTCCCTTACTTTGTTACAATCTGTGCTTCTTAAATTTGGCAGCAGTCCCAGGCTCTGTGTTGCTAAGTCTCTTCTCAGCCTTGAGCAACCATTTCTAGACAAGTAGTGATATCCTTGCATCGAGGGTATAAAATGGAGGTGCTGTCAAAACACTGCAGGAGGAGCGTGAGAGAATGTCATCAAGGAGAACCCCCTCCACTACTACTATCCCTCACTGAACATTCAACATTATTCCACTGGATCTAGCAAAAACATTTGAATCCTTTTTACTGTGTGCCAGGTACTGTGCTAAATGCCAAGAATATTAAATTGAGTAAATGCTAGCATGTTTGCATGCTTCCCATGAGCTAAGCATTTCTGCATGCGTCGTCTCATTTAATGCTTATAGCAGCCTACACGCTTGCCTTTTTCACACATTAATAAACCTGAGGCACAATGATTAAGTGGTACAACAGGGATATGAGGCACTATGCCACCCCACCACCCTTAAGCAGTTCGCACGAGGCAAAATTTAAACAAACCTGCCCTCCACGCTCTACATTTTCTCAGACACGGTCAGGCCAAGTCCACTGAAAGTATCTAAGAACATTTCCAAGGCCAGTCCTTTCCGCAAAAATGCTGTATTCACTTCCCTTTTAGGCCCAAATTTCTAGACACTCAAAGTTTCCAATCCCTGGTTGAGGTAGAGAAAAACACAAAGCTGATAACTCATGAGCTTGTCTTGATATATTATAGGTCGATTTTTGAAAGTTCATAGAGCAAAGGGGACTCATAGAGCCTCCTTTCTTAAAAAAGCAATTCTTCCGGTGGCTCTCCATTGCCAGCAAATGCAACTACAAGTTCTTTAGCAGGATTTTTAAAGCCCTACAAAATCTGACTCCAGTCTATCCTTCTGATCTCATTTCTCAATAGTCCTCCATTCCACCTCGCCCAACAAATGCCCTCATTCTATTCACCCAGATTATGCGCTTCTGATTTTTTTGTTTAATGCATGTACTGTTCCCTCTTCCTTCCCACATCCTACTTACCATCCTTCACTACCTACACTACGTGTCACATAATCTCTGACCTAATTCCTAAATTCCCAGTTCCATCTGAGGGAGGGTTTAGGCTCTCTGGAAACAATTGGTGAGGGGGACCCTTCTCAGGATAGGTGAACTAGCTACCATATTTACATGGGGTTTGTACTGATAACATAGACTCTGGGACCCATTCTAAACTGACAGGCCTTGGTGGTCTGTTCCAGCTTCCTTCTCCCTCACTGGCCCTGTCTGTGCATGGCACTATTATGGTCCTTATCACATGACATTATAATATTTCTGTCTTATTTCTTTACATTTATGTTTCCCCCCACTAGATTACGAGGATAGGACTGTGTTATATTTAATATTCTATTAGCTCACCTAGAACAGAAATTGGCCTTAAGCAGGTGCTTAATAAATGTTTGTTTAATGACTGTATAGAAGGTTTCAACCAAATTCCATATTGAAACCAAGCCAAGGAAAGTACTGTTGGACATAATATTCTGATATTTAACTTGCGTGTGTGTGTGTGTGTGTGTGTGTGTGTGTGTGTGTGTGTGAGAGAGAGAGAGAGAGAGAGAAAATATGAATGAATGAATGAATGAATGAATGAATGAATGAAGATTTTAAAGAGAATACTGGTGGTGGTAGTGGTTTCCGACAGAGCTCTGGGGACCTGCCTACGAAGGAGGTTTTGTGAGGATCTTCCTAGCGCCCTTCAAATCACAACTATTTAGAAGTTGTATCCTGGAGGCAAAGTTGTGACCTTGAGTGAGAAAAATCCAAAGCAGCTAACTTATATCTCTAAATTCCTAGATTTAGAGAGAACATATTGAAGAGCTCACTCTCCCTAAAGAAATTTTCCCAAGGCAGATATTTAGAATCAATTTATATTTGGTCCAATAGAGGGAAATTAATGTGACACTGATCATTGACTAAACACAACCCCACTGACTGCAGACTACAGGACCAGAAGTTAGATCGACATCTTAGTGACACAAGAAGCCTCCAGGGGATGCTGGCCTTCAAGGAAGCTCTTTCGTGGGTCTCATGGCTAATACTGTCAGAGGCATGAGGGGTAATTTATTCTCCAATAAGAGCTGCTGAGTGTGCTGAGATGCTTTAGGCTTTGGAGATGCCCAGCCTGTCCAGATCTCAAGGAGATAGCTAGTATGAGAATAGGTTTTTATTTAAGCAAAATGCTCCTAAAAAAAACAAACGTACAAATCCTGAGTACATGTGTATCCACAGAATTGGCCCATAACCACCCTGACTCCTGACCCTGACACAAGATGCATCATTGGGGAAAAGCAAGTGAGATTTAGGAGTGCTGACTAAAGTACCTCCTCTGCCCCAATGCCCACAACCCCCAACACACACAAACACACTGATCAGGCTCTACACTTTCTTCTCCAGGGAAGACCTAGATATACGCTTTCATCTGCTTCCTCCTAGACATAGATGCTAGATACATATAGGACAGGCAATATGCATTGCCCGTGCCTCCTGGCATCACCCTGGGGACAGACACTTTTCCATTGGCTACCATGCCCTTTAATTGACTCCTTCTAGATTATTGTGGATAATCCAAACTGCTCCCCCCAAAATACTCATAAGTATTTTTTGGGAAAATACTCTTAAGCCTGGGACAGAACAATATCTCTCAGCCCTTAATAATATAGTGGGAACCATTTCTCTCCCTTCTCCACATTTCCACCTCTGCCCATAGAGAAGGGAACACTCACCAAACCAATAGTTTTGTCCTGTGGAGGGTAGGCTAGGAAGGGAGATCTCACCTTTAGCTCAGGGTGCTGAGATGCTCTAGGCTTTGGAGGTGCCTAGCCTGTCTGGATCTCAAGGAGGTAGCTCTTCCCAGAAAGGAAAAGTTGCTTATCTGACTGGGGAGATTACCATGAATCATACTTTAAAAGGACTGTGCTTCTTGCTTGAGCAGTTAGTATCAACAGTCACTATTCTTTCTGTGAAGTGCCTCTCCTCTAATTACCTTTCTCTGCTCCAGCTCAGCCTCTGTTTGATAATCAAACTCGGACAGGGAAAGGTCTGCCATTCATTTTCTTCCCTTGCATTTGAGAGGTTGAAGGTCATATTCTCCAGACCATCTTTACCAATAATAAACTTGATTCTGAACTTTGATCCCTCAATTAGTTCCTTGCATCTATTCTTAGTTAAGATTTGGAGGGAAAGCAAAGTGATTAACTAGTCTCCACCAAACTTCTGACAATTAATAGCCTTCAAAAAGCATTTAAAGTCTAGTCTGCGGTGACTACACTCTTTTCAAAGTTGTAGTATGAACCTTATTTGATTTTAAATATGCACCTTATTTTACCTTCACTGCTACTAAAATTTACACACACAGAAACACACGCAGCCACTTCTGCCTGAGCGTGAAAGACCCTGTGGTAGACAGATAATGGTCCCCCAGAGATGCCCACGGTCTTAATTCCTGAACTTGTGAAAATGTTATGTTACATGACAAAAGGAACTTGGCAGATGTGATTGAATTAAAGATCCTGAGATGGAGAGATTATTCTGGATTATCCGGGTGGGCCCACTGTAATCACAAGGGTCCTTAGAAGTGAAAAGGGAAGGCAGGAGCGTCAGAAGAGAGAGATTCGCACATGCTGTGCTGCTGGCTTTGAAGATGAGGAAGGAGCCAGGAGGACAGAAACCCTGGCAACCTCTAAAAGCTGGAAAAGGCAAAGAAAGGGGTCCTCCCCTAAAGCCTCCAGAAGGAACGCAGCCCCGTTTCACCGCGAATTTAGGCTAATGAAAGCCATTTTGGACTTCTGATCGCCAGAACTACAGGATAACAAAATGGTATTTTATTTTAAGCCACGCCGTTTGTGGTAATTTGTTACAGGAGTAATAGGAAACTAATACAGATTGGGTACCTGGAAGTGAGGTGCTGCTGTTACAAGTAACTGAAAATGTGGAAGCAGCTTTGGCCTTGGGCAATGGGTAGAAATTGGAAGAATTTTGAGGAGCATGGGAGGAAGCACCCTGATTACCTTGAACAGATTGTTGGTAGAAATATGGACATGAAAGGCGCTGTCAGTGAGGACTCAGATGGAAATGAGGAACACGTTATTGGAAACTGAAGGAAAGTGGATCCTTGTTATATGATGGCAGGAACCCACCTTGATTTTAGCCCAGGATAACCCATTTTGACCATCTGACCTCCAGAACGCAAGATAAAAAAATTTGTGTTGTTCTACGGCCATGCCACCCTGAACACGCCCGATCCCGCCTGATCTCGGAAGCTAAGCAGGGTCGGGCCTGGTTCGTACTTGGATAGGAGACCACCTAGGAAGACCAGGTGCTGCAGGCATAACAAAAAAAAAATTGTGTTGTTTTGAGCCACATAGTTTATGATAACATGTTACAGCAGTGATGGGAAACTAATCAGATCCATATGGTCAGCCTCGAACTCAGTGAACAGCCCTTTCCAGGTCACCAGGCATGTGGGATAAAGTAACAGTAGTGTGTTAGTTAAAGTGCACAGGGCTCAGCAGCAAGCAGACAGTGGTTGAAATATTGTCTTTGCCATTGTAGTCATTAATCGATTCAACAAATATTTACTAAGCACCACTGTGTGCTAGACACCTTGTTAGACATATAATGGTTACCAAAAAACACTGTGTGACTTTGAGCCTCAATTTTCTTATCTAAAACATGAAAATAATAATGTGCTTCTCTTGTTTAAGGAGTTATGGCATGTAAAGTACATACTACATTCTCAATATTAGTAGCTATTATTGTCTTCCTTTCTCTTGTTCTTAGACTATTTCTACAAATTATGGGACAACAGCCCAGGATTTAAAGACTCCGAAATTTCAACAACAAAGACCATCCCACTGACACAAAGACACACACACTTCTTTGCTAATAGACATTGACAGAGAAAAGGGAACTTCTGTGTTCCATGGCTCGTCATCAAACACAGAACCAGGCTCACAGGCTCAAAGGTGTCCAGATCTGGGATGGTTACATATCTGGCAATGCTCTTCTCCCCCAGAACTCTCTATGACATGCAGCTTGGTGAGCACCTAATATAAATCATTCACACTGGCTGAGGCTTCCAGTCTTGCCACAGACCTTTAGGTGACCCCAGGTGATTGTGGGAACAGAGATGTGACACATATGTTCTTGAGTAAGACAATATCTATGGTGCAGAGTCAAAAAAGATAAGAGAGAAGACTTGGGGAATGTCACTTCACTACTCAGCTTGGTCCACGATGTCACGTAGAGCGACAGCCCTGGACATAGGATTGGTCCAGTGCTGGAAGTAAGCCAAAGCTGGCAGACTTTCTTGGACCATCAACAACAAACTTGTTTGTTCAGACCTTCTGTACAGAAGAGGCTTTACTTATTTTTTAGGTTTGTTTGTTTTTTTGTTTTTGTTTTTGTTTTTATATTCAATGGCAGCTGTAATCTGGAGGCCCAGGGTGCCCTGTCTGGGATTCAGCAATCGGGGGACACAACTCTGGTAACATCATCCCTGTTCTCTCTCTTTAAAAAAAAAAAAAAATTATTTTATTAGTTTCAATAACCAATACAGTACATTGGTTAGACATTTATATAGCTTATAAAATGATCCTCCTAATTGCTCTTTCTCGCCTGTGGCTCTCCACCTAGCCTTTACGTTAATGCTAACTGCATTCCCTATGCTGTGCTCCCATTCCCATGATCTTTTTTTTCAGCAGCAAATACCTTTATTAGAAGGAAAAATAAAGCAACGGTACACTTCCAGACATGGAAGCAGGCCCGAGCAAGAGAAGAACAGCTCAAAAGGCTCAAGGGCCATCCTTGTTCTCTTGTGGATCCAAATTTGGTTCTCAAAAGTTACCTTTTCATATTCTACCCTTCTAGAGTTATACCTTTTGAGTTCGACTTCTCTCAATTTCCTGTTTTAGTATCAGCACGAATATCCTTTTTTCCCCTTATTTCCTTGGGTATTGCCATCCTCAGGACCATCTCCTCCTGTCCTTCACTAAGCCCACTCTCTTGGAGACAGACCATTCCAGGCAGGACTGCTGCTGAGGAAGCTCTTGGTCTCACCGAGACACGGGTGGAACAGCACTGGTATCTGCTCCCACTCCCTTTTCTGACTGGGTAACAGGCTTCAAGTGCTGAGGCAGAGAGAGGCTCCTCTCTGATCCACATGCTCGCTTCCAGGCTTCCTGGCAATGAGCTCTCTTCTGTGTCCCTTCTCTAGAGGCCCCTAGTCTCAGCAGTGCTTGGCCTGAATATGTTTCTCCAGATTAGGCAATGACCTTCTCAACTGCAAAGTTGACTGCCTCTGTGAAAACGAACTTTGCAAGTTCTTTTGGAATCTGGGCTGAGTTTTTCTGAAAATGTTTGTCATTAAAGACCTTTGTCATTGCTGGGAACAGGCTCTTATTTCTAGTTTAGTAGAATCAGTGAGGCTGAGAGCAGTGCTTGCTGGAGCTGCAAAGCTCAAAGGAATTATAAGTTATCACTACTCTTCTTCCCTCAATCCAGGTTATAAGTAGGTCCTTCTTGTCCAAGCACCTTTCAGGCAAGAGCCCCAAGCCCAACAATTCAACCAATCTTTCCCACAGAATGAAATGTGAACTCCCACCCCCACCCTCCCTTTTCCCTTCCCCACAGAGCTCTCAAACACACAGATGACAGGTCACCTGTCATCTTTGAGCTGAGTCAGGTGGCAGAGCTGGTGACCCCTCCCCCACTTCCTTGGCCCTGTGTGATACTAGGATCTTCCCAGTAGAAACCTGAATGTCCCTTTTGATAAGGGGCTTAAAACATAGGGTACGAAGGATGGCGTATAGGGAACGCTAGAGAGAGGGTGATTCAGAAACTCTCCTGTCTCGTGCAACACTTTTAAACAAAAGAAGGATACGCAGTGTTATTTTTTTCTAAGACAGATTCAAAAGGCGTTTTCTCACGATGAAGTTTTCAGGGGCCAGACTGTACCACTCCGGTGGCACATTAGAGGGATCAATGACAGCTGAAGGAACCATAATGAGTCTCCATTTCCTAACTGCATTAGCTGCTTCGCTGCTGCATCTGCGGGACCTGAAGGGAAATGCGGCCTAAGGGAAGAGCTCCTGCTGCTCTCCTCTCACTCTGGCCTCTGAGGTGCAGGTCCAGGAGCACAGGTGTGCGTGCACGTGGGGTTAGATTTTTCAGGGGGCACATAACCTCTGTTTTAGGCCACCGTTAGAGAAGAAATTCACTTATTCTGTGCCATGGCCCCAACCCTGACTGCAATTTGCCCAGGGCTACCACCCCTGGAAGATTCGGTGTAGGAGAAATGGGAGGTGCGTGAACTACAGGGTGGAAGGAAAGAACTATCTCAGAATCTATTAAAGAGAATGTTTAATTTCCTAAAAACCAGGAAGTCTTCACTTTAGTCGTTTATTTCCATGACCATTAAAAATAGAAGATGTAGCGTGTTCTCCTAAGAAGATGAAGAAAGTCATAGGTGGATAGATGGATGGAGCCAGAAAAGACTTAAGCTTCGTGGCTTCCCCTAGGTTAGAGGATTCTAATTGCCCTTCCACACCATCTGGCTCCCTCCCTCCAGGTCAGAACGCATAATATAAGCTACAGAGAGAACTCCAACAGACGTGATGAGCTCCACGCCCCCGGAAAGTAAAAGTGCTTCTTAAAGAATTCACTTTACTCAGCTAGAGACCCCTGAGCCGAGCTAGCACTCCTGGGCCGTGAGATGCAAGGTGAGAGAGGAGGGTACTGACAGGATGGAGCTGGCCCACCCAGAGACCACTGATCTCCGTTTTTTCCCCCTAATAAGGATATGCACACACCTCCCAGGACTATCATTGCCATGACAACAGCAGAAATGGAGGGTGAGCGGGTTAGTGGAACGGCATGCTTTCTAAATTCTCAAACAGGGCCTGAGGCTGCACTCGCTCATGAAGTGGAAAAATTCATGTTGGCAGTTTTCCTAAATGGATTCCAAAAAACTTAAGGATCGTGGCTTTTTTTTTTCTGGGGAAGAGCCAGAGATGGAGGCTCCATGGTGGCCCTCTGTGGGGAGCTGGTTTTGTCAGAGGGGTAGGAATCTCTAAGACAAATAAGAGCCCACCCCACTCCCCTTAAAACTAGGACACAAACTATGTCCATTTTCCACAGAGCAAAGAGATGTGGCAAACCAGGGCAAAAATATCCCCCAAGGACACAAAAAGACAGGCACTTAAAAAAAAATCTTCTGTATAATAGAGCCTTCCCACAGAGACTACTCAGAACAACTCAGACCTACATTCTGAAGCTGAAGGATAGACTCATACCTTGACAAATCATAAAAATAGCCACCATTTACTAAACATTGTTCTGCAGGCTCTGTAATATGTGTGTACTATCTCATTTAACTCTTGCAGCAACCCTATAAGGTAGGTACTGCTATTATCTCCATTTTACAGAGAAAGAAACTGGAAATTGGAAAATTAAGTCATGGTTCCTGGGACATACAACTGCTGAGTGGCAGAGCTAGAATCCAAAGGAGAGTTACTCAGACCCAGAGCCTGAGCTCTTAGTGATTCTCTCTGATATGGAGAAAAGCTTTCTATTTCTTGCAAGAATCATAGGCAGATGCTTCCTTGCATGGTTTCTGAGCCTCCAAAGATATCAGACAACCTCAGGAATATTTACTCTTGACTCTCTAAACCAGTTCTTAAACTTTAGGGTACATCAGAATCACACGGAGGGCTTGTTAAAATACAGATGACTAGGTTCCACCCTGAGAATTTTGGGTTTCGTTCAGTAGGCATGGTTAGTGCCGCTGCTCCAGGAACCACCCTTTGAGAACTGCCCAGTGGCTCTAAACTGAGGTGCACTAACTGAGCCTCACTGCCTTAGTTGCCACTCCTACCTGATTCATCTTTCACCGTTCAGTCCTGGATCCCCTGGAGTGTTGCTTGATGAGCTATAAAGTTATCTTTGGCAGTGCTGTGTGTTTGGGAATTCCCTGTGCTCTTTTGAAAATAGTGAATAGCTCCCACTCCAAAAAATAATTTACCGTTGCTGCCTTAGGTAAGTCCTGAGATCCCATGAAATATAGAAAGAGGAGCTTGGATGAATCAGTGGGAAAGAGCAAAGCAGCCTGATGCCCTGAAGCCAGATCAGCTCTCTAGAAGGCAGGGGCAGTATTTTTATAATGTCTCAGAATTCTCTCTAGGAACTAGTCACAAGAGGGCACTCATTAAAACCTCTTCAGAGCATTCGCACTGAAAAGTCAGAGTTTTAAAGGTGAGCCCTTCACATGACTCTTCCCCAAACACATTCCTCCATCTGGAGTATGCCCTGCTCTCCCTATTTAGCTCATTTTCTTCTTCCACTCAGTCTCACAGGAAGCTGCCAAAGAAGTAAGAAGCCCTGTGGCCCAGGTCTGCTCACACAGAGGAGGCTGGAGAGAAGAGCCAGTAATCAGGATTGACGGAGTTAATGCCTGACTTGTTTATCTTGCAGCAAACATGACCTAGTGATGTCCCCATAGATCCCTTCAGAGCCTAGCATCTTACCTAGGCTTTTGTGGACTGTGAAAATAAATGAACAGTTTAGTAACAAAGCAAAAGAATTCATCAGTGGAGGAAAAACAACTGTAGGAACACATGTGAATGAGGATACTGCACAGCAGGCCTCTCTCCCTTTATGCCCACGACTGCAGCTGCTGTATGAGAAGGTGCTGGTGCACGAGAAGGTCTCAGACACAAGCGTAAGGAGACTCAGGCACCAAGAGGAAGCTGTTTGGAAGCAACTGCATCTTTGTCATGAAGCACTAATCAATGAACAGAATCAATGAAAGACAGGCTCTACTTGGGACTGGAAACAACCAAGTTTTTCAAAACATTTTCCTTTTCTTTGGGTAAAATTAATAAATCCTCCTCATTTCATCTCCAAGAGGACAGCTGAGGGATGACCGAACTGCGTAGATGTCAAGATGATCCAGAAAACTTTTGAGGGTTTCTGTCTGGGCCTAGAAGTGAAAACTACTGAATTCTGGCCACCAGCTTATCAGCCAAGGCTACATCGCAGATTGCACAAAAGTATCCCAGAATAAAAGGAGTAAAAAGATGAGACATTTATTAATATTCTATGTCAAGCACTATTTTTCAGCTCTTTCTTCTTTAGCTATCATGGCAACTCAATAATATAGGTGTTATTATCAGACCTAATTTACAGAGATGATGTAATTAAGAAAACATGAATTATGCTCACCCAGCAAGTAAGTTTGGAATTGTAATTCAATTCCGATCTGATTCCAAATCATCATCTTAGTCTTTATGCCATACTCCCTTCGAACAGTGCAGAACATATTTTGAGTCCTAAAACCTAAAAGTACCTAAAGGACAGAACAGAAGGCAGAAGAATATGTCTTTAACTTCATATCGTTGGTGTGGGGGTATGGTGAAAGTATGGTTGGGTCATCTCATGGAGTAACTGGAAGACGTAAGCTCTGTCCACCTCAGTCCATGAGGACTGCGACTCATGAGTCATCAGCCAGGCACAGTCCTGGAGGGAAGGGATTATAAAAATGTGGGTAGGAGAGTAGGGAAGGGGAGCAATGGAGACTCCTTCCCTATCTTTTGTCAAGAAGATGGGCTCCTAACATTCTTTTGAATTTGAAGGAGAGACCTGGGCCAAATTCAAATAAAATAATCAGTAGACAGTTCCTATTTCACATTTGTCTAGAAATATACACCAGTTAGCATCATCAATGAAAGGGAAAATGTATTCAAAGGTACTTCTTGGCTCACCAGACTGACCTACAAAGCCCTCAGGAGAATAAGAAACATCCTGACATGAGGCAGGACAGCAGGGCATGATTTCATGTGACTGCTTAGATTGGGTAGTTCTCACTTTTCTAGATGCCTCCCCATCCTGCAATACTTGGCAGTCTAAACCCGCTTTCTCTTCCATCACTTATTCACTCCATCATTGGCATTGGGGCTGTGGATTTGTCAATGAACTATTTTATATTCTTCCCCTTGCCATCTGGCAATACTAGCCCTCTAATGAATTGCTTTAACGTGTGCATTTGTTTTTTGACAAATGTGACTTTTGGTTGAATTATGCAACATTCATAAATAGCAAAAGCTTGCCGATTAGAATCAACAAAAGCCTTTACGAGTTGCCAGCAAAAACAGGCCCTTAGCTGCACATGTCACTTGGATAGCCTAATCAATTGAAAGGCACCTGATTATTTTTGGAAAGTACTTTTTACACACACACTTATGTCATCTGTTATGTATGTGTGTAGGCATTTGAAATTGGATGGATTCTTGCAAACCAGCCATGCTCTGAATATAAGTGCTAGATATACTTGTATTTGGAGCTCAACACACTTGGGTTTGAATCCTACTTCTGCCATTTACAAACTACATGAACCTGGGTATGTTTCTTAACCTCTCTGTGTTCCCAGTTTCTCATCTATAAAATAGGTACAATAAATCCCTTGCCAGGTTGTCATGAGGAATAAATGAGATAACACATGTAATGTGCTTGGTACAGTGTCTGGGTATATTATAGCTCAATAATTTACAACTATTATCATCATCATAAAGTTCTATTCATATGAGAATTACAGTAGACACCATTCCCACTGTCCATAACCCTTTTCTGTAAACTGCCACAGGGATGAGCCTCCAAAGCCATATTTTTATTATATGAGACTGCTTTAGTGATTGGGCAAGAATAAGGAAACTAAGGAAATGTCACTTTAAGCAATTTTTTTGTGCTCACCCAGCCATTTGGTTCTTGGTTCAACCTGGAATATTCTTTTTCCTGAAAGTTTGGATTAGGATTTGGTCCCCATTTGTCCTCCAAACTAAGAAACTGTGTGGTGGTCATGTTTCGCAATGTGCATGTCAAGGCAGTAAAGATGAGTTTGCAGAATAAAACAGATCTGACTTTGACCTGAAGTCAAAGAAAGAGGCATCTTGGTTCTGATAACTTCTCACTTCCATGAGAAACACCTTTCTTTCTTTCCATCTATCTATCTATCTATCTATCTATCCATCCATCCATCCATCCATCCATCCATCATCCATCATCCATCCACTCACCCACCCATCCATCCAGCTCTAACACATGACTTTAAAATTCTCTTTTGCATAATCATTATCCAGCACGTGAAGGGCAGGCCATTGTCGTGCCATTATTAACTTTCACTTTCCTGAATACAGACTCATGTCACTACTTTGAGTGGGTTTCCATTGTCTTCAACAAAAAGATCTTTACTAACAGTGCCATTTCTGCACATGAGGCCACAAAATCTTCTCTGGGAAACTGGGAGAACCTAAGCATTTGAAAGCTAACTAGTTATTTTAAAAAACACTTCACTCCCCACCCCCCACACACATAACCTTATATTATCTGTTTTAAACCCATGAAGGACATTAAGTAGAAAATCCAAATAATCATGTATGTAAGGAAGTCATGCATGTAAGGAAAAGAAGAACAAATAAAAATAGAGCCATTAGCATTTCTAGTCTTACAAAAACAGGTCATCTGATTGCTTTCTAGAACCCTAGCAAGAAGGGAGAAACCCTCAGTCTTTACCTGGTGTTGCACTGGATACTGTTGGCCACTGCTGATCAGGTCCTCCTGGACCAGCCCGTAGAATGCCAGCCTCCTCCAGGTGCACAGAGCTGATTAAACACATACACCCAAATAACAGTTAGACCAAAAATGCCTTTCCAGATCTCCTTCCACCCTCAGAAAATGCTTACGTCTCTGGAGGCGAGGCTGCAGCTAACATATTCTACTCATGCTCGAAACAGAAGCAATTATTGCTGAGCAGTCATAAACTGCACAAGCCTTGCTGACATACTGCCTGCTGTATCATTTGGGCAATAAACATGTTTTATCTTTATGGCAATTTTGGTTTTCATTAATGCCATGGTATTCATTTAATCTAACTGGAAGCCCATCAGATGGCTAATGTCATTTTAACATCTTTTTTTTTTTTTTTTCATTTTAATATCTTAACGCTAAAGCAGATGAGAGCTTAGTCTCAAAAGCCTCTCCACTGGTTCTCTTGTTTCTGAATTCTCTGTAGCAAAGAAGAAAACACACAAAAATTTTCTGCTGATAACTGTAGCATTATTCTAGTTTGACTACCTAATTGATTCTTAACCTTTTTTTTTGACCCACCCTACATTTCCTGGGACTAGAGGAAGCTTAATACCACCACTCGTGGATGCCAGTTCAGAAGAGATCAATTCAGCATGAAATATGGCAGGCTGTAAGACGGGAGATTGTCTGAGGCAAATAGAGAGAGAACATAAACTGTTCAAAGGTGGAGAGAACAGCACAATCAGTTGTGTATGTCTAATGCTAGGACTTATTAGACCCTCAAATATTTATTGAATGAATGAATGAAGGAAGAACAAATGGGACCTTCAGAGTAAATATCATCCAATAAAACCCTCATCAAAATTAGAGGACTCTTTTTAAATTAGACATTGGTTCATCTTGCAAAGTAAGTTACTCATATAAAACTTATACTACCATTCGAATGGGGTTATATGAGGCAACAGAGCTGGCAAACTTGAACTATCGACGGGAAGACCATCTGTAAATTCAATATTCTCTTACTCTTTAGAAATTCAATCATTAAGCTCTGCCCTATTGCTATTCTTCCCTTCTTCTTTACCCTAGAATCTTCTCTTTCTTTAAAACATTAATATCCTTCAGGTGTTCCTGAATCCTACCAGCAAATTACTGGGGTTCAATCGGATTAATTCTGTAGATGTAACTACCCTAGAACCAGCTCAGCTCAAAGCAGAATTTTCAAAGGAATAGTTACATGATGTCTGAGGCTAGAAAGGCCAAGAAGCCAGGTGTGAAAAGGATGACTATTATTTAAGTTCACACTCTAAAATATGGTCAGTGTACTTCATTGTGAAGAATAAATTACATTTAGCTTTAATTTTTATTTCATTTCTTATCCTGCTTAAATCTCATAATATCTTAATTAAAACCTGAGTAGGAGTACTTTTTTTTTTTCATTTGAAAATGAGATAAGAAAGTGATACATTTTAGTATTTTATTTTAAGTGTAGCTTTTAAGGTATATCTTATCACTTTGGTACTTTTCAAGTAATACACTAATTCAGAACGAGTTGGTATGGCAAATCATACTTTTTCCTATTGTGTGGCTTCACCACAATAGCTCAGATGCAGGCAAAAGCATAAGCTGGTTGGTAACAAACATAAAGAATCCTTATGTAAATGTTTCTGGCCTAAAATTATGACCTAGGTTCCAATGTGACATCCTACCAAGCCACCTATGATCTTCAGCCCTTCACTGATTACTTCTTGTTCAGAAACAGCAGCCATTATAACGATTTCTGCTCAATTTGTAATGTAATGCTTGCAACTATGTTAACTTATCTTAATTGAATGCATTTTTAATGGATTGAATCTAATTTTTCATGAACTCAACACATGCTTGGTAAGCTTTTTCTTCAGAAATTGATCTAGGTTTGGTGAAGATTAACTTAAAGAGTTGCCCAGATATTTTTGAGGGGCTTAAGTTCGAAGTTTATTTCTTCTTCTTTAAAACTAGATCATTTTGGTGGTGGTGATCATCCTCCACATTTGATTTCCAAAGACATTCACAGATAATGAATCTTTTATTTGGCCCCATGGCACAGACACTGGATCAGCTCTAGGGATAATGATAATTAATCAATTACTGTCAAAAAGACAAAGTAGAGAAAGCAAAATTATATTTAATCTGAGTCTTGGAGTAATGCTATTACTCCAGGTTAATTTAAAGTAAGCTAGATTTGGTCTTCAGATATTTAATAAAGGCCCTTCACATGGCTCATCCTCCGAAAAGCCCATGCCATTGATGGCCATATGATAGCAATAAGATGAAAATGATAAGGAGACTCTAATAGGGGTGAACACGAGCAAGAACCATCATCAATTATTGTGGCTGATAGGATATAACAGCCAATATGTGATAGAAAACCAAGGCAGACAACATGTACATATACATTACACAATGTACTCAAGTGTAAAGGCATTAGTATTAATAATAATATTTTTAATGTCAGCAGGTTTTATTAATACAGGTAGACATCGGCAGGCTAAGGGTAAGAATTTCTGATTTAATGAGCAAAAGACAATATTGTTTCAACAAGTCAGTATTAGCATGACTCAGCTTAATTTTCCATAAAGCATATATACTTTAAATTTGATTATCTTGGAATTACAATGATGGGTGCAAACTTAATATGAAAATCCCATTTTAGCTGCATTCAGCATTTTTTTAATTAATTAATTTATTTTTTATGGTGACATTGGTTAATGAAATCCGATAAGTTTCAGCTGCACATTTTAACAGTAAAACATATATTTTTTTTTTACAGTGTGTGTTTACCTCCGATAGCTAGATTTCTTTCTGTCACCACATAATAATAATTTTTAAGAGAGGGACAGAAAGCATAGGTGGAGAAGGGATGAAGGAAGTTGGAATTACTTCTTTATGGAAATTCTGATGAAAGTATACAGCAGAAAGTATATAATTTTACAAGAGACTTTTATTTGCCAACACTTGATAAGCACTTGGCACTGACCACTTTCAATGTTTCAAGGAATAGACACAGAGACAAAAATAATTGCATTTCCCTGGCAAAATGTCTAAAGCTTCTTAGTTTTGACAGCTGCTTCCAGTCTGTGGATACATAGTTTATCTGAACCATACAAAGTTAAAGTTACTTCTGAGTGAAGGAAAGAGGGACATA
>NW_006443124.1:4817191-4850195 GCF_000325575.1 Pteropus alecto
AACGCCAGTCAGGATTGGGCTGTCGTGGCTGCAAAATCACAAAGGGAGTTTTTGTTAATATGGCCAAACAATGACCTCCCAGTGATGTTAACTGATTAGTTGTTTCTTAACTGTGTCCATCCATCTAAAAAAAGTACTGAAGGTGCCTTTTCGTGTGCAACTCTGATATCCATATATATAGCATTTCAGGAGAAAGTTAAATTTTCCTTGCATAGGTTAAATATCATGGAAAACCAGATTTAATGATGCTGTGAGGAACAGTTTTGACTTCGCCTTCACCCAAACAGGTCTATGTTCTGAAGGCAACACTGGGAAAGAACCATCTGTTTTGAGACAGGAAAAGCTTTCGTTGTTTCTGCCCTCAAATGTTAAGGGAACATCCCCAATTTGGTATTCTAGCTATAACAGGGCACATGACTACACGAGTTTTGCTGGTCTGGCTGGACTGCAGAGGACTGCAATCTGCTGCTGGCTTTGCAGACTGCAGCATGTTTGACCTAGGACAGATGTGCCCAGTCATAAGGTGACTGATAACCCCGTCTCTTCTGCTGAGTGAAGGGGGATACTAGGGAGAGAAAAACAAACCACAGCGGAGTTTGACTTCGTTTTGCTACATAATCCTTCTCATAAAATTGTACTTGTTCCCGGCTCCTCTGAGTGCTTTGCCTCCTCACTCAATTATCGTTCACAAAGCTCTGATTGTTTAGCAGGGAATAGTTGGCACCTAAGAAGAACCTGACTCACTCTGCACCATTTATGTGCTGAAAGATCTGTTGCCTTGTGTCTACACACTTTCAGTCCAAAGTGGAAGGGAAAAAGAGGAAAATATGGGCACCTAAGGACTGTTTGGGGAGTTATGTGCTGAGTAGAAGCTACCCAGGAATCAACGGGGACAAAAATCAATGACCATCACTATCTTGTGTCAATTAGCAAAAGTTTTATTATGAAAAACCTGTGATAGATGTTCCTCTTGATGTGTTTTCATGGGAAGAAATTAAAGTGATCCTGTCTATTTGAGTGGAAAGATGAAGAGACAGATCTTGTATTCTATATTTCCTCTGGATTATAACTTTCATATTGGGTAGACACAAAGCCAATTTGAATACCAATAAACCATTTCAAGAGTCAATAAGTCTTATTCCTTTCATTCTTATAGTTCATTCATAGAATGCACAGTATTTCACAAATAAACTTCTTCACAACAACCAGAGAAGAAGTGAGCAGCATCTCAATTTCCAGACAGACTTCGGGATGGCTAAATGGTATTCAAAGACTGAGCCGAAGTCAAGGCCCAGAAAAAGCTACGACTCTAGGACACTTTACTTCAAATGTCCCCATACACCAACTGCCCTCTCTGGTTCCCTGTCATTCCATTGGCAAAATTTAAATATGCAAGTTGCTTCATTTTTGGTTTTTAAGTTCACAAATGCTATAAATATTCCATATAAAGTAGCATAAAACTATCTACAGACAAAATGAAGGTGTTCCCATTGTCTACCAGTGCTGTTATTAGGAACAAAAGAGAAAATACTTGCAAATCATTTTATGAACCTGAAAATATGACTGAATTGCTCTTTATTAATCATGTCATCACCGTCTCTCCCCTTACATTCAGCAAGAGTCTCTAGTGTCAGCTTGTCAGCTGTGAGAACCTTCCTTCAAGAAAGACTTTAACATCTGTTGAGTCAATGTTGCCAGTTTTTCAATGACTGGGTAACATTCATGATGAAAATTGCTGCAACTTGATCTTTGGAATGAAATCACCAAACTCATTTTGCTGAATCCCACAGTTCTAACAGGACTGACCAGGAAACTCAGTTCATTACATAAACTCGCTTCCTCAATAACATTTAATTTGTCATGCTGCTATTTTCTACAATAGTCTATGAGCAACAAGATGATTTTGAGATTCATTTGTCAGAAACATAGTTATGAGACATCTTATGGCATTAAGATCAGGCAGGGAAAAGGTAAGGAAGAAAGTAATCAATGTTTTAAGTATCCGCACAACACTAGGCGACATTGTTGGGAAAATATGTATAAAATGGAATAAGCATTTTAGACACATTGTTGCATTTATCCTAATACTTTCTTTGTCAGACCATATATTCTGTAAAAGGGATTATGTCTGTTTTGTTCAAAAAACATACGAATATCCTCAGATATTCATAACACATAGCTATATCCTCAGAGCCTAGCAGGGTTCAGGTATTTACTTGCCTGGTTGGTGGATTTGGCTGATAATTATGTTTACCTAACATGAAATTCTGTGTTTTAAATGATATATGTTTTTTTTCCTCTTTTTTACTTCTGAGTTTCCCAGATATTGCTTTATTTTAAATGATACAAAATTAAAAGTAATAAAATATACCCGGATTTCATCCAAATTTGATTAAACTTGGAAAAATTCAAACTGAAAAACTGACTTCTGAGACATATATGAAGGCCTTGAACTAATTGTGATTATTTCCTTTTCTAATACTTGGATAATACAGCCCAGGACTATGCATAATTTAGTTTGGTGAAAAGCCCCAGAATGTTCTGTTGTTCCAAAGCTTAGCCCTTTAGTAGAATAATAGTCACAAAACTCCAGATGTGGAGAAAGTGAATTAGGTAATCCACGTGGGTTATGCAGTATTATTGAAGAACAAGAACCCACTTAAGTTTCAATCAAAATTATAGCTAAGACTTAATTTATTCTGTAATAGTATTATTTATTAATTATACCATAGAATATTTGAGCTACAGAAGGGTGAGTTGCCTCTTCTATGGCAGATTTAAAGCAAAATAGGTTAAAAATACCCTGTCATTCATAAACTCATAGGATGACTCGGGAAATAATATCCTATCATGTTGAAGCTATCATTAAATGACCCTCTGAGATGTGAAACTAGGTGAACCATCTCCTTTTCCTTCCTAATAGGACTCTATTAAAGATGTATCTACTGTAGATTTTTCATAGTGATATTCTGTGAACCTGCTATAAACTATGACAGGCAGAACCCTAAGACGGCCCCCAAGACCCCCATGCCCTAGTGTATGTGATCTGATTAATCTCCAAGACTGTACATGATGGCTCTTACTCTGTGATTAGGCTATGTCATATGCCATGACTGGCTTTAAGAAAGGGAGATCACACAGGTGAGACTGACCTAATCACATGAGCCCTTTAAATCTGGGTCTAGAGGATCAGAGACAGGTATCAGAGAGATCTGAGGCATCTGAAGGACTCTACATGAGAGAAGATTCTCATCGTTAGCTCTGAAGATGGAGGGGACCATGGGGCAAGGACCTGAGAGCAATCTCTAGGAGCGGAGAGTGACTTCCAGCCAACAGTAATTAAGAAAATGGGGAATCTTAATCCTCAGGGAACTGAATTCTGCCAACCACCTGAATAAGCTGGAAAGCAGATTCTTCCCCATAGCCTCCAGAAGAGGACTCAGCCCAGATGCTGTGTCAATTTCAGCCTTGTGAAAACCTGAGCAGAGAACCCAGTCACAATCATGCAGGACTCTGAGACAATAAATGAGTATTATTTTTAACCAATAAGTTGTGGTAATTTGTTACAAAGCAATACAAAATGATTGCATAAACTGTTGGATCATTAAGGCAAAAAGGAATATAACTTTTAAAATAATCATCGGTATGTTACATTATTAGTTATCTAATAAAGCAAATGGAAAAGATGATAAATATGAGAATTCTAGGTTAAATACTTTCCTCTGCAGTCATTTACAACTCCTGATACACAGAGCAGGAAAGTAAAATAAACATGACTTTAAAACATACCTAATGGGTTTTAGTACAACAGAAAATGCTAGGTTTGCTAAATTCTGGATGCACAGCCTGCTAACACAGCAGTTACTCTCTCACTCACAGTTTCACTTCTCTGGAGCCCAGAGCTCTGACCCTGCAAAGCCAGAAAGGAACTAGTGTTGCTTATGTGCCAAGGAACTAACATTTATCTTCACCTTTGCAAAGTCGGATCCTTTACTGCATTTCTCAAGTTCAAATTCTTGAAAGGAAAAACTTGTATAATATTTAGAGTCCTAAGGAACTCTCTTGACCTTTGATTTTTGAAATCACGATTAAAGACTATAATGCTCAAAATATTATCATATGTATAAGCTAGATTTACGTTTACATTGTAATAGGCATAGAAACATTGAGCCAGGTGAAGTCCTACAAAAGTCAGATTCAAAAACACCTGTAAATCCCCATTAAATTTCGCTAAATCTCTGGGCTTGGTTATGGCAATTTTTCTTCAAACATTTGCAAACTAACATCATCCTGACCTCTCACTGAGAGCAAAAATGGTGGCCAACCAAGGCAAGTATCCAGAACTGGTTCTGCTATTCTGTCAAGCAGACGGGCATGCCAATAGACAATTTATAATACGCCAGGCTGTGTCCCTGCAGAGTGTTCTGAGGTAGACCAGATGCCCATATGACTGCTCACGCCTGGGTCAGAGGAAAGGGTAGGCCAATGACATTCAAGCTATAATAAACAGATTTCTTCATCAGTCGGAATATGTGCAAGATAAAGAGACAGAGAAGAGCTCAGCCATAATTCCATCTGGCTCAGCAGATCTGTAGGAAAAGAGAGGAAGGAGGTAATTTGAAGAAATCATTATATTATCGGACCAAAGAAAATAACCCTTTTCTCAGAAGAACAGTCCTATAACCAATATGAGAATGTCAAAACGAAACAGTCCACCCTATTAGAGGATGAAAGAGTAAAACAGAAGTTCACAGATAAAATTTTTTTGCCTATTCTGACCATTGTGCACTTTTTATAAATTCACAGCACGCCACTTTACACTAAGTATAAATTCTGATCCAGGATAGAGTCATCAGAGAGAAAAATCAGTCCTGGGGAAAATAAATTAGGTAACACTTAAAAAGAAAGGTTAACTGTTTTAGGTCATTTCATCTGAAATTAGGGTAAATAGGTACACACAGTGACAGAAATATCTGAAGACCCGGTAACTACAAATGGATTTTAAATAAGTAAAAATAAATGCAAACTTAACTAATTTCTGCTAGTCTTCTGTGATTTCCACATTTTGTGTGAACTAGTCCCAGTGAGGCACAGGTGAACAAATCTCCCCAGAGCACTCAAAGTACTCATTAACAGTCCATAGGACCACAAATGCACAGAATTCACCTTAAGATTAGGTTCTTTTTCTTGGAGACTCTGAAAGCAGTGCCAACCACATTCAGTATCGGGTTTTCAGAAATCTCCAAAGAGAAATTCTGCCCTATTGCCAAATAGGTACTTCAAAAACCTCACTGCACAAGTGGCTTATGAAATAAGCTCACTGGGGTTAAAATTCACCAAAAGATTAGAGTCTGGTATTAAATGCTGATGTTTAATGAGCAGCAAGAGAGAAATCAGAGAAAGAATAGAGATAAAAGATCTTAACAGGCTATGCCATTGTTAAAACAAATACATAAAAATATATTAGCTTGGTAGTAATATTTTTACTCATCAATCCTCCCATTTATGACCTACTTCAATGCAAGGAATTACTCTTTTTCCAAAAGCAGTAATTTACACTACTAGGCAAACCAGTGGTAGCCTAAATGTCTGAGTGTCTCATATCAAAAGGACTATAGACATTTGGGATTTTTGTCTACTCATGTTATTTCAAAAAGCAAAGTCTTTGGAATAAGACAGACATGGCTTAAGATACCACTAGCAGAGTGACTAGATATGTCCCCTAACCTTCCTGAGCTTGTTTCCTCACATGCTAGATACTGATAAGTGTTTGTTTAACATATGACTTAGGTGATGAAACCATACATATATTGCAAAGCAGAATATTTTTATGCAGCAGGGTAGTGAGTGAGTACAAATTCCCTTATTCATCCTCTCCAACCCCCATCTAATTTTAAGGTAGGCACGTGGCATTAATTGCACCCCAGCACTCTCCTGCCATCTGCAGTAACTAGGTATGGAGAAGTGAAAGCCTATCATGGGAATTTAACAGGTTGATCTAGCAGTGATGACTTTCAGAGTTGAGTGACTTTTGTTCCCATTTTGCCATGCTATGACAACATGACACTCTCTCCCCATCACTGCAATAATGTCAGGAGCTGTAGGTCTTAAGCCCCTTCACTGATTTCTGAAAGTGTCTGGCAGAAATTTGCCTTTATTAAAACATGCCCTCTCCTGGAAAAATCCCACAAGAGTAAGCACTTTTCTGACATGATTTTCTCCCTAGATTAAACGTTTGTGTACCGAAATATGTATTAACACATAGGTCAGTGTAAAACAGAAATAGTTCATATATCAAACTGCCCCAAGCTTTGAGCTAGGAAGGGAGGGTAAGCCTGTCATCCCTCTGAGCTACAGGTCACACCTGGTGGCTAAGCTTGCCTGGCCCGCTCTCCATGCCTCTCCATCTGTGGCCCACCCCAGGCCCTAGAGAGCTTCACAGGAATTTGTTAAGCAAATGTCTACAGCATCCTTATTTAAAGCTAAGCCCTTTGACATGCTTCCAAAAGCCATGATCTGAAGATTTCTAGAAGCTCCTTGATTTTTCTCCCTGTTCTTCTGCAATCTGCCTCCCATGGCAGCTCAGTACTGACAAACACCAGGCTTTTCTGATAAATCTACCTGCAGTGTACACGAGAAATTCTCTCAATCCATCTCTATTTTTTTCTGTGTGTATGCATTACTTTAATCAGGATTAGCATGAATTTAGAATGTAAAACTATGGACATTAATAAAAAGGCAATGGAATATGTCAATGAAAATACAACACAAAAATACAGGAGGAGCAATTATTATTAACTCTCTTGGTAATAGCTCTAAAAGCCCTAACTACAAAGTAGTTGTGTGGGGAGATAACAATTCATCACTATTTATGGCATAAAATTTTGGCTTCTGAAATCCAAGTTTAAAGAATCACAAAACAGATCTCTGTTATTTCAAGCATGCATATGAAGACAAACACACTATACAAACACATCTATACAATGTCCAATAATTTATAAACATTCTTTATAATAATGAACGAGCTGGTCTTATGCCCACTTAAAATTTAAAACCAGTGTATTTACCAACACCTATTTTTCATGTACAGTAACTCATCTACTTTCCAAGCCTTTTGTAGCTATTGCAAACTAAATTTTAGATCCAGAAAATGAATGTGTGTTTAGAACATGTTGACTATTGTTTGAAGTATTATTATTTAACTTAAAGACAGGAGGGGCTTGAAGGGGTTACTTCACATCTCACCAAAAGCTTAGAAACTATCAACAGAAAATCAGAAGATTACTGATTGCATCTAAGCTAAATGCAGGGAAATCCTCTTGCAATGAGTTCACTTTATGCTAAGAAAAGTGACCAGTAAGGAGTTCTTTTCTCCTTCTCTTTCTCCACAATCCCAGCTTGTTCTGGCCTTCACCATACACCCATATCCTAATCCACTCATTCTAATATCACCCGGGCCCAACCATACAAAAATTGTTTCTTGGTCTCTCTGCTTGCCATCATTCATGTCCTCTGACAGCCCCTACAGAAGGGCACATCAAACAGCCAAAGAGAACTTTGGCTTCAGGGTGAGATCCACTTTCTATGGCTTTATCACCTCTGCCACAAATTTCCAGAAGATCCTATCTCATTAGTTCAGTACAATTACTAGAAATATTAACTGGATACTTTCACTGTAGACAGTTCAAGGTATAAACAGGACAGCATACAGAGAATGACCACTACGGTCTCAGAGCTTTTTAAAAAACAACACTCCTATAGCACTTCAAAAGAGAACTTTCCCTGTAGATGATACAACAGAAGCCATTTCTCCTCGAATCTCATAACATTTCACCCTATAACATCATCTTATTCTCAAGTCTATACCATTTCTCCAAAGAGCTGTGCTCTAACATCAAATATTTAGGACTAATATCCATTTCTCAAACAATTTTATAGTCACATCTCCATATGTCTGAAAAGAAAATGGAAAGTAAAATAATTCTCTACTGCTGTTTTTCTAGAGAGAACACATAGCCAATTATAATCAAATCACAGGTCCTATATATACTCACTTTACCAGATAACCCCAGTCACTGTTAATAACTCAGTAAAGCCAACTACAGGATATCGGGGAGCTGTGAAGAATGCGTGACTTTGTAGAAGGCCCTCTGATTACCATCTCACCTCATTTTGAGAAACAGCCTCATTTTTGAGAATAATCAGGTTCCCGGCACTCTGTCCACTTTGGCCTGTGAGGTGCCTGCTGTCACTTGCTGCTGCTTGAGCTCCCCCAGGCCCAGGTCCTGTCTGAGCCCCTGTGTTATAAAACATGAAAGTGTCACTCCCTGAGCCTGCTGTCAGACAGGCCTTGTAGCAGTAGGTCTTGGTGAGGGAGCCATTCCCTCGCACTTCAATGAAGTGAGGCTGCACTTTGAGGCCATGTGGTATCCTGGCATCAATATTGTTGTTGGCCTGTTTGTACAGTTCTGCAGGGCACCGCTCCCTCACTCCACAGAAGCCTCCACAGCACGCAGTGCCATATGCAGTATAGCGGTAGCACTTGATGATGCTCAAAACAATGATTGTCAAAAGAAATATAAAAGACACTGTGCTTAATGCTATTATTAGATAAAGTGTAATTTCTGAGTATGTCCGAGGACTCTTAACATGTCTCTGGGTATCAGGGAGGATTCTGGAAACTCTATCCACCACAGCTACTGTGATGGCTACAGAGGCTGACAGTGATGGCTCGCCATTGTCCCGGACCACCACAGTCAGGTTGAAAGTGGTTCCACTCTCATCTCCCATCTTCCTGGTAGTCCTAATTTCTCCTGTGTGTAGCTCCACTTTAAAGAGGTCCAGGTCAGAAGTCTGGGCCAGATGGTAAAAGAGCCAAGCATTTTGCCCAGAGTCTGAGTCCATGGCTATGACTTTGGTGACCAGGTAGCCGGCAGGGGCAGTTCGAGGCACCATCTCAATGGCTGCTGATGAATTGGTTGAGGTAGGGTACAAGATGTAAGGGGCATGGTCATTCACGTCTACCACATACACATTGGTGGTCACAGTGCTGCTCAGTGGTGGGCTCCCCTTGTCCTGGGCCTCCACAGTCACAAAGAACTCCCGAAACTTCTCATAGTCAAAGGAGTTGACAGCATAAAGGCTGCCACTGGCACTGTTAATGGAGACATAGGAGGTGACTGGCAGCCCTTGAATCTCCCTCTCCAGGAGGGAGTAGGACACCTCTGCATTCTCCTTTTCATCTGGGTCTGTGGCTTGCACAGTGCAGAGCAACACCCCTGGCAAATTGTTCTCCTGGACATAGATGGAGTAGGAGTCCTTCAGGAAACTTGGTGGATTGTCATTGATATCAGAGATCTCAACCTGCAGTGTCCGCTGGGATGTGAGCTGTGGTACTCCCCCATCAGTGGCTATCACTGTGATGTTGTAGGCAGCCACCTGCTCCCTGTCCAGCGGGCCACTAACCACCAGTGTGTAGGAGTTTCCAAAGCCATTCAGTCGGAAAGGCAGTGTGGCTGCCAGACTCAGGCTCACTTTCCGGTTGGGGCCTGAGTCTTGGTCATTGACACTGAGAAGGGCCACAACGGTGTTGGGTGCAGCATCCTCAGGCACGGGGCTATACAGGTCCGTGAGTACCACCTCTGGTGCATTATCATTCACGTCCACGATGTCCACCAGCACCTTGCAGTGACCAACCATGGGCACTGGACCCCGGTCAGTGGCCTGCACGTAGATCTGATAGGAAGAAGCCTCCTCATAATCCAGCGCTCCACTTACCCGCACTTCGCCTGTGCTAGCATCGATGCTGAAAAGCTGTCTTTCCCTGTCCGACGTGTAGCTGCTCAAGGAATACCTGAGCTCGCCATTGGAGCCCTCATCCGGATCTGAGGCATTCAGCTTCACCACCAATGTGCCTGGAGGCGAGTCCTCCCGAAGCTGGACGCGGTACGTGGACTGGTCGAAGGTGGGAGAATTGTCGTTAGTGTCTAGGACACGTACAGAGATCTGGGCCGTGCCGGAGCGGGCTGGGCTGCCCCCGTCCACAGCTGTAAGAACCAGGCGGTGCCAGACTGCCTGCTCGCGGTCTAGGCCCTTACGCAGCACCAGCTCCAACACCTTACTGTTCTCCTGCAGGGGTTTCAGGTCCAGCTCGAAGTGCTCGCTGGGGCTGAGCTCGTATGTCTGCACCGAGTTGGCGCCCACGTCGGGGTCCTGCGCGCTCTCTATGTGAAAGCGCGCTCCGGGCGCCACCGATTCGCTTACCTGAAGCTGGTAGTCCGGCCGCGGGAAGCGCGGCGAGTTGTCGTTGATGTCCAGTACCTCCACCTCCACGGCGCTCATCGCCACGGGGTTGTGCGCCAGCACTTCCAAGCTGAGCAGGCAGCGAGGCCGCTGTTCACACAGCGCCTCCCGGTCAATGCGCTCGTTGACGAAGAGCGCTCCACTTGTCAAGTCCAGCTCCAGGTAGCGCGGGCTGGGTGCACCCAGATGGTTGATGCGCAAGCAGCCCGGCCCCAAGCGCCGCAGCTCCAGCCCCAGCGCGCTAGCCACGTTGCCCACGAGCGCACCGGGAGCCTGCTCCTCCGGCACCGAGTATCGCAGCTGGGAGGCCGCTGGGCCCGGCAGCAGCAGCAGCAGTAGGAGAGGCGGCGGCAGCAGCAGCAGCCAGAACATGGGCGGCCGGAGTCGTGGATGCTCTGTCGCTCCAGGTCTGGTGCCAGCCAGCTCCATAGCCACCCGCCGCGGCGGAGGCAGCGGGGCAGGGCCGGAGGCAGCAGCTTCCTCAGCCGCGCTCCACGCCCGGGCCCCGCCTCCGCCTCCGCTCGTGCCGCCCGGCGCCCGCTCCCCACGGCTCACGCGCTAGCAAACGCCCGAGGTCGCTCCCCTCGTAGGGCCTCCGGGGGGCTCCTGGCCCCGCCGCCCCGCTGAGTCCCCATATCCCAGCTCCTCCGCTCGCCTCCCAGTCACTCAGCCTGGCTTCGCTTCCTGCCGCCGCCGCCGCCGCCGCCGCCGCTGTTGCAGGAGGAGGAAAAAGGAAGCAGAAGAGGAGGGGGAGCTGTGCTCAGCAGGTTCGGCTCCGATTCCGCACCGAGGTGGCGGACGGCGTCCGAGACTGCTGAGTCGCTCCAGCCACTCCAGCCCCAACTCCTTCACCCCGGACCCATCAGATCCCAGCAGACCACGGGAACGCGGCCACTCCCTTTCTCCCTCCTCCCTGCTCCCCCCATCCCCGCTCTGTTCATCCAGTCTCCACAGTCCTTCGGCTGCTCAATGGAGTCTTGTAAGGAGATTATTGTGGGAAAAGCAGTTGTCTCTAGGACTCAGGCTGTCAGCTCCCTAGGAAAAGATTTCCAAGCGCAATTCAGGAAAATAAACCGAAGGCCTTAGCAGAGTAGAGGCACCTGGGCGGAGGCTCCACGTTGGAAGGAAACAAACGCAGGGGAGGTGCTCTGGGGTTACTGATGGAGATTATTTACATGACCTCTGACATTTTCCCTGGAATACTCGTAAGTACTGAGGAAAGTGTTCAACTCCTAGTGCAAAAGGGGAGAGGAGTAGCAAGTGCAGTCTTCCTTAGGAGCAAGCCTAAACCTAGCATCCTGGGATCCAACTCTCAGTTCTGCTCCTGGCCAACTGGCCCTTCCTTTCAGTGTGTGCCTTGGCAAATAACCAACATTTCATGTTTAAAATTCTCTCTTTAAAAAATGGGCTCCATGAAACTGCAGGCTAAGTTCTTATTTGACCCCTTTGGATCACAGTGGGGGAAATCTAGTAAGATTTTAAAGAGATTCTTCTCTCAAGCTTTTCCTTATTTTACTTCAAATCTTTTTCATTTATCACCCAAGATATTTTCTTTGTTCTTTCAAGAGTGATTTAAATTTTTTTTCTCTAATGGATGACAATGTCTTCATGAGCCTGCAAAACCATTAAATCAAGAGAGTTACTCTTGATCTCCCATGCTTGGCTGGAATCTGGAGTCCATCAATGACCTGCAGTGAAAAATCGGTTGTTAAGCAAAATATGGCAAGCTGGGGTTTATCTTACGACAGCTAGCAATTTCAATGGCTGCAGCTCACTTTTCATAAATATAAGGCTCCTTTGCATCTCTGGGCCTTGGTTCCCCTAAGACTCCACCTCGTATTGCTGCAGAGACAACAAAAAGACAACCACTTCTCTTCAGTGAGTGAGAGGCAGAAGGATCAGAGGAAGCCTTTCGGTGCTATGTCATTGCCTCTGCTTCTCTGTTCTAAACATCCACTCTTCCCAGGTCTCTTCCATGGGAGTTTAAAATCCATTGCCCCACAAGCAAAAAGCACTCACTAAAGTGTCACATTACTAAAATGTCCTTTCTTTTCTTCATCTCCTAGCATCCTCTCACTCCCAGATCTTCCTTTGTAGATCATTTTCTAGCTACGAATGGGAACAAAGCCAGAATAAGACATGACATTTGGCATGCTTCCCTTCTTGAAGAGATAGTTGAAGAGGCCAAGGCAATGACTCTGATACCCAGATTTCAAAGGCCTGGACTATCACATCCCTTCCTTCCACCCACCAAGTAAACTCACTGACAGCACTCCTCGATGCAACCAATTGTATTCCAGAGAAACTCCCAGCTTCCTCCTATCACTGCTGCTTCTTATTTGTCCTCTTTTTTCCCTCAAGGGTACAGAGAGTGGGAAGCAATTTCCATCACATTCTATTCCTGTCTCCTTTCTTAGGTCTCTGGCTTCTCCCTCTCTGTCTGCTTCCTCCCAAAATGTCCCTACAGCAACTTTGTCTCTGCTGTGGTAATTTGATCTCAGAAAGCCTTAAACTCTCAAGTGCATGAATTGTAGGCCTGGCCTTTGTCTTCACCCATTACTTATTTCTGAAAATAAATGGCTTATAAGTGGAATCAAGTTATAAGTTGTCAGGAAGAATGACCTTTTCTTCCCTCATCTCCTCCCAGGCCCTCACAGTAGCTGCCTCCTCTGCCCACAGCTCAGAAATCTCGCCACTGGGTACTGACCATGCATGGACCTGTGCCCCAGAGAAGATCACAGGCACTTAAGGAAGAGATTAAAGTGACAGAGGCTTGGTGATGTTTTTAATGGAAGCCCCCAAATGTCACATCTCGGGAGAAAAACCAGGGCTCATCTTTTGGCAATCCTGTCATCTTCCAGCAAGGACACCTGCCAGGTTGTTCATTTTGATGTGTCAGGATCGTAAGCTTCAACTAGTATTTAGTCCCTCAATGATTGAGAAGGCAAACATAGAGCCAACACAAATTAGCCACCTCAAAGACATTGTCTAAAGAGATTGTATACTCTATATTTGGCACTACAATGATTTAGTTCCTCACACTATTATACTTTGACTCTTGCTTACTAGTTGGTGTAATGGGATTGCTTAGGCTGCTGGCAAGTGCCCAGTCTACAAATATTAATGCTAATGCCTCAACCTTGCCACTATGCATGCTCTTCCCTGGGACTTTCAAGAATCCCCTATTAAAAAGCAGAAGAACACAGTGATTAGGAACACAGACTTTGCAGTCAGTTACAACCCTGCCAATGACCACCTACATGGCCTTGGACATATTACTTAACCTAAGCTTCTGTTTACTCATTTTACTTGGGGAAGATAATATTAAGTAAAACTCATAAGGTCATTATGATTACTTGAGATGATGTATATAAAACAATTTGCATAGTGACTCACAAGTACATTATTGCTATTATTATTAAAATGCAACAACTTAGTATCATCAGATAATACCTTAATTGACAGTCTATGTATGGCACGGCCCTTTAGGTATCAAACACAGATAAGCACCTGTAACTATGCCAGATAGGAAGGTCATGATGCGGTGGAAGATGAGTGTGCACCAAAGTTATGCTTTTTCAATTATTTCTAGAGCTTATCCTATATTTTGAAAACAAAAACAAGTCCCCTTCTATGTCACCAAGGAAAAGAGATTTCTGTCATAAGAATTCCTTCAAGGGACTGATTTCCTCACAACAGATTCACCTTTTTAGGATGTGTGAAAATACTTCAGCAACAAAGTGCAGAAGAGTTCTCAAGCATGCTTTCATCTCCAGCACCCAATATAGATTTGGCACAGAAGTACTTAATGTTTTTTTTTTTAACAGAACTAAATTTACGACTTTACTTGCATAATTCTCTCAAATAGCAATCCCTTAATTTCTCTCCCCCTTTCTAAATCTTACATACATTTCAAGGTCCATCTTAAAACCCACTTAACCTGTGAAACAGTGTCTATTCTAAACATAATGGTCTTTTTTTTGTTTTCTCTTTCACATATCCCTGAATGCTGACATATGTCATTCTTTAATTCATCAAAATGCTTTAATATTATTTCTTTATCTTAATTATAAGCAACCAGCAAGCAGATGCCATGTCTTGTATTTGTGTTTATTCTTCTCAGTGGGAAACCTTATAAACGCTCAATAATAATTGATGATTGTTTCATATTCAGATCTGTTTTTAGCAAATTCAGGAGGAACTGCTACAATTCAAGCACTTCCTCTTTGTTGTATATGGACAGACCATGTCTAATGGAGAAGGGCTCAAGGGCCTGCAATAATATTTACTATAGTTTTCTTCCTTTAAAATTTGATATACAAAGTATTTCTAACCTGGAGAACTAAATCTCACTAATAAAGGTGCTGGATTCTAAGAAAGACTCTGCCCCCAAATTTTATGTTATCATTCTTTTTACTTTATAATAATAAATTATAAAATAAAGCAATTACTTGTTCATAACTAACAAGAAAAGTGACACAATAAGAGAAGTGCCATGATAAGGCATGGTTTTGTTTACCACCATGCTGGACAAGAACTTTGAAATAGTATCTCAATTGTATCCCTTAATTCTATTTGTAAAATGCATCTATCATGAGGTCACTGGGCACAGGAGCAAAACCTGTCACAACACAACTGTATTAAGCCTCTAAGAAAAATACTGGCACTCCATGAATCTAATTCACATACATTTTCATTTTTCTATTATTAGCATCACAAATCATTTTACTTTGGGGAATCAAACAATCTGACGCCCTTTGGCCACAGGGCAAAGGGACATGATATGCTCATTAGTTTGATCAAGCTTTGGGCTGACCATTATGAGAATATCTGTCAAATAAGGAAGGACCTAATTTTCATTTTTAAAGTAGTGTATTTATGTTTTCCACAAACTGAGCACATGATATGTAATTTAAAAACAAAAACAAATGAACATCCCAATGTTTAATGTGGTCCAAGGTAGTTAAAAAAAACCTCTATCTTGTTATGAAGGAACAGGACTTCCGTTCTTTATGTTTCTCCAGAAGAAAAATACTTTCCCATGTGATTATAGCATTCTTTACAGATATAATAGCATCCAGTGGATGGGAGATAAAAAAAGATTTTTCATATAACATAAGAGCTGAATTTTTTATACATTCTCTTCCCTGAAGAGGGAATACATTAACTTTTAGGGAAATATCCTCTAAATGTTTAGTTCTGTGAAACTAATATAATGTTGCTTTTTCACTGAGGCATTGGAAAATTGCTCAGAACAGACAAAGGTACTCAAACTTTGGAAGAATAACAATAAAAAGGAAGAGTAGGTTAAAGACTTGAGACAGATTGTGTAATATTCACAGATAAAATCAAACTATTCAATTATGTTGGGGTTTTGCTTCTCTATTGGTATTCCCAATTGAGATGGCCTAACAAGAATCATTGAATGTTTAAGGTTGAGAGATATTTAGAAAGTATCTCACCCAAATTCTTTATTTTTCATTGAAGGAAATGTTTAAGCAGAACTCAAACCTCAAGATCAGTGAAGAGATAGGAAGCATAAAAGTGCTTATAAGTAAGTTAAGTGTATCTAGCAAGATGATCTTACAAATGTGACTAGAGAACCAGATTTTCTGTTTTTAAGAAGTGCCCTTGAGCTTGTTATAAATTCCTTCAAAACTCTAATATTACTAAAGCAATTGTTTATGAGCAGTTAGAAATAAAGGCATTCATACTGGGGATTACTTTTCAACTCAAAAGTGGTAACATCAATCCCACCACAGACAAAAAAAAAAAAAATTACGTAGGCGTTTTCGATTTTTAGTTGCTAGAATCACTGATAAGGGAAATGCTGCAGACACAGTGTATCTGGAATTCATGGAGATGTTAAAGTCTCCCAATATGCTTGCGGACCAAATGAAGAAAGAAAGCCTACAAGACGTATAGTTAGGTAGTTTTATAATTGTTTGAATAACAATGCCAAAGAGTGTTTATTAATATGTCGATCTGGAGGGAGAAGCCCAGTGGGTGACTGCAGAGATCCACTCACCCTTGGTCTTATCCCATTCAACATTTTTATCAATGACTCAAGACAAGCAAGCATCGAGTTTCCAAGCCAAGTCAGCAGCAAGTTGAGTGATCTGGAATAAAGTTACAACTGCCTGGGTTAAGCCATGTTTCTAATTCACTAAAATTACTACCAATGTTCTATTTGAGACTTAATACATGCCAGAAATTTGTGAGTTTGTATTTAAGCTAATTTCTGGCTTCTAGTGTTGCCATTAAAACCGGTTCCAAGTTTCCATTCATCACTTGGGGCCTTTTATTTTAATAGAAAACTTTGTTTGGCCCTGTTTCTCCTCTGCAATTCTTGGGATTTTAGCCATAGAATAAAATAAGATGGCACTTTGGCACTCGAGAACATCCTTGTTCCTAAGTGGGTTTTAGCCAAAGCATTCATTAATTTGGATACTTTTTTTCTATTTCAAAAGATCTAGATATTATTGAAGTACCTTGAATTTGAACTATTTTCCAAGATATGACCTAAGCTTAGTCTAAATGAAGGTCACGGTTTCTTTTTTCTATACCTATAGTGTTTGCTGCTTGGAAAAAAACTAAACAAACCTATATCTCTGCCTAAGAGTATCAAGTAATTAATTGTTGGCTCTCTGGGTTCCCCTTGCTTCCTGATGCCTTAGCACTAACAGTTTACACATTATTTCTCTCTATATTATCTCATTTAATCCTCACGAAAGCCCAATGAAGATGAAGAAACTGGATCCCCAAAAGGTGAAGAAATTTATCAATATCTACAGGAAGTTTTTTCCATGCCCATTTCTTGAGATTATAACACAACATCTGACCACTATGCATGCACTTCTAATTAAGAATTGTATTATTCAAATACCAAATCATTATGTTATACACCTGAAATTAAAGTTATGTTGACTGTACCTGAATTTAAAAAAAAATCATGTTGTTTGTCACAAGCTATTAATTTCCAAGTATTTTTTATGGGATCCTACTCAATTGTTTTCATAACTACAGATTTCTTTTTCTTTTAGAGACTTCAATTGAATCTTCTGAATATTTTTAAATGGCTGGCCTAAGCAAAATTATGCTAAATACAATTGTATGTCATATCCCAATCTCTTCTTTCAATATTATCTTTCCACCTACAATATTCTGCCTAAGTAATAGAGTTTTACAAATGACTTGGACTTTTCTGATATAAACTAATTCATATTTTCCTTGTGATAGATTTTGTTATATAATTCCTTCATCAGTTATGTATACAACACTTTATAAGACAGATAAAATATACATCCTCTAAAAATTAGCCACATGGAGATGTACTATATTTTCGGTGAATATTAAAAGATCTTTTAAGGCATTTTAATGAGATAATTAATGTAACCTAAAACCTTTCTTTATCAAAGCTTATTTTATCAAAGTTATTTGGAAAAGACATAGATTCTTCAATTCTGTGGTAATCTCAGAATTTTTTACAAAGCATATTTTTAGGTAGTAAGATCTAGAGTTAAATTCCACTAGCAATTACAGACCACAAACTCACTTCAAGGTCTTAAATCATAGTGTATGCTTAGATCAGGAACCTAGAGCCATCTTATAGAAATCCTGCTTGATGTAAAACCAGACTCAAAGACTCAAGATCAGGCTCTATCACTTATTAATTATGTCTCCTTGGGAAAGTGGTTTAATTTCTCTAGTAATTAAAGGTAAATTAAGGAAAACATAATACTTACTACAAAAAAAATTGCTGCTAGACATTTACTGAAATGATGCATATAAAAATTTCATTACATAAGTTTTCAATGATTATTAGCCAGAAAAAAGAGGGGGCAGCATAGGATAGAAAGTCTCAGAATTATCCAAGTAATCTGAGGAGAAAGGAGAGATGAGTCAAAAGAAATAGAAAATCTAAGCTTCTGCATACTCTCTTTTTCTATCACAAGGGAAGGAAGCACACTCTACTTGACTCACAGAATTGAGAAGAAATAGTACTGGTTATTTATACAATATCTCTAAACTAAGGGTTTTAAAAATCTTAAAATCATTTAACTTAGTGCATCTACAACTTGAGGTTGGTTGATGCCAACTTCAGCTTTTCAATACTTAATAGGGAAAAAAACTATACAAAACTCCCCCAAATAATCAACACAAATTTGTGACTTTCTTTATCTAAATCTACTGGGCAATTCTCTATTAGATCCAGTTAACAAAAGACAATAGAGTAATAACTTTAACAAAGGTGTAAAATTAAAGCAGAGAATGGTGTAATAATTTACTAGAAATACAGAGTTGATTTCAAGCAAAACTGGGTAAAAATTTCACTTTCTTTCTAATTCAATGTTACATCTATTATAACAGAGTTGTCACCCTAGAATATTCAATATCCTGTATAATTAAAATTTCATCATAGCCTCCCATGATTGGTTTTCTGCAGTGCTCTTTGATTCAATTATGATCAGCTCATTTAAAATCTCAACTGTATATGAAACATTTATTGGTTCATAAATCAATGTATACATAGAATATAGAGGACAGCTATGACTCTTAGGATATGTGGACTTAGTGCGATGTAAACTAGGAGTTGAAGAATAAAGGAGATTTTCAAATTACAAAAAAGTCATGCTTTGCAAAGGGTCAATAATGATGTGCTAGGAAAGTAGCAACTAGCCTGATAAAGTCAGACTGTTGGTTTCCTGGGTACAAGGTTGAATATTTCATCCCTGGATGAAAAATCCAGCTATAATTCTGGAAAGTTGAGAATTATAGGTTGGGGGTAGGCACAGCAAACTATCATAGATTATTCTCTATTCTTATTCCTCCACCCCAATGTATTTGAAAAACATCGCAGAGGGATTCAATATTGTTATAACAGGAAATTCCAACTTGGAAATACAGAAAGCGGGTAATCATATTCTTCTCCATAATAACTATTTTTAAGTATGATAGTCTAATGAAGCAAGTTTTAAATTCAAATTCACCAAGCATTCATTTAGTATCTAGTACGTGACAGTCCCAGAGCTAAGTGTGTTCCTATATATCACCAAACTTAATTCTCACTAAAGAAATATTTTAATATGCATTAAGGTTATTGAGTGAATATCAAAAGTGAATGAAAAAAAACAAATTCATAGATACAAAGAATAGAATGGTAGTTGCCAGAGGTGGGGAATGGGGTTTAAGGGATAGGGAATGGGCAAAATGGGTGAAATGTGGTTTAATGGTACAAACTTCCAGTTATAAAATAAGTAAGTCAAGGGAACATGATGTCTAGCATGGTGACTACAGTTAATAATACAAGAAGAGTAGATCTTAAAAGTTCTCATCACTGGAAAAAATTATAACTATATGTGGTGATAAATACTAACTAAACTGATTGTGATGATCATTTTGTAATATATACAGATAATGAGTCGTTATGTCGTACATCTGAAATTAATATAATGTTATATGTCAATTATATCTCAATCAAAAAAGTGAATAGAGTAAACCCTGTTTGCAAGCAAGAGCACTTTATAACTCTCCAACAATCCCCATTCATCATTTATCTTCAAGGCAGAAAAAATGTGAATGTTCAGATATAGGCATTCATTTTGTTCCTGGATTTAGAGTTTAGTGGTTTTCAAGCTTTAGTGTACATGAGAATTTCCTGGTATTGTGGTACCAACACAACTAGGAAAATTTGTACTTGAAAAGATGTATGTGACTTTTCAAGCTTAATATTACTTAAACATAATATTCATCATATACACTTACTTTGGAACTAACCTTTGAGTAATATGTTATTGCACTGTATTTCCATTTATTTCTACCTACTTTCAATTATTTTTTTTTATTTTTAAAACTCAGAATTTATTTTAAAAAATATTGCCTTAGGTTAGAGTGTCAGAATCTTAACTGCAGAGATAAATCAGAACCCAACAATCTCACTACATTCTTATTAAAAGAAAACATGTTCACTTTCTGATGCTGGTGAACTTTTCATTCATTCAACATTTACTGAACATTAACTTTGTGACAAGGACCGAACTAAACCCTAAACATCTCTACCACTTTCCTGGTACCTCTTATATATAGTTTTAATTTACATATTGTGTTAGAGTTAGGTGTGCACATAACTTATCTCTCCTGCTCAACATGATCTACCCAAAGCAAAGGGTACTTGGTGCTTTGGAAATTCCTAGAAGCAACTAATGAAGGAAAAAACATCTGGGGACCACTATCCAGTAAAAGTATACCTGCTTGTACTATTGTAAAACACATGTGCTTTTTGAAAAAGTGAACATATAGCCATATATTTTAGGTATTTAAAAGATAAATTTTGGTTATACTTCCTGTGTGATTTATTTTTATTTTTTCTTGGTCTTCTACTTATTTTATTTAGGTTCAAGAATATTAAAAATATATGCTGCTTATACAAAATTCAATCCTTCTAGAATTATAAAAAGCAAAAAAAGTGAAAGTCCTTTCAAATCCCATTGTTCTGTAGACTACACCATTAACAGATAATTGTATATCCCTCCAGACTTTTACCTATTCATATATAAATATCCACATTTATATACTTTGCCAAAATGTAACCATACTCTACACACTACCATGCAACTTTCTTTAGTATTTTTTACTTATATATAATGGGCATCCTTCTGTGTTAGTACATATAATTCTGTTTCATTGTTAGTAATGGCTGTATTATATTCATTATATGGATATTTTATAACTTTTTTATTTCATAATTGAATATTTAGATGCATTTCCAAAGGTATGTGCATATATATGCCTGTGTGTTTATTCTGAGAGGTGCTTAGTTAAAAGTATGCACATTTTAATTATAGTTAGATATGCCAAAATGCTTCCCCAAATATTTGTGCCAATTTATACTCTCAACCAATGGTAAATGAGCCAATTTCTGATTTATCTCTAAAATTCTTAATTCATAATGTAGTAAAATAAACACAGAATTATGTCCACAGCAATATTTTGTTTTCATTAACAAAAAAATCTCATATTATAATGTATTTCATACGGCTCCCATAAATACCTAAACACTCACTGAGGCAGTCATCTCACTTCTCTGAATTTATATTACTTAAATTGACTGGTTTTAATAGTTTTTTATATCATCTTTATACTATGTCCATCAGGATTAAAGTGTATTCCTTTAGGAGTATGCATTTCTTGATAACTAACTCTCCGAACATTCATTCAACCTCTTAGCCAGAGATAAAGAAATTATTAAAGTTAATTCATTTCCCCATGGTTGTAGCACAGCATGACAGAGTCCTCAGTTTCTCTAGCATGAGGAACAGAGGAAGAAGCCAGTAGCAACCACAACCACCAGAGGCTGGGGCAGCAGGGGTGGGGAGGGGTGGGAAATCTTTGAGTGGAAGGAGCCACTAAAGTGTTCAATAATATTATGACCGACCCAATAAACACTTTAGCGATCTCTTCTTACTTGACTTTCCTATGACTTCCTATAACTGTGACCAACCTCTTTTTCTTGAAACATTCCTCTTTGGATTTGGATAAAGCACCCATTCCAGGATTTTCCCCCTACATCTCCTACTGTTTCTTCTCCATTAGGTTGTGGACTTTCATTCTCTCAGAACTTTAAATGTAGTCCCTAAGATTTTGACCCTGTCCCTCTTTTTTTCCCCTCCCACTCTATTCATAGTTCATAATAGTTTCATTCACACTCCAGACTTCAATGATCACTTTTATGCAGAAGACTCAAAATCCATATTTAGAATTCAGACCTCTCTCAGATTAACAAATTCAACTGCTAAGGTCTACCTCTACCTAGATGACATGAACTCGTCATGTCCATGAACTTTCATAGCACCTATTTCTTATTTTACTATACCCCTCACATTTAGTAATCAAGCCCTATTGAGTCTACCCCTTATATCACATTAAATTTCTTCTCTCTAGCCTCAGTTTAAATCTTTATCATTTCTTCCCTGAATATCTCAGTAGTAGTTTAATCTCCCTTCCTCTACTAAGTCCTATCCAATGGATACTATATAATATAACTAATGATGTCTAACTAAAATTTAATTCTGATAATGGAACTTCTACATCTTAAATTCTTTCAGTTTTTTTCAATATTTTTTTTCTTAGTGATATTCTTAGAGGTAAATCTTAGGGAAAAAAAGTTGCCATGTTAAGGTAAAACAATAATCCCAGTGGAATTTTTATTAACACAGAGCCAAAGTATATTTGGGAAAAATATACTTTTGTAATATTTCATCTAAGAATATATTATACCATTCTATTGATACAAAATTTTAAAATATTTTTCAACAAAATTTTATACTTATACTTCACATTTCTCACTAAAGCCATTCTTAGGTATTTTATGTTTATGGCTCTTCTGAATGAGATCTCTCTTTGCCATTATATTTTTTACTATTGGTAAATATAAAAATTATAATTACTTAGATGCACATCATCTACCTTGGTACCTTTATATGATTTGATGCAAGATAATTCAAATAATTTTTAATCAACTTACTCTGATTTCCTAAGCACATAGTTCACCATTCTTAATGTACATGTATATTAATGTAAACATAATTTATATAGTTATATTTTTAAACTGGAAATAATCCAAATTATAATACATACTGTTAGTGGAATATATATAGTCATTACAATTATGCTGAGAAAGAATTTATAAAAACATAAGACCTTACATAACCATGTTTAAGTGAGGAAAAGTATTAATTTAAAATGTATATACTTTCCTAAATTTCAATATTTTCTATAACAAAGACATTAACTTTATAATCAAATATCATATATTTAAACATGATTACAACTATCTTTTAAAATATGCATGGAACATGCTTTTTTAAATGAAGCTATAGAAATATGTAATTGTGATTGTACTTGGATATTGGGATTAGAGATGATTTCTTCTTTTCCCAAAATGTCTGTTATGATCATGTGGTATTCTTTAATGGGAAATTTATTTTTAGATCTTTATTCATCATTACTGGCTCCCTATCTCCTCATGATAAAATCTAAAATGTTAAGCACTGCAGCGAAGGACCTTCTTAATCTGATTCTTATTTACCTTTCTAGCTTCAACTTCTACATGCTTACACGTATAAGGTGTGCTCTGGCCAAATCGAACTAATTCCAGCTTCTCTTATGCTTCTTATTCTTCTACGCCTTTATGGCTTTTGCTCTGCCTGAAATACTCATTCTCTACACTACCTCCTTGCTTCCCAAATCATCCACTAATATTCTGCTAAAGAGACATCTTCCATGGGAAGATTTCTCAGCCTGCCCTCATCCTCCAACAAACACCATATTGAGTTAGTTGCTTCCCCTCTGTGCTTCCTAAGTAGCATGTATTTGTTTCAACTGTAGCTCAAATATGATTGTATTATGATTGATGGTTTACTTGCTTATTGTTGAGATTATATATTATTTGTCTCCACATCTTGACGTCTCACACTCCAAAAAAGTATGTTAAGTGGAATGACTAGAATAGAGAAATATAGAAATTGTTTTATGTCAAGTAAAGCCACTAATACCACCTTTAATAAAATTTAATTATCTGAATGTTTTAAGTGAAAGTATGTGCTCTCTTGGTTCAGTTACTAGGTATTTCATAGTAGATCAGATCTCTGAACTATTTTTTTCCAAAATTAATAATAAGAGATTTAAATCTCCCTATCAGAGTTTGGGAAAAAATTAAGATACTGTTATTTTCAAAGGAAAAGTAATTCAAATATTTTAAGACATACATAAAAGCATTTTAATAGTTCTTAGATGTAATCTGCTGGTGATAAAACTATATGAAAGGGAATTTCAAATAATGGCAGCCTAAATTATTCAGAGAAGCCATCCTACTGAAAGCAACTAAATATTCAGGATAAAATATTAAAACAATTATCTTAAAAGCCTGAAAATCTGACAAGATAATGGGGGACTTCGAGGACAAATTCTGGAGAAAACTTAAACCCAGAGAGGTGAACAGAATATTGAACTTTGTTTTTGTTCTAAAAGCATTTGCTGACACAACTGTGGACATAAATTCGGATAACTTGTAGGGCAAGGAAGACAGAAATTAAGGACCAGGATGTACATAAGATAAGGAGTGTTATAGTATCTACGTTAGCCCAGAGAACTGCTAAGGAGTTTGACACGTCACCAACCAGGACAGAAGGAAAACGGGAAAAGAAAAAATTCCTATAAACTTGTGGTTTGATACTGGACATCCTGCAGAGTTTCAGCTGGGTATACTGGGCAGCCTAGCAGTCAAGAACCCTCAAGTCTTGAATTTGGTTTAAAGTGGTTTACAATTAGTAGTATGCAGAAACTGGCAGATATAACTAGAAATCTATCATGAAGGAAGGCACTTTCATTCAAGATTTCGAGAGATCCTGACAAATATTATTTTCAGGGTAATGATCAACGCAAGTCAAAAAAATCTGGTGCTCATGGAAATATGGAGCTGTGATCAAAAACCAGCAGGAACATCCTTGCAGACTTTAGACTCTAGAATTATCAGACAGAGATTTAATATATTTAAAGAAATAAAAAAGCAAGCTTGAAAACATTTTCAGGAAACAAAAAAATAATAAAAAATGTCATAGCAGATTTGAATAATAATTAGAATTTTTAAAATGAAAGACATAGTAAGTAAACTAAAAAACTCAAAGGATACTTTTAACAGCATACTGGACACAGAGGAAGACAAAATAAGTAAAACTGAAAGATAATAAGAAATTGTTCATAAAACAGTACAATGAGACAAGAATGGAACCCAGAGATAGTGAGGACTTGAGTGAGAAGACAGTGAGCACTTTAATGTGCCAAAAAGAAATAAATGCCAACCTAGAAATCTACAGCTAGAAAAATATCTATCAATAATGACATTTCAGACAAACAAAAACTAAAATATTTCATCACCAGCTGAAGTAGAGATAAAGGAAGTCATTTCATAATGTTAAGTCTCAATTTAGCAGGAAGACACTACAAATTTAAATTTGGTTAAGTAGCTAAATAAAAAAAAAAAAGAGCCTCAAAATATATGAAGCAAAAAACTGACTGAAATCCAAGGAGAAGTAAACAATTCACCATTCATAGTGGGACTCTTTACCTTAACTTTCTCAGCCACGTGAAATAACAGGAATAAAAAAGAATACAGAATATCTGAACAACACAATTAACAAATGACTTAACAAACATATACAGAGTACTACTACAGACAATTTCAGAATACTGTCTTTTCATGAACATGCACAACATTTACAATGACTGACAGCCTACAATACTATGAGAGTGAATGATATGCAGCTACTCACAACAATGTGGATGAATCTCACAAGTAATCATATTTAGAAAAAGATGGCAAAACCAAAGAGTATATGCTGTATAATTCCATATATATAAAGCATAAGAACAGCAAAACTAATCAAGGCTGTTAGAAGTCAGAATAGTGATTACCCTTGATTATGACTGGAGCTTCTGCATCTGACAATGTTCTGTGTCTAGATCTGTGTGCTAGTCACATAGGTATGTTCATTTGTGAACATTTGTCCACCTGTACATTTATGATGTGTGAACTTTTTGACATGTATATTATACTTCAACAAACAAAAAATTTTTCAAAGAATGACTATATGATGGGCTGCAAAAAAAATTTCAACAAATATCAAAGAATTAAAAACACTGGATATGATTTGATGACAGTGGGCTATAACTAGAAATCTATAACCATAAGTTATGGATTATCTCTATGTTTAGAATATCTCTATGTATTTGGATATTGAAAAAAAATTCTGAATAACCTGTGAGTCAAAGAAGATATCACAAAGGAAATTAGAAAATATATTGAATGTTTGATAAAGAAAATATTACATATGAAAATTTGTAATGGAATATTGAGACTTTCTTTATGTCCCAGACTGTTTAATTTTGGTAAATGTACCATAGGCATTGTAAAAGAGTTTGGATTCTGTAGTTGTTGGGTGATTTAATAAACATACACACGTTTGTTATTCCTATTATTCAAATCTGCTATATCTTTATTGATTTTCTTTTGTCTCCTTGTTCTCTTTCTGAACAAAGTATGTTAAAATTTCCCATTCTGGTTATGAATTTCTCTATTTCTCCTTGGAGTTCAGCCATTTTGCTTAATGTAGTTAAAGATGATATTATTGTGATGAAATTTATAATTGTTTTATCTTCCTGTTGGATTGACTCTTTTATCATTATGTAATGTCTTATTTTATCCATAAGATTTCTTATCTTAAGGTCTAGTATAAGTGATATTTGTATAGCTAATTATACAGTTTCCTTTTGATAAATGTTTGCATGGTATCTCTTTCCATTCTTTAACTTTCAACCATTCTTTGTGCTTTTAGTAAAGGTGTATCTCTAATAAATGACATATGGTTATTTAATTTCTGATCAGTCTGTCTTTATTAATTGGAATGTTTTGTCTTTTATAATTACATAACTACTGATATACTTGGATTTAAATCTGTCAACTTACTATTTTTTTATTCTATCCTTTTTTTTAACTTTTATTATTATTTATGCCTACAGCACCTGGTCTTCCTAGGTGGCCTCCCATCCAAGTACTAACCAGGCCTGACCCCGCTTAGCTTCCAAAATCAGACATTGAGCTTGTTCAGAGTGGCATGGCCGTAGACCATGGACCGTGGCTCCACGGGGCATGAACCCAGGACCTTCTGCATGTAAAGCAGATGTGCTAATCGCTACACTATAAAACCATGTCCTAGCATAGCCTTTCTATGCTTGCCCTTTTTCCCTTTCTTGCCTTGTTTTAGATTAAGTATATTTTTACCCTATTGTCTCCTCATTATTAACTTATTGGTTATACATTCTTTTAATATTTTAAATGGATTATCCTAGAAGATAAAACATGAATTCTTAACTTATTAAAGTCTAATATAAAATTTTACTTTTACCACTTCCAGGACAATGCAATGGCCTTAAAGTCCTTTAATTCTATTTACCTTGCTCCATATTTTTTGTTATTGTTCTTATATTTTTCAGTCTTTTATATTTTAAATTCTACTATGCATTATTGTTGTTGTTTTATTCACTGAATATATTACCTCCTCTGCTTCCTTCCTTTTAGACTTCCTTCTTTCTTCTCCTTCTTTCTTTCTTTCTTTCTCTTCTTCCTTCCTCTCTCCCTCCCTCCCTTTCTCCCTCTCTTCATTTCTTCCTTCCTTCCTCCCTTCTTTCCATCCTTCCTTCCTATCTATGCCTCTACCTGAGAATATTTCCCATATATCTAAAGAAATCTCTTGATATTTCCCTCAGTGCAGATCTGCTTGAGATGCATTTCCTCAGTGTTGGTCATTTGAAAGTATTTTTATTAACCTTCCTTTTCGAAAGATATTTTTGCTAGATATGAAATTCTAGGTTTGCAGCTGTTTTCTTGAAGCTCTTTGAAGATGTCATTTCACTGTTTTCTGGCTTCCCTTTTTTGCGGGGGAGCTTACAATACTGTGAGCTCATTTGAAAATAATAAGTCTTATTTTCTGGTTGTCAAAATATGGTTCATTATAAAAACTAATAAAATCAAAATTTATTCCAAAAAAGAGAAAAAATACCAATATGAGGTATATAAAAAGAAACACCACTATAGTACCTGCATCATTAAAATAATAATAAGAAATATCATAAACAACTTTAAGCCCATATATTATACAATTTAGATTAAATGCACAATTTATTAGAAATCATAATTAACTAAACTGATATAAACTAGAAAGTAATCTGTATATTTCCATAACTATTGTAGATTTTTAATTTATAGTTTAAAACATTTTCATGAAGAGAATTCTATTCTATTAAGGCTTTATTCTCAATTATTCTAAATGTTTATGGGAGAAAAAAATACTAATTTACAAAAACGTTCCAAATAACTGAAAAACAGTAATACTTCTCAACTTACTATATGAGGCTAGCATAGACTTGACAACAAACCGTGACAAAAACATTACAAGAATATCTAATAGCCAAAATATACAAAGAACTCATACGACTCAATAACAACAACAACAAAAAAACAATCCAATCAAAAGATGGGAAAAGGACCTGAACAGACATTTCTCCCAAGAAGACATACAAATGGCCAACAAACATATGAAAAGATGCTCAACATCACTAGCTCTTAGGGAAATGCAAATCAAAACCACAATGGGATACCATCTCACACCTGTTAGAATAGCTATAATCAACAGGACAAATAATAACAAATGTTGGAGAGGATGCGAAGATAAAGGAACTCTCGTCCAGTGTTGGTGGGACTGCAAATTGGTGCAGCCACTATTGGAAAACAGTATGGAGGTTCCTCAAAACACTAAGAATCGATCTACCATATGATCCAGAAATGTCTCTACTGTATATTTACCCCAAAGACTAGAAAACCCATATCCAAAAAGATATTTGCACACCAATGTTCATAGCGGCATTATTCACAGTGGTTAGGACATGGAAGCAACCGAAGAGTCCTACAACGGACAATTGAATAAAGAAGCTGTGGTACATATATACAATGGAATATTACTCAACCATAAGAAGAGATGAAATACTACCACTTACGACGACATGGATGGACCTCGAGATAATCATGCTAAGCAAAATAAGCCAGACAGAAAAAGTTAAAAATCACATGATATCATTTATATGTGGGATATAAACCTAAAAGCAACAAATGAACAGGACAAATAGATATTCATGGACATGGATAATAGATTAGTGGTTACCAGAGGGTAAGGGAAAGGGGGGAGGAATGTGGTAGATGGGGTAAAAGGGGTCAAATATGTGATGATAGAAAGAAATCTGACTATGGGAGGGGAACACGCAATGCAATATATATATATGCCTTATTGTTAAATTGTACAGCTAAAACTTACTGGATTTCATTAACTAATGTCATCAAAAAAAATTTTTTTTTTTTTACATTACAAGAGTGGAAAATTACAAGCCAATTGCTATCATAAACACAGATTTTTAAAATTCTAAGCAAACTGTTAGGAAACTAAACACAGTAATATAAATAAGGATAATATGTTACAACCAACTTGGGTTTATTCCAAGAATGCAAGATTGGTTTATTATTAATAAATCAACTAATATAACTCATAATTTGAATAAAAGAATATAAAAGGATAAAAATCATATGGTCACCTCAATAAACAGAAAAATGTTTGATAAATTTAACACCCATTATGATTTTTTAAAAAAACTTTTGGTAAATTAGAAAGGGAAGAAAACTTCCTTAACCTGATAAAGGGTCTCCGAAAAAAAATCAAATAATATATTTTATGTTAACTATCAAAAAAGTTTATCTCTAAGATTAGGAATATGACAAGACTACTCATTATCTTTATTTCAACTTAACAGTGCACAAAACCATATAACAAGAAAACTATATGATTAGAAAGTTAAAAATAAATAAATAAACTAACATGGAGATAGCATGACAGTATATGCAAAAAATATAAAATAATATTAAAATGTTAAATTTTAAAATAAATTTAGCAAGGACACTGGATAAAAAGTTAATATAAAAATCAATTTTATATCTATATACCTACAATGATAAATTATAAATCTAAATTTTAAAATAGCAACAAAATATCAAATATCTAATGCAAATTGTATGATATCTCTACACACACTCATGCAAACACATACAAACATTGGAAGAAAATAAATAAAATAAATGGAAGAATATATCACGTTAATGGAAGAGATGTTTATGGACATATTGTCATTATATCGATAAATTCCATATTTTTTATAGTCAATAAAAATCCAAATAAAATATGTTAAGTGCCCCATAGTTTCCACAGATTTAATGTAATACCAATTAAAATCAGAGCAGGTTTTCTTTTTTTAGTAAAAATTGACAAACTGATTCTACAATATATATAGAAGTGTAAAGGCCAAAAAATAGCTAAATTAATCTTGAGGCAGAACAACAAAGTGAGAAAACTGACACAAATGTATATTAACATGTATTAAAATTTACTAAGAATGACAAAAGAATAGATAAATAGACAAACAGAACAGAGAATCCAGAAATAGACACACATATCTAGTAATTTGGTTTATGACAAAGGTAACAATGCAGAGTAGTGAGAAAAGGATGATCTTTTTATTAAATGGCACTGTGTATGCAGAAAATCCAACTGGATTTACACATGGCAAAAATGAACCTCAGCTCCTACATTACATCATACTTTAAAAAATAAGTTCAAGTGGATTTAAGAATCTATATGTGCAAGTTAAAACAAGAAAGCTGCTGGAATGATGGCAACCAATAATCAGATATGGCTATTTAAACTTAAGCTAAAATTAATTAAAATTAGTAACATTAAGAATTCAGTCCCACAGTTTCAACTAGCCACATATCAAGTGCTCAGTAGCCATATATCTTAAATATGTAGATATAAAAAATTTCCAACATATCAGAAAGTTCCATTAGACAGCAATATTCTAGAAGATAATTTGGGGCATATGTTCAGTTCATAATCTTGAAGTAGGCTACATTTTCTTTAAAAGGACAGAAAGAGTATTAAGTAAAAAAGAAAATATTTTAAACTGGTTTGCGTTAAAATTAAAAGTTTCTGTTATTCAAAAGACATCATTAAGAAACAAAGAATATTTCTATGTACTACTACGGATCGATTGCAAGTTTATATTTTTTTAAGTGACAAAATTAAAATGGAGAAGAATATATTGTATGTTATAATTTATCTGAAAAATTTTTAAAAACTATTTATTTTGCAATTGCAACAAAAAGAATAAAATACCTAGGAATAAATTTAATAAAGGATGTGAAGGACCTATACACTGAAAACTACAAGACGTTATTGAAAGAAATTGAAAAAGACACACAAAAAAATGGAGAAAAATATTCTGTGTTCAGGGATTGGAAGAATACATATAGTTAAAATGGCCTCATTACCCAAAGCAATAATATAGATTAAATGCAATCTCCATGAAAATTCCAATGGCAAATTTTTAAAGAAATAAAACAAAAACAAATTTCATCAGATCTGTATGAAACACAAAAGACCCCAAATAGCCAAAGCAATCCTGAGAAAAAAGAACAAGGCCAGAGTTATCATACTGTCTAACTTCAAGTTATACTATAAAGTGACAATAATCAAAACAGCATGGTAATGTCAGAAAAACAGACACCAATGGGGCCCAGAAATAAACCCGCATATATATGGACAAATCAGACTTAACAAAGGAGCGAAAAACATACAACAGAGAGAAGAAAGCCTCTTCAATGGTTCTGGGAAAATTGGAAAGCCACATGCAAAAGAATGAAAGTGACTGCTATCTGTCACTATACACCAAAATTAATTCAAAATAGATAAAAGACCTAAATATAGGACCTGAAACAATAAATTGCATAGAAGAAAACATAGGTACTAAACTCATGGACCCTGGTTTTAGAAAGGATTTGATGATTTGACCTCAAAGGCAAAGGAAGTAAAAGCAAAAATAAATGAATGGGACTATATCAAACTAAAACACCTGCACAGCAAAAAAAAAAAAAAAAACACCAACAAAAGAGGCAACCAACTGAACGAGAGAAGATGTTTGCAAATAATACCTCCAATGAGGGGCTAATATCCAAAATATATAAAGAACTCATACAACTCAACAACAACAAAACAAACTAATTAAAAAATGGGCAGAAGACCTAAACAGACACTGCTCCCAAGAAGACATACAATAGGCCAACAGACATATTAAAAGATGCTCAACTTCACTAGGTATTAGGAAACTGCAAATCAAAATCACAATGAGACACTACCTCACGCCTGTAAGAATAGCTATTATCTACGAGTAATAAGTGTTGGAGATATTGTGGGGGAAAGAGAACCCTCATATGCTGCTGGTATAAATGTAAATTGGTACAGTCACTATGAAAAACAGTATGGAATTTCCTCAAAATATTAAGAATAGAATTACCATATGACCCAGCAATCCCTATTCAGGGTAACTACCCAAAAAACTTGAAAACATTTATCCATAAAGATATATGCACCCTGATGTTCAATGAAGCTTTATTCATGGTGGCCAAGACATGGAAACACCTGAAGTGTCCTTTGATAGATGACTGGATAAAGAAGATGTGGTACATATATACAATGGACTATTACTCATCCATAAGAAAAGATGAAATATTGCCGTCTGCAACAACATGGATAGATCTTGAGATAATCATGCAAGCAAAATAAGTCAGACAGAAAAACTTGAGAACAATATGATTTCACTCAAAAGTGGGATAAAAAACTGAAAGCAACAATGAACAAGACAAACAAAAACTCATAGACACAGACAACAGTTCAGTGGTTACTAGAGGGAAAGTGGGATGCGGGAAGGTTGATAAGGGTAAAGGGGTCAAGTATACAGTGACAGAAGGAGATTTGACTTTGGGTGGTGAACACACCATGCAATATATGGATGATGTATTATTGAATTATACACTTGAAATCTATATGATTTGATTAAAAATGTCATCCCTATAAATCTAATTTTTTAAAAATTTGAAAATTTAGATGAAATTAACATTTCTGGAAACACAGAATTTACTGAAATAAAACAAGAATAAAAGTATGAATAATTTTATTACTAATAAAGAAATTTGAGATCATGGTTTCAAACT
>NW_006443124.1:4850209-4869531 GCF_000325575.1 Pteropus alecto
CTAGAGCAGCAGTCCCCAACCTTTTTGGCACCAGGGATCAGTGCTCCTATGAGAATCTAGTGCCTGATGATCTGAGGTGGAGCTGAGGTGGTGATGTTAGCACCGGGAGCGGCTGCAAATACAGATGAAGCTTCGCTGGCTAGCCCGCCACTCACCTCCTGCTATGTGGCCAGGTTCCTAATAGTCCCGGCCTGCAGTCCAAGGGTTGAGGACCCCTGTTCTAGAGAATAAGAATTGTTTAATGATACCAGCATAACCTTAATACCTAACTCTTACAAGAAAGGAAAATGACAGACTAATCTCAAGTGATGAATATAGGTGCAAAAACCCGATATTAAGATGTCTTAATTAGTTGCTTTTATTTTATATGAACATCATTTTGAGTCTGCACAAAACAGCTATAAACTTTGCTCAAAGATTCTAAAGAATAAGCATGAAGTGCCTGAATTCAGAGAGTACAATTTTACATGTATGTCATTAGAGCTCTGCTACGAAAACAGTATATATGTAGATGGCTCTGGGAACAGCCAAGAATTTGGGATGGGACACAAAGGTATTTCTCTTTCTCTGCAGCTCAGGAATATATGATTGCATATTCATTCCTAGATTCCAAGACAAGTTCCAGATGAATAAACAATGACCTTCTGTGTTTATAGCTTTAGGAGGAAATTATTATCCTAATTCTTTTTCATAAATGCAGTATAAAAGAGACATGTAACTTATTTCTATCCTGAACCATTCTCATCTCATAAATTAAAATTAGGAACACAATGAATAACCACCTTATCATTTAGTTTCAGTTTTTAAGAATAATCCTTACCAACAAGTTCCTTACTTCCCATAACACTTTAGTCAGAATCCTAGACTGTGATCTATATTCATTTGATGTTCTGCCAAAAGCTATTTCTGATATTCATATCATATGCATTTGGACAATGTAAAAACCTTTTAGCAATTTAGTCCACCTTCATCCCAATACAGCTAAGTGTACTTAGTCTCTGGAATATTATTGTTTCCCTCTAACTGCAAACACTGAAGGCAAGAAAAATCAATAGGTCATTAACATTATCAGATATGTTGTCAAAACTTTCCCACTCATACATTTCCCAGATATGGCTTTTCCCTTCTGTCCATTCAAGTTTTGATGTTCTTTTTCTTCCATTTTAATAGTTTGAGGTTTCTCTATTATAAAACAAATACTACTGTACTTTCTACATTTTTAAAATCTGAATATATTTCATATGTCATGCAAAGCTTTCTTAGTTACGACACTCCAAAGTTTTTCCAAGTATGGTTACCAACTTCAAAGTCAAATAGACATAAAGAAACATCTAATTAGCCTATGTAAAAGTCTACTTATAAAATATATGTTAACAAATAAAAACACCTAGAATGCCAAAAAAACATTCTACCACTCTGTTAATACTTGATACTGCAAAGGGGAAATATCTTATACCCTATATATCCTGGCAAAAGAAACTGCTATGATTCCAGAAAAATAACAGCAGTATAACATTTGTATGTTCAACTTATAATTTTCATGTGGACTATTTAATAAGTCAGTTGTATGCTGTTGTGCATGTTTGCCACATTAATATTCATTATCTAAAAACTGCCAATGCAATTAATTTTAAATGTGAAGTAGAAATTTATATCTCAGAGGTACTATCTTAGATACCAACCTAAAGAAAATTCTATTGCCTATCAAGAATCTTAACAGAATAAACTGACATGAGACACATGTTGTCTGTTGCACAGTGAGTCAATTCTGTTTATATTTGTTAAATATTATCAATAGGAGATATATAGATATAAACGTCTTCTTGAATATCTTAAACCAACAAATTTTAGTACTGTAAACTATGTTAAAATACGCTGTAAACTAAAATAAGACAGAAGAGCTTAGAATTTTAACAAAATATAAACACATATATGTCAACATGATTCTGTATGATTCAAGTTATAGTTAAAATTATTATAGAATTGTACTCTTTTTAAGGGTTTTTGTTTTATAAAATTCAAGCAATAAATATCTTATTTCTAGAATCCTGTAATTGTTATTAAGGCATTCAATGAAACACTATGATAAGCAATCTTTTCTAAAGAATCAAAATTAGATCTATATGCAATTGGATAGGAAGAAGTAAATAATAAATGCCTGTGTGAATTACAAATACTCCAGCTTTATAAAAGTTATTTTACCATGTTTTTGGACATCACACTTTCTTTATATATAAGGAAATATCCAGCCCAGAAAAATCATTAGCAGACAATAGACTACCTAAAACTTGAAATATCAACGATGATGGAAAAAGATTGTTCAGCCGAGTGAATGGGATGGCACAATATTCCTGCATGTATGAACAGTATATCTCTGTTACTTTGTTTATCTCTCATATAAGTTAAAAAATTTGGCCTGGGGAACATTTTTTTCTGTTATTAGCTATATTTTTCCTTTTAAATAGCTAGTTTTTCTTCTAACTTCCAGATTGATTGGTCTTGTTATCATTTACTTATATTTCTTTTCTAGTCTAGTCAAAATGTTTCTTAAACAATTCCTGATTCTCAAACTTCATAGACACTACTTGTATTTTTATCTCTCCTTGTTACAGAAAGCAATGAAATAAAAAAATGAATGGTGAATTTTCTTGATAGGAAGAGAATTTACATATTAAGAGTTTTGATATTTGAAATTTCAAATAACATATTGTGTACCAATTTTCTCTTTTTAAAAAACTACATTTTAATTTGTATTCGCTGTAAATTTCACAATGTAATGATGTGCATCCCTAATAATCACTTTGTTATCTACAGGAATTGGACTCATATTTAGCCCCAGAACAGCACTGAGCTTTTCCATGCTTGCTATAGGACCAGAAAATCTCTCTGTTGTGTTGTTTCATTATTATACATCATGAGGAAGAAAATAATCATCAAAATAATAAATTAGAAAGTGACCTTTAAACTGTTAACTATATACACACATGTAAAATAGAAAAGTAAGTTAATGTTTTTCCCTCTATGTTGAACAGTTACCATCCAATTCATATATTCAAATTTTTATTTATTCATTCATTCAAAAAGTACTTACTAATCATATCATATATACTGATCTCTACTATGTCATGTGAAAATATTAAATGTGCAAAATTATAATGAATGAAAATCTATTTTATTTGCAGTTAACATTATTATTTGAAGGAAAATAACTTACAACCCGTTTTCTCCCTCATTACCTGGAATAGTAAAATAAGGAATCTTCCTTCCTTTCCCTAATTTCTGCATACCTTCTTCCCTTCTATCCATGATCTCTATGAAAATTCAGAAAGTAATACTGTAAAATTGTTATCCCAACTGCTCCCACTCCATTCAAAAAGTTTTGAAATGCCAAGGGCCACTCTGGATAAATTGAAGTGTTTGAATAATTTAATATTTATTGGATGCATTACTCTCAAGTATGATATTTATGTAATTCTAAGTATATTGGCTTCTAAAATAATAAGATTATTAATTCCAAGTTGAAAAGACTTTAAATGGAACACATCCATGTTTCTGATATAACAATTACTTATCTTCTTTGTGAAATATATCAATTCAAACACAAAAAAAGATTATCAAGTCCTATACACAATAGTGTTATTGTCTATCAGCACAAATAGGTGCTTTGAGACATGCTTATAATTTCTATGTACTTACAAACACTGAGTGGAGTGTTATGCTTTAAAAGACTTTTTTGACAAATGGTATTCAGGATTAGTATAGCCTAGAGAATATGCTGCATTTTATTAAATGGTATATCATTCAAGAGTCAATTCAAATGCCATCTCTATCACAAAGCCTTCTCTAATTCTCTCCTCCACACTCACATGTTCTTCCATGTTTTCTCTCTCCCTTCTTTAAATAGCCATTATAATTTACTTTTACATTTTTTAGGTTATCATCATTTTAATCATGCATCGTAAAATTTGAATAAATGTCTCATCTTCCATGATATTAAGCTCGTATTGTGCAATGATACATATTTTTCATTCCCGCTTTAGGTATCAGAATGCTTTACACATATCTGTTGCTCAAAATATTTTTTTGAATGAAGGGATATTTGCTTTAAGAAATTCCTTCAAGAAATTCCTAAAAGGAATTATTTAAAGACATTTCAGGTCATTTATTTTCTGTGCCAGAAATTTTGGCACTTTATTATTTTTAATTTTTGACCTTTATGCTATATTACTTTTATTGTTCTTCAATTTGTTTGAATTTCTTATCCTTGTTTCTCAAAAATAAACTATAATCTCTTTGAGGCCAAGAACAATCTTTTAATACTTTTATACTCCCAGTAAGGCACAGGGATTGCTAAACATGAGTGTTTAACTCAATGGATTAAATGTTGCCAAAGGCTCTTCTAAGACATAGCCGGTGGCCATCTCCTGGTCAAGAGAATCAAATCCCATAAAATTTGCTTACCATGACATTGATATTTGCATGCTCTCCTTTCCTATTCCGAATCTGAATATGGGAGATTGGCAAACTGAGTCCTACCCCAGCAGCCAGATTTCTCAGGTCAGCAGCATTGTATTCCCCACGCAGAAGCAAACTGTTATTATCAGAACCAAGTCCTAGAGAGGCCCGATAAAGATAGGTCTGAGAAAGTCTCTCAGTCGTAGTGACATCTATTGTGGCTGATGTCATGCAAGGATTTGAAGCCATGTTCCTTCCACACCTCGGTTCCTCTGGAGAGCAATAGCAGCTCTGAGAGCAACAACCTAGGTTCTGGCACAATTTGATACACACACAAAAAAGCAAGCATCCCAGAAATAAAAAAGAAATACAGGCCAGCGCAATTACCAAATACAGGTTCTGGGCAGAAAGGTGCCCTCCTGTTTCCCAGGCATCTTCAAAGTCTGGAAGGACCTGAGAGGCAGAGTTGCTCAACAGCACACCCAGTGTGACAGAGGAGGAAAGTGATGGTTCTCCATGGTCCCGAACCACTATCACCACTCTCTGTTTAACCACATCATTGGGAAGAACTAAGCGAGCAGTACGGAGCTCTCCCATATTGGCTGAAATTCTAAAAAGGCTAGAATCTGAAGCCCGAGAGATGTGGTAGGAAAGCCAGGCATTGGAACCACTGTCTGCATCTTCTGCTACCACTTTTGTGACCAAGTGTCCCGTTCTGGCAGAGCGGGGCACTATTTCCACTGGGACAGAACCATTTCTGGGCAAGGGAAACAAGATTACTGGAGCATTGTCGTTTCTATCTACCACAAACAAGTTCACAGTCACCGCTGCACTTCTGGGAGGAATGCCACCATCTCGGGCTTCCACTTGAAAGTGAAACCCCTTGAGCTGCTCAAAGTCAAAGGAAGTTTTGGCAGTGATAGCCCCACTGGATGACTCTACTGCCACCAAGCTAGATGCTATCTGCCCTTCAGAGATAATATCCAACAGTTCATAGAAGACAAGGCCATTCTTCCCCAGGTCTGGGTCCTGGGCAAACACACGGCCTAAAGAGGCTCCAGGGCCATTGTTTTCAGCCACAAAAAGTTCCTGTTGCTGTTGAGGAAAGCTTGGTGTATTGTCATTCACATCAGCAACTGACACAGTCAGTGTCCTGTGGACGGTAAGCGGGGGTGAGCCACCATCTGAGGCGGTGATCAGGACCTGATATTCGCTGACTTGCTCCCGGTCCAGTGGCCCGTCAATCAGCAAACTGTAGTAATTGTCAAAGGAAGCCTTCATTTTAAAAGGGCCTCCACTGGACATGCTACAAGTGACCTTCCCATTGGGACCAAGGTCCTCATCCCTTACACTAAGGAGAGCAATCACTGTGCCAGGGGTGACATCCTCGGAAACTGGACTGGAGAGAGTCAGGAGGTTCACTTCAGGGGCATGATCATTCACGTCAGTCACTTCCACCAGCAGTTTGGCGGTGCTAGCTAGACCGAAGGCGCCTTCATCCCTTGCCTCGATGTATGCCTCCAACAGCGTTTCAGGCAGACCTAGCGAAGCAGCTACCCTCACTTCCCCACTTCTAGGGTGCACATGAAAGTGGTGTCGCAGCTTTGCGTGCGTGCTATTGCTTAAGAAATACCGGATTTCCCCATTAGTGCCTTCATCCGGGTCTGAGGCCTGCACTCGGAATAACACAGTCCCGTTGGGCACAGTCTCTGGCACCTTGGTGCGGTATACTGTGCGCTCAAATACAGGCGCATTGTCATTTGTGTCCACCACAATGATGGTGACTTGGGCGTCTCCAGAGCGTGCGGGCTGCCCGCGGTCCCGCGCCGTGAGCACGAGCCGGTGCGTGGCGCGCTCCTCGCGATCCAGCGCTTTCTCCAATACCAACTCTGGATATTCGCTGCCGTCGACCCGCGACCCCATGTCCAGGCGAAAGTGCTGGCTGGGGCTCAGCCTGTAACTTAGCACCCTGTTACTTCCCTCGTCGGCATCTTGGGCATTAGGGAGAGTAAAGCGGGACCCAGGCATTAGGAACTCGGGGATGTGCAGCTGCACGTCTCCGGCAGGGAAGAAAGGCGAGTTGTCGTTGGTGTCCAGGACGTGAACGCGCATCTCGTGCAGCTCCAACGGGTCCTCGAGCACCAGTTCATAGGTCAGGACGCAGGCAACTTTGGCCTCACACAGCCGTTCGCGGTCCGCTGGCTCTCGGACCACCAAGCTACCGCTGGCTAGATCCACCCCAAAGTAAGGCTCGTCGTGGCTGGAAAGGAAGCGAAAGTTCCGCAAGGACAAAGCTGCTGCTGACAGCCCCAAGTCCGCGGTAATATTGCCTACGGCTACGCCCCGCTGGGTCTCCTCCAACACTGAGTATTCTAGATGTCCAGCGGCAGAGCCGCAGGAGACCCACCAACATAGAACTGCCACCTTCCAGCCAAACATCCTCCCTATTGGCATACTCGCTCCGCCAGCGGTGACCCGGGACCATGCTCTGGACCCCTGGAGAGCACGAGCCTTGGTAAAGAGCAAGGGCCTGCCGGCCGCTGCTGCCGGCTAGAGGTGCAGAGACCGCCAAAGTTCCTCCTCCTGAATACCGAGGTTGCCCAGGGCCGGCCGGCGGGGAGCTAGGCTTGCTCGACTGGAGACTTAGCAACCGTCTGGGAAAGCGGAGCCGGCCGGGTGCGGAGGAGCGCAGCGCCGCCTAGGGGTGCAGAAACGAGGTAAACGGCCGGGTTGGGGAAGCGCTGTCTCCACTCCTCGCTGGCTGGGATCTCGCCGCGAGTCCTGGCAACGCGAGCAGGGCGGGGCAAGGAGGAGGCTCCGAGAACCTAACACACCTTCCCTTAACGGTGTTTCCTAGGACAAAGCCCCGAGGCCGCCTCAGTCTTAACCTGCACCACCTCTGCCTTAAGACTTATAACTGGGGCTGAGCTCAGCTAGTCTTCTCTCGTCAACTGTTGGAGAACGGAGCGTCTAGCTTCTGCGTTTGGACCCACGGACCCCCTACTGTGCCCGCGGAAGAGGGCGGAACTCCGAGAGGAACCGCGGGGCGGAGGCGGTAGAGGCGGAACCGTGACCGTGAACGACCACGCCTTCGAGACTTAAGGAGATAGCAGCCCCAAACCCAGTATTGTGGTGCATTCGGTGCTGGATTCCCAGCCTCTCCGCTGTGGGTTGAAGTCTCTCTTGCACCTTCTTATATCCCAGGAGCCTCCAAGATTTCAACAGAGGCGACCAGCGAGGGGCAACTTGGGGAACAGTGCCCTCCTCAAGTTTCCCCGGAACTCCCGTTTTGCGAGGCACCAAAGTGGGCGAGCGCAAGGCTTACGGTCCTACGTTCCGCTTTCCCCAGGAAGCCCTACTAGGAGTACTTGCAAGCGGCCCTTAAGGATGAGACTGGAGGTCAGGAACCAATAAATATCAAGCACCAGAAACTCAGAAAGATTGACAACTCGTCCCCAAACAGGACGTGCGAAGTGTAGCTGAGAGGAAGTACCGAGATACTCTCCAGAGTGTGACCAGAAAACTACTCTGTAAATTTACTTTCTGTAAATATTTGGAAAATAGTAATGAGCGTAGGAACAGGCTAGATGCCCATACTTTCTCCAACTTTGTTTTTTAAGCCAGGCTTAAGCACTGAAATCAGGATAGTGATCAGTTACATGAAAAACTTCTCTGAGCTACAAGAAATACCTTCAAATTCAGCCTAACACCCTACAACCAGTTGCTTTCCCTGAAAAAGAGGCGAGCTGAAAAAGAGATTGACTTAAATGACTGTTAAACACTAAATTCCTCATACTCAAACCCTTCTTTTAATACAATTGCAATATTCAGAGCCCCTAGAACCAAAATTTGAAAGACAAAAGCTGACTACAGATCAAGAACTGAAGCCTTCAGGGCATTCTATTTTCTGATCAGAAAACAGCCTAAAAGTATTGATAATTATTGAAGCTGAGTGCAAGATACATGAGGGTTACACACTTCTTTCAACTTCAGTATATGTTTGAATATTTCAATATAACTTTTTAAATTGCTGACTAAACTGCAGTGGGGAGCAGGCAGCTCCAGCATTCTGGTTTTAAGACTAAAAGTGGAATCGCTAACTTCTGTGTACCACTAAGAACCAGTCACCTCCCTGGAACATCAGAAACCCATCTCTTATCTCTTCCAGAAAGGTAGGGCAGGCTCCGACATAAGACAATGTAAGTAGTAAAAGCCCTTGACTAATTTTTTCTTTCTGAATTAAGAAACCAAAAAATCATTGACCCCATGTCTTGGCTAAAGCAGGAAACATGTCAATCAGCCCACTGAAGTGTTAGGTAGAGTCATAAGTATAGCCATCATTGGAGAATGTGAAATAACCCATAAAGATTAAATTTATTCTTCACTAAATTTCAAAATCAAAACTATCTACTTCATTCAGTGCCAGAGATTAGGATTTGCATTACATCTTAATTCAATGCTGCTAACCAAGCTAACTGCTTGGAAGTGAAAGCTTATACTTTTCACTTTTCCATTAGCAGCAGATGAAATACACCTGGAGAGATGTACTCAACTTTTGGAAGGCCCTGACTTTCAGCCCACCATCTGCATCCATATGTTTAGGCATAACTGGGGTTTGTAGAAAAGTAATATTTAGGAGCTATTTGGATATCCCAAAAATGAGGAAGTCTCAAGAATTTTTCCTTTTCTATAAGATGACTAGGTAAATATTAAAATCATAAATTAACAAAATATTTCTTTATCAGAACCATTCTTTTCTACTATTTCATTTTGCTATTTTCCATAGTTTCTCCTCACTCACGCATTTTCAAGCTTTTAATTAGGTACAAATACAACTTTAATAAGTGGACTCCATGCAAAAGCATAGTCCTGATTTCTGCTTAGACTCATTGCCAAGACTATTATTTTAAAGCTCTTCCACCAAACTTGGCCTTAAGCTGTAATTCAAAAGATTTCTAGCCATAATGCATAAGCTCATATTAGAGATCGTGAAGTCAAACATGAAAATAGTAAATCTGATACTCACCAAAGAGTTTGCCAGCAAAATAATATCGTTCTTTAAATAAGATTTTCTTAGTACTTAAACTTATTCTCTGGGAATATACTATATATTTATGGAAACTAAATTCAAAGACAAGACACCACAATCACATTAAACAAACCTGCATCCTATAAAATAGCTTAGTAAAGTATCCAAATCAAGTCTAACAGAGTGGGAGTTCTTTGAGGGTAGAAATCTATATCACTATGTCACTTTTTTTTTTTACTTGAACCCTTGACCAATAACACATTACTACAGAATTTCTTTATCAAGTTTCTAGTATCAAGGAACTAGTTTTTCCCCTTTATATAATATCATATAAAGTTTTTGGACCTTTCTTTATGAATCTTTGCTCTAATTAATTCTATGCTGTGTTTACTTACTACTTTTTATAATTATGTGCCAATTTTTCAAAATTGACCTTCTTATAAAAATATTTTTCTATTTCATCTTCAAAGTGTAGCCCTCAGAACTTAAAGTCATACTCCAGGCTGGTCAAATCAAATCCAAGAAGAGGAGATCTGGTCTTCTGATTCTAAATACTACATGTCAAATAACAGAGTCTAAAATTGCATCTGGTTCTTTAACAGCTACACTACATACTTTTTAATGATGGATAGAAAACTAAAATTCACACCCATTTTTTCTTAGATGCTATTAAGTCACAGATCAAAAAGTCCTAGACTTTTATACTTACTTTTTTTTACTTAAATTTGCTGAATGTCACTGTATTAAGAGCATCAGTTTATTAGATAATGTCTAACCTGCAATAAAAATCTGAGAAAGATACTATCAACAGTGTCTAAAAAGGACTCTACACAAATCTCACATTATATTACAGTTTCCAGAAATGCTAAACAAAATATTACCAGATCATTATTATGATAGATGCTTAAAAGAAATTTGATAAAAATTTGGCAGCTATCACAAAACAGTGGTCATCTTCATTTTAAACAGTAAAACACCAGAATTATTCCCATGAAAAATCATGAGCATAACAGGACACTTTATGTCATAGTTATTATTCAACATTGACTCAGATATTCTAAACAAGATAAGGAAATGTGCATGAGAGGGGTGTTAGAAAAAAGGATAAAATATATTATTAAATGATAAATTTATAGGTAATATAATTTTCTGTTCATTAAATCCCAGAGAATTAAAGAAAAAATAATTAGAACTAAAGAGTTCAATGAGATGATTAGCTTAAAAATAAAAATAAAAAACAGCTTTTCTATATACCTGCAATAACTAGACAAAAAGTGAGATTTCTACCAATTATGGATAAGTGAAAATGGACATTTTAATGTCCCTTCTCCTCCACAAAACCTACCAAAAACAATAAAAAGTACAGCTAACAAAAAATAAAATTACTAAAAAGAAATTTTAAAAAATAAAATAAAATTACATCTTTGATGAAACTTTATAAAACACCTGAACTTCAACCATGGTATGTATGAAGAGAAGTTCCCAAATGCCATGAAAAGTGGATCAAGATGCACAAGAGGATTCCTGACACTGGAGATCTTGGAAGGAGCTGGTAGATTGGAGTTTTCCAGGATAATGGTTCACACTGAGATGCAAAACCAATGACTCCTTGCTTAGAACAAAAAGATCTAGGTACATAGGCTGAATCAGGTATAACTTGCTCATAATTCTGTTTCTAGCACAAAATTAGAGAAAAAGCAGGACTCAATGTGATAGTGAGCAGAAGCGCTATTATTTCAAGAGTGAACCCAAGGATGTAGTAAGATAAAGAGAAAACTTTGGATGATGAATTGCTCTGTAGCTGCCAATTCTCATCAGCTGGAGATATTTAAAAGCTAAAGTACACATTAAATAAGGAAAATAAGGAAATGAGGACATGTTCACATTAGTCCAGGGTACTACTGGCCCGCCCATTTACATTCTCCACCTGCAGATAGCTGGTCCTGAAGGAACTCTTCTCAAAGATAAGTAGTAATCAAAAAGGAGCCAATGTAGGATCTACATAAATATTACAAGAAAGAATAAGAAAATAAATATGAAAAATTACAGATAGAATTACACACCTGAAAATTTTTACTACAAAGCGGATAAAATTTTTGACTATAGGTCTCTAGTCAAAAGATCCACAATTTTAAAGGTTCTCAGAGAATTAAGAACTAGAAACAGAGCAACAGAATTTCAAGGAGAAAAATGAAAAAGCCACAGAAAACCATGAAAGCTGAGCTGGCACAATTCATAAAATAAATGGAAGAGAAATATAAATTCATCACAGAAAGTAAAGCCACATTAGAAACAGTAAAAAGGTGAACAGGCTCTGCTTGGTACAGTCAAGAACAAAAAGAAACATTTGAGAAGGTTGAGGAAAATAAATGGAAAGAACAAAGAATTTAAAAGATTTAAAGGGGAAAATAGAGCTTTCAAACACAGAAGAAAGAGGTCTAGCATATTCTGAATAGATGTCCTTAAAGAAACCAAATATATAGAAAAGAAAAAAATCCAAAGACATCAAGAAAAAGTTTTGAGATATAAATAAACTTCATATTTCAACTTTCAGCAATGTAAGTTTAGTTTGTATTCAGTCAGCAGAATAGCAAAGGTAGCAAGTAGGCAGAATACCAAAGGTAGCAGGTAGGCATTATAAAAATGGTCTTTCTTCACTGTCAGAAATAAGGAGATGCGTTATCTATCAGGATTTTTTTAATTGATAGGGTATATACTCAGACTTCTAGTTTCAGCTCTGACATGTAAAGGGTTTAGAATTTAACACTCTGGTCCTTACAACAATAACAACAAAAAGCTGAATAAATGACTTTTCTCAAACCCATCAGAGAACTGAGTTTTCAGAGAAAACCTCCATCCTGAGATATGGAGAGAAAGGCAAATCCAGAGAGTCATAGCCAAGATCTGCATCTATAGAGCAGAAACCACTAGAGCCAGGGACTGGTAGGGAACACTTAAATGAAAATTTTGACAAATTGCTGGAGGCTAAGTTATGGACTAACTTGAGAGTGAGAAACATGGAAGCTACAATCTTGAGGTAGGACACACTTTTATGGGCTTTACCTGCAGGAATCCCACCAGGTTCTCACAGTGAACATTCAAGAAAGATCTCCTTGTGGCTCTGGCAGGGTGAAATATTCCTAGAGGCTTCTCCTTTCTTCTCTTTAAAAAGCAATTGTATGAAACAATACATATAAATGTACCATTGGGCTTACAACATATAGAAATGTAGCAGCTTTGCCAATTACTGTATATATGAGGCGATGGGAGAACAGCTATACTGGATAAAAAAAATGACACCAGAAAGCAATTGGAATCCATAGGAACAAATGAACAGAACCAGTAATGGTAAATAGGAAACACTAAATATATACTTGCTTTCTTTTTTTCTCTCAGCATCCTTAAAGTATATAAAATTCTATAAAGCAATAATTATAAAAATGTATTATTGGGTTTATAATATAGAGGGATGTGTATTGGTTTCCTGCATCGGCTGTAAAAATTACCATAAACTGGGTGGCTTCAGACAGTTTTTCTCAGTTCTGGAGGGGAGAAGTCCAAATTTAAGGTGTTGGCAAGGCTGCACTCCAGCTGGAGGCTCTAGTGGGGATTCTATTCCTTGCCTCATCCAGCATTTGATGGCTATTTGTATTATTCTAATCTCTGCCTCTATCTTCCTATGGCCTTCCCTTCTGTGTCTATGTCTTTCTTCTGTCTCTGATAAAAACATTTGTCATTGGAATTAGTGCCCACCTGGAAAATACAGAATTAACTCATCTCAAGATCTTTAACTTAATTACGTCATTAAAGACCCTTTTTCCAAATAAGTCACATTCACAAGTTCCAGGGATTAGGATGCAAAAATAGCTTTTTGGATACCACAATTCAACCCACTACAAGATGTAATATGTATAATAATGATGGAGCAAAAAGAGGAAAGAAACAGACCTATAAAGGAGTGATATTTTTATATTTCAATAGAATTGTTAGTATAAATCTAATGGAGATACTGATAAGTTAAAATGTATACAGTAAAATCTAGAGAAACCACTGAGAAAATGACTCAAATATACAGTTTAAAACTCATTGAAGGAATTTAAAGGTTACATTTGAAAATATTTAGTTAATAAAAAGAAATTAGTATAAGAGGAATTTAAAAAAAACAGGAGAATTAGACATAAAGAAAAAAATAAAATGGCAAACATGAATTCAACTATATCAATAGAAACATTAAATGTGAATGGATTAAACAATCTAATCAAAAGGCAGAATTATCATACTAGATTTAAAAAACCAAGATCCAACTATATGTTGTCTGCAGAAGACACCTTCAGATTCAAAGATACAAATAGGTTGCAAATAAGAGGATGGAAAACCATATAATGTAAAAATAGCAACCACAATAGCTGGAGTGGCTATGCTAATATCAGACAAAAATATTACCAGAAATAAAGAAGGACATTTTATAATGACAAAAGAATCAATTTGAAAAGTATAATAATTATAAGCATATAGATAGCTAACAACAGAGCCTCAAAATACATGAAGTAAAAACTGACAGAAATGGAGAAATAAACAATTTAACACTGGTAGTTGTAGACTTTAATATCCTACTTCCAGTAACAGATAACAACGAGGCAGAAGATCAATAGGAAAAAAGAAGACTTTAAAAATACTATAAACCAAACGGCATGGTACTAGCATAAAAACAGATACATTGATCAATGGAACAGAATAGAGAGCCCAGAAATAAATTTATGCCTATACGCTTACTTAATATATGACAAAGGAGGTAAGACTATACAATGGGGTAAAGACAGTCTCTTCAATAAATGGTGTTGGGAAAATTGGACAGATACATGCAAAAAAAGAAAAAAGAAACTGGACCGCCTTCTTACACTGTTTTCAATAATAGACACAAAATGGATTAAAGATTTAAATGTAAGACCCAAAACCATAAAACTTTTAGAAGAAAACAAAGGCAGTAAACTTTCTGATATTGCTAACAGTATTTTCTTTTCGGATATATCTCCTCGGGCAGGGGAAACAAAAGAAAAAATAAACAAATGGGACTACATCAAACTAAAAAGGTTTTGTACAGCAAAGGAAACCATCAACAAAACAGAAAGACAACCAACTGATTAGGAGAAGATATTCACTTATAATATTTCTGATAAGAGGTTAATATCCAAAATATACAAAGAACTCATACAACTCAACAACAACAAAAAAAACCCCAAACAATCCAATTAAAAAATGGGCAGAAGACCTGAACAGATATTTAATCAAAGAGGAAATACAAATGGCCAATAGACATATGAAAAGATGCTCAAGGTCACTAATCATCAGAAAAATGCAAATTAAAACCACTATGAGATGTCATCTCAAACCTGTCAAAATGGCTATCATCAATAAATCAAAGAACAAGTGTTGGCAAGGATGTAGAGAAAAGAGAACTCTCATACACTGTTAGTGGGATTGCAAATTGGTACAGCCACTATGGAAAACAGTCTGGAGGTTTCCCAAAAAATTAAAATATAGATATATCTTTTGACCCAGCAATTGCACTTCTGGGTATTTATGCAACGAAAACCAAAACAATAATTCGTAAAGTTCCATGCACCCCTATATTCATGGCGGCACAATAGCCAAGATATGGAAGCAACCTAAATGCTCATCGACAAATGATTGGATAAAGAAGTTATGGTTCATATATACTATGGAATATTACTCAACCATTAAAAAAATGAAATCCTGCTATTTGACATGAATGGACCTAGAGGTTATTATGCTGAGTGAAATAAGTCAGACAGAGAAAGATAAATACCATATAATTTCATTTATATGTGGAATATAAGGAACAAAAAGAACAAACTAATCAAAAAGAGACTCACAGATATAGAGGACAATCTGAGGAGGGGCTTTGTGGGGCTGGGAGAATGGGGCGAAGGGTTAAAGAATTACAAATTAGAAGTTGATTGATGGTCACAGCATAGGGAATGCAGTTAGCATTAATGTAAAGGCTAGGTGGAGAGCCAGAGGAGAGTAAGAGCAATTAGGGGGATTGTTTCATAAACTATATAAATGTCTAACCAATGTACTGTATACTTGAAACTAATAAAATAAAAAAAATTTTAAATACTATAAACCACTTAGATCTTAAAGACATCTATAGAATACCACAAAATAGTAGAATACATTCTTCTCAACTGCACATGAAATAGTCTTCATGATAGACCTAAGTGTCAAGTAGATTAGTGTTATCAATAATGAAGGAGAACTCTAAACACTTCTACCCATTTGCATCTTGGCACTGATGTTGCCAAGAGGAACACAACACAATCAGTCAAGCACTGGATGGAACAATACTTTACTTACTACATAAAGAGACAGAGCAAGATCAGCTTCAATAGTGGGCATTGGTCCCCCATGGCCAGCAGATCTCTCTTAGAGGCCATTACAGGGCAATCTGCCTGCATGCACTCCTCTTGTGCTACGAAAGGACCTTCTTCCCTCCCCACAGAGGAAAGATATAACAGTGGGATTGGCCCAGTGCCCGTGATGCATGTGCTCCAAACAGAAACAAAAGAACATTCATTGAGGTTGAAACAGGAAATGTATTCCCACACGAGGTGATAAGCTCAGCACAGGCTGTGTGGACTCTTTATCTCTTTGTAAGGAAGTGTTTCAAGCCCAAGACCCATTCTTATGTGGCTGAGTGAGGGTTGAAAGACGGTGTACATGAGACTGTCCTTCCCAACATTAGGCCCAAAAATAAGCGTCAATAAATTTAGAAGAGTTGATACCATACAAAATATGTTCTCTGACCCCAATTAAATGAACTAGAAATCAATAACATAAATAAACTTGGAGGATTAACAAATATGTAGAACTTAAATAACATATGCTAAAATAAACAATGGATCAAAGAAGAACAATGGAAATTAGAAAATATTCTGAGATGAAAGGAAATGAAGACACAACATATGAAAACTTGAGGAATGCAACTAAAGTAGCGCTTAGAGGAAAATGTATAGCTGTAAATGTTGACATTAAAAAAGAAGAAATATCTCAAATAAATAACAACTTCCCACTTTATGACACCGGGAAAATAGAGGCAAACCAAACCTAAAGCAAGCAGAAGGAAAGAAATAATTAGGATTATAGCAGAAATAAACAAAATAAAGAATGGAAAAACAATAAAGAAAGACAATAAAGCCAAAAATTGGTTCTTTGAAAAAGAAAAACAAAACTGACAAACTTTTAGCTAGACTAACCCCAAGAAAAATCCAGAAGACTAAAATTACTAAAATCAGAAATAAAAGAAGAAATATTACTATTGACCTTACAGAGATAAAAAGGATTATAAGAGACTACTATGAACAATTGTATGCCAATGTAGCCTAGAAAACAAACAAATTTCTAGAATACACAAATACCAAAACTGATTTAAAAAGAAACAGAAAATCTATATGGACCTATAAAAAGTGAAGAGATTGAATTAGTAACAATACAACTACATACCAAAAAAATGCAGGACCAAAATTATCACGAAAATTATTTGGTATGTAGTTGTTACATATTTGTTAATCCTCCAATGAATTCTACCAAACATTTAAATAAATATTAATTGCAGTTCTTTACAAACTCTTCGTAAATATTAATTGTGGTTCTTTACAAACTCTTCCAAAAAATAGAAGAGGTGTGAACACTTCCCAGCTCATTCTGAGGGCAGTATTACCTTGATACCAAAGCCAAAGACATCACAAGAAAACTACAGACCAATATCTCTTATGAATATAAACACAGAAATAAATCAACAAAATACTAGAAAACCAAATTCGGCAATATCTAAAAGAGATTATATACCATAACCAAGTGGAAATGACCCGTGGAATGCAAGGTTGGTTTAACATTTGAAAAAAATTGATAAATGTAATACATCTTATGTGTGAGTTTGCTAGGACTGCCATAACAAATTATCACAGACTGGGTGACTTGAACAACAGAATTTATTTTGTCATAATTCTGAAGGCTCAAATTCCAAGATCAATGCGTCAGAAAGGTTAGTTTCTTCTGAGGCTTCTCTCTTTGGGTTGTAAATGGCCATCTTCTTCCTGTGTCTTCACATGGTCATCCCTCTGTGTATGTTGATGTCCTAATTTCCTCTTCTTATAAGGACATCAGAAATATTGCATTAGAGGTTACCCTAATAACTTCATTTTAACTTAATTAACTCTAAAGACTATCTCCAAATATGATCACATTCTGAAGTACTAGGTGTTAAGATATTAACATATAGAGTGGGGAGGATACAATTCAGCCCATAATAACACATCAATTGATTAAAATACAAAAACCACATGATATCTCAATAGATGCAGACAAAGATCCAACACCATTTCCTAATAAAATCAACCAACAAAGTAGGAATAGAAGGGAATTTCCTCATCCAAATAGGGGCACTCATGAAATAAAGAATGCAAAACAGTAGAAAAAGATGATGAAGCCAAAATTGGATTCTTTGAAAAGACCAAGAAAACTGACAAAACTTTAACTAGATAGACCAAGAGAAAAAGCCAGAAGACTAAAATTACTGAAAACAGAAATGAAAGAAAGAACATTACTACTGACCTACTGAGAGGTAACATCATAGATGAAAATCTGTATGCTTTTGCTCTAAGATCAGGAACAAGTAAAAGACGTTTTCTCTCACTACTTCTATTCAACATTGTACTCGAGGTTCTAGTTAGGTCAATTAGGCAATATGAAATCAAAGACATTTAGATTGGAAAGAAAAATTAAAACCATCTCCATTTACAGATGATATGACCTTATATATTGAAAATCCTAAAGAATTCACTAAAAACTATAAAACTAATAAGTGACATTAGCAAAGTTATAGGATAAAGGATTAATATACAAAAATTAATCAATTACATTTTACACACAAACCAATGTAAAAATTAACCAACAAAAAATAAAATAACAACAGAGAAAAAAACGGGATAGATGATAGAAACTTCTCTCATCCTCTCTTGTGACCACATCAAAGTTGAGATGGAAACACGAAGCAAACAGCAAGCAGAGTCACCTGGGGGTCTAGCTGAACAGAAGCCCTACAGCTTGGGAGAGAAATAAGAAATCACCCTGAAATGGTTGAAGGTAGGTTGGGGCAAAGATGTGAGGCTGCCTGGTCCCAACTGGCTAAGTGGGACAGAGGGTATGGGGCTGCAACTGGCAGGTTCAGATGCCTCTTAAAGCAACCATGTCCATGTCTGGACTTTCACAGTGATAGACCTGCTCGCTCTGAGCACCAGTGCCAGATACCAGAGGGACTGAGTTGTCGGAGCGAGGGCCAGAGGCAAGGCCTTCTACCAGGCAGAAGTGCTGGTGATGTCTATTGCTTCTCTTTTGAGCCCTCCTGCCTACCAGTGTGCAGAAGCACTGCTACCATAGCTGAGACATCATCAAACTGAATAACAGAAGTCACTCTTCCCAGAGGATTCTCTAAAACTCTGCATCCCCGAACTCATGGCCCTACCCAAGCTACATTTAGTTGTGTCCTATGTGAGTCCTGTGCCACTTGCTGAGCAGCACCAAGATTCACATTGGTAGCAGCTGACCTCAGTTTTTGGCATGGTTTACTGAGCCAACTATAGGCACAGCATTTGTGGATTGCTTGATTGCAAGTTTAGCTGGGGCTAAACTTGGCCTGCAGCTGGAGCATCTAAGGATTGTGCTGCTGGACACCTATTACAAAATGCCACACTAATAAGACCAAGAAACTTAGGAGCTTTGATAAGTACGTAGAAACAGACACAGAAAGGCAGCCAAA
>NW_006443124.1:4870046-4876864 GCF_000325575.1 Pteropus alecto
GCAGTTAGGTACCAAAAGGGAGCACCCGTAAGACTGGCAGCTGATTTCTCAAAAGAAACTATGCAGGACAAAAGGGTTTGGTACAAAATATTCGACATGATGAAAACCCAGGATCTACAACCAAGAATACTTTATCCAGCAAAGCTATCATTTCGAGTTGAAGGATAGATAAAGGGCTTCCCAGATGAAAATAAGCTAAAGGAATTTATCATCACTAAGCCAGTATTACAGGAAATGTTAGAGGGACTTCTTTAAGCAGAAAAAACATGCATCAAAAACAGGAATAAAGAATGGTAATGACTATATTCCTATCAACAAGTACCTCAAATGAAAAAGAATTAAGTGCTCCAGACAAGAGATAGGGAAGCTGAATGGATAAGAAAACAAGACCCCTACATATGCTGCCTACAAGAGACTCACTTCAGATTAAAAGACACACAGACTAAAAGGAGGGAGGCAGAAAAAGATATTGCCTTGATGGACCTAGAGAGTATTGCACTGAATGAAGTAAGTCAGATAAAGACAAATGCCACATGATTTCATGTACATGTGGAATCTAAAGAATGAAATAAACAACAACAACAATGAAAACAAACTCATAGATACAGAAAATATTTTGAGGGCTGCTAGATGGGAGGGGGCAGTGAAAAAGGGCAAAGAGATTATGAAATACAAGTGGATAAATACATAATAGTCATGGAGATATAAAGTATAGCATACGAAAAATAGTCAACAATGTTGTAAAACTATATAAGAGAGAAGAGGGATACCTGATTTAGTGGGGTGACCATTTCATGAGTTATATAGATCTCTAATCACTATGCTGTACAACTGAAACTAATATATTATTGTATGCCAACTATAATTGAAAAACTCATTGAATTGTACAATGTAAATGTGAGCAACTAATTGTCTATTATACTTCAATAAAGCTGGGGAAAATGAAATAAGACATTAGCATAAAAAAGATGAAAATATTAAGGAATAAATTTGAAATAAGACAATTGTATTTACAATAGCATAAAAAAGATGAAAATATTAAGGAATAAATTTAATGAAAGAAATATGAGATGTATGCTCTGAAGGCTATAAAATGTTTGTGAAATAAATTTAAGAGCTAAATAAATGGGAAAGACTCCCATGTTCATGAATTGGAAAACTTTATAATGTTAAGAAGGCAATACTCCCAACCTGATCTACAGCTTCAGCAAACTTCCTAACAAAAGTAAGTTGGCTTCCTTTCAGAAATCAAAAACTGATCCTAAAACTCCTATGGAAATGTAAGTCACCCAGAATAGCCAAAACAATCTTGAAAAAAACAAAAATTGGAGCACTAATACTTCCTGATTTTAAAACTTGCCACAAAGCTACAATAATCAAGAGAGTATGGTACTGGGATAAGGACAGCCATATAGATCAATGGAATAGAATTGAGAATCCAGATGTAAACTCCCACATTTATTGGTCAATTGATTTTCAACAATAGTTCCCAAATATTTCAATGTGGGGGGGTGGGCAGAATAGTTATTTTCTATAAATGATGCCAGGGCAACTGGATATCCACTTGCAAAAGAATAAAGTTGACTACTACCACACACCATATACAAAAATTAACTCAGAATGGATCAAAATGACACCAGCAAGATGTCAGAATAGGAAGTCCCAAACCTTGTTCCCCCATAAAATTACCAATTAATGATACATAGATAAAATACCTTTATGAGAATTCCAGAATCCAGTTAAGAAGTTGAAACAGCTGCATTCAAACAAATAAAAAGAGTAATTTTACTTCACTCACATCAGTCCTTCCCTCAAGCTGGCACAGCTCAGAAGCAGGAAAAATACACCCTAGCTTGCTACTTCACCTTCAAGGTGAAAGAGTAGAGCCTGTGTCTAATGTTTCAGATCTCAGAGGGCTATCTGAGAGACTAGTTTCTGTATTGTCTCACTGAAAAAACTTATGGAACTGGCATAGTTTGGGTGCCTGGGGGCCACAAATATCAAAGAAGAACAGAGAGCAGCCTACTTCCTCAGAAAGAAGAGAGAGGAGTGAGTGTGCATCCAGCCTTCAGGGTTTTGAAGGGCTATTCAAGGACAGGTATCTGTCTCACCTGACTTAGTGTGCTGACAGAGAACCAACATTCTTTGGACACCTTGTGGCCACTGAGAACAAGAAAGAGCAGCTTGCTGCTATAGAACCAGAAAATTAAAATGCTGCAGACAGACGCCAGAAGGAGCAAGAGAGATTATTTAAAATTATCCAGTTAAGAGGAGCAAAAAGGAAAAACAGTGAAAAGTAATGAAGAAGGCCTATGGGATTTATGGGACACCATTAAAAGAAACAATCATTGGAGTCTTAGCAAGAGAAGAGAGCAAGAAATGGGTAGAAAACTTATTTAAAGAAATAATGACTGAGGAGCTCCAGTGGCACAATTGGTTAGTGTGCGGTACTTATACAGAAATAAGGACTGAGAACTTCCCAAACCTGAGAAGAGATTTGGACAACCAGATTCATGAAGCTAAACAATTTTGTCTAAGACAAATTACCATAAAACTGTAAAAAATTAAAGACAAAGAGAATTTTTAAAGTAATGAAAGAAAAAAAATGATCTCATTCAAGAGCACCCTATAAGGTTAATAGTAGATTTCTCAGTAGAAACATTGTAGGCCAGAAGAGAGTGAGATATGTTCAAAGACCCGAAAGAAAACAACTGCCAACCAAAAATACTTTACCCTGTAAAGTTGTCCTTCAAAATGAAGGTGAGATAAAGACCTCGCCAAACAAACAAAAGCTGAGAGAATTCATCACTGTTACATCTGCCTTACGAGAAATGATAAAAGGAGTTCTTAGAGTTGAAATGAAAGGATGCTAACTAGTAATATGAAAACATATGAAAATATAAATACACTGGCAAAGGTAAGTACACAGTCAGATTCGGAATACTCTGATAATGTAATATGGTGGTGTGATAACCATTTAACTCTAGTATAGAGTTAAAGGACAAAAGTATTAAAGAGAGCTATAGCTACAATAATTTGTTAATAAATACATAATATTAAAAGATGTAAATTGTGACAAAAAAAGTATAAAATAGAGGGAAGAATAAAAGAGTAGAGTTATTGTATGTGATCGAAGTTAAGCTGTTATCAGCTTAAAATAAACCGTTATATCTATAATATATTTTAAGTAAGTCACAGGGTAACCACAACACACACACACACACACACACACACACACAAAACTATAGTAGAGAAACACAAGACAAAGAAAAGGGAATCAAAGTACACCACTATGAAAAATCATCAGTTCACAAAGGAAGATAACAAGAGAGGAGGAAAAAAACAAAGGATCTATATCACAGCCAGAAAATAATTAAAAAGATGGCAATAGTAAGTCTTCAGCTATCAATAATTACTTTAAATGTAAATGGAGTAAGTTCTCCATTAAAAAGACATAGAATGACTGAATGGTTAAAAAACAAAAAAAGACCTAACTACATGCTGCCTTTGAGACATTCACATCAGCTTCAAGGACATATATAAGCTCAAAGTGAAGAGATGAAAATACATATTCTATGCAAGTGGAAACCAAAAGAGAGAGCAGAGGTAGCTATACTTATATCACTCAAAATGGATTTTAAGTAAAAAACCTTAATAAAGAGAAAAAGAATATCATTATATAATAAATATGTCAATTCATCAAGAGGATATAACAGTTATAAATATATATGCTCCAAACATCAGAGCACCTAAATATATAAAACAAATACTAACAGATATGAAGGAAGTAATAACAACACTACAATAATAGTAGGGGACTTCAATACCCCTCTTTCATCTACAGATAGATCACCCAGGCAGAAAATCAATAAGGAAATATTGAACTTAAACTATACTTTAGATCAAATGGACCTAACATACATATACAGAATATCCTATCCAATGGAAGCAGAATACACATTCTCTGAGATAAATCATATTTTGGGTCACAAAACAAGTTTAACAAATTTTAAGACTGAAATCATATGAATTATCTTTTCTGACCACAATGGTATGAAACTAGAAATCAATAAAGAGGAAAACTGGAAACTTTATAAATATGTGTAAATTAAACAACACACTCCTGAAAACCAATGGGTCAAAGATAAAAATCAGAGTAATTTTCTAAAAACCTTGAAACAAGTGAAAATGGAAACAAAACATACCAAAAATGGGATTCAGCAAAAGCAGTTCTGAGAAGGAAGCTTATAGTGATAAATGCCTATATTAAGAAAAATGGTCTCCCTTACATGGAATCTTAAAACAAAAACAGAAAAACAAACTTACAGATACGGAGAACAGATTGTGGTTGCCAGATCCAAGGGGTGAGGGATTGGAGAAATGGGTTGAGATAGTCTAAAGATAAAAACTTCCACTTATAAAATAAATAAGCCATGGGGATGTAATGTACAGCATGGCTACTATAGCTAACAAAATTATATTGTATATTTGAAAGTTGCTGAAAGAGTAGACTTTAAAAGTTCTCTGGATAAGAAAAATATTTTTTGTAATTATGTATGATGATAGATGTTAACTAGGCTAATGCAGAAATCATTTTGAAATATATACAAATATCAAATCATTACATTGTATACCTGAAACTAATATATCATATGTTGATTATACCTTAATTTAAAAAATAAATTAAATTTTAAAGATAAATGTTTATTAAATGAATTTAATTAATGAATATTTAATATAAAAGTTGGGAAGATCTTCCTAACTAAACCCAGAGATCTTAAAATCCATAAGAGAAAAATAGACATATCTTAATATAGAAACCTAAATACATTTTTAAATGGCAAAATATACTATAAACAAATCAATACAGATTATATAGGTGAAAAATATTTTTGTGATATAAGTGGGAGATGAAAGTTAATACCTATATTTTACACAGAACTTTCCCAAATTGAAAAACAACAAAAAAAGTTTTTTTCAATTAAAAAAATGGGCAAAGAATTAAATTAATAAATCAAAGAAAACCAAATACGAATGACAATACATGCAAATTCACAGTGGTATATAGGAATGAAAATTAAAATAACAATGTGATTTTATAGAGATCACATTTGCAGGATGTTAGACCACTGGTTTTTTTGAAGATAAAAGAAAGAGTGCTCACAACTTGTTGATGGAAATTAAAAGTACTACAAAATACTTAGAAAGCACTCTGGCAACACATTTTTAAACTAAATTATTAATCCTATGATGCATCAATTCCACATCTGAAAATAATTTTGTAGAAATAAGAGCACCAATATTTAGGAATATGTAAAATGATAGTACAGCATGGTTTGTGAGGGCAAAAAAACTTGGAAAAAATGCTCACCAACAGGTGAATAAATGAATATATAAATGATACAGCCACACTATGGAGTATAATACAGCTATTAAAAGTATCAGATTTGTAGATATTTCCACAAGGTAATGGTGATTGAGAAATGTAAAATGCATTGTCAATGTTAATAAACTTTTGAAAAGAAAGAATAACAAAAACCCACTAGGTGTATACACATACACGGGACTGCAAATGAAAATGCGAAAGGAAAATCACAAGGGTTTTCCTATCAGATACCTGACAGGAATGCTGGTGTGCCCAGAGGAAAAGGAGGACAGATCAAGCCAAAGGCTTTTTTAGAAAGGAAGAAAAATGCACCTTTAAAAAAAGACATTTATATTAACAGTTTTGATGCTCTAAAATAAAACATATATGTGGGTATTCTATAAATTTTTAAAAGATATTTAAAGTTTTTAAATTATGATTAGCTTCATTGAAACAAATGTTTCCCAAATGCTTAAGTACTCACAATGTGTGGTTTCCTGTAAACGCTCACATTCACAATAAATTTTTATTTTAAAAAATACAACAAAAGCAAAAGATTCGGGTTATCGAAATTTTATGCTACTTTTTGGCTTAAAGTTTCAATATAAAGAATAATTAAACTTATATCAACATTTATTAAATATCATAACGACAAGCAAAATTTAAAATAATCTTAAAATTAAGATTGAATAATCTTAAATGGAAAAATGTGAGGAAGGCTAAAATACACAGACTACTTTAAATACATCTCACCTCTTTCAAATGTTCTGAATCTGATTCTCTTTCACCTGTTTCCTCTGCAGAACTCAGACAAGGAGGAAGGCTGGGACTGAAGGCCATGAGGTCACTCTTGGGTAGGCCCTCCCCAGAGCACACCCTCTGTCGCCTCTGCTGTGAGTACGACCAGCTCCCCACCGCGCTGGAGCACACCAGAGTGGGCTTTAGCGGCCCGCAAGCGCCCTGAGTGGGCGGCGCCGAGCACCGCAGCGCCGTGTACAGCAACAGCGTGAGCACCAACAGGCTGGACACCGCGCAGATGGCGATGATCAGATACACGTTCACATCCACCAGCGCCGCCTCTGGGCCGGTGGCCCCGATCGACATCCTCAACGGAGTCTTTGGCGCCGAGCTGCTGTCCACCAGCGACAGCAGCACAGTGGCGGTGTGCGCCAGCGCTGGCTCGCCGTGGTCCTTCACCAGCACCAGAAGGCGCTGGCGCGGAGCGTCCGCCTCGTCCAGGGCTCGCGTCGTGCTGATCTCGCCCGTGTACAGCCCCACGCGGAACGGGCTGTGAGCGCCCCCCGCCTCCGGCCGCAGCTCGTAAGACAGCCACGCGTTGTAGCCGGAGTCCGCGTCCACAGCGCGCACCTTCGCCACCACGTGGCCGGCGCCCACAGAACGCGCCACCGGCTGGCTCACCACGCCGCCCCCGCTGCCAGCCCCCGGCGGCAGC
>NW_006443124.1:4876985-4903091 GCF_000325575.1 Pteropus alecto
GCTGCAGCGCGTACCCCTTGCCGCTCTCCGCGTGCACCGACACGTAGCTCGACAGCGCACGCTCGCCCACGCGCCGCTCCACCAGCGAGTAGGACACCAGTGCGTTCTCCTGCGCGTCCGCGTCCTGAGCAGACACCGTGAAGATGTGGCAGCCGGGCGGGTTGTTCTCCTTCACGAACACCGTGTACTCGGGCTGCGCGAATGCCGGTGCGTTGTCGTTCACGTCGGCCACCTCCATGGACACGCTGGCGGTGGCCGACAGCGAAGGCGAGCCCCCGTCCCGCGCTGTCACCACCAGCTCATAATTCGCCACGCTCTCGCGGTCCAGAGCGCTGTCCAGCACCAGTGAATAGTAATTCTTGAAGGTAGACACCAGCTTGAAGGGGACATGGGGTGTTAGTGAGCAGGTCACCTGCCCGTTGGCCCCAGAGTCACTGTCAGACACGCTGACCAAGGCGATGACGGTGCCCACCTGAGCATCCTCTCGCACAGGGAGTGACAGAGAAGTGATAGTAATCTTTGGAGCATTATCATTTATATCTAGTATTTCCACCAAAATGGTACAGTGACCCGCCATTGGAATATTCCCCTTGTCAGTTGCCTCCACAGATATTTCATACAATTTATTTTCTTCGAAATCCAGTTTACCTTTTGTCCTAATTTCTCCACTGTTGGGGTTTATGATAAATGCATTTAACACCGCAGGCGATACAGGCCTTCTAAATGAGTAGATTATGTCTCCATTTATATCATCATCAGGATCTGTGGCATTTAGCTTGATCACTAATGTTCCATTAAATGCGTTCTCTAAAACTCTCACCCTGTAAATGGATTGGGCAAATTCTGGGGCGTTATCATTCACATCCAGAATTGTGATGAACAGCTGAACTGTGCCAGTCAGCTCGGGTTTACCTCCATCAATGGCTGTCAATAATAAACTATGCTCCTGAATTTCCTCTCTGTCCAACGATTTCCTCAGCACAAGTGATAACGAAGACGTTTGTTCACGATTGTTTTGTGTGTCCAAAGCGAAATAATCATTGGGATAGATTCGGTAAGTCAAGGCCGAGTTTACTCCAATATCTGCATCCGATGCGCCATCTAGTGGAAATCGAGTTTCCGGAGGTCTAGATTCTGCAATGATTATTCTTTTCTTACTTTCTGGGAACACAGGCGGGTTGTCGTTGATATCTTTAACTCCCACCTCCACATGGAAAACCTGCAGCGGCCTCTCCACGATCACTTCCAGGTGGATGCTGCACTCCAGGCTCCGCCCGCACAGCTCCTCGCGGTCGATCCGAGAATTCACAAACAAAATGCCATTCTGCAGATTTACCTCCAGAAGGTCCCCACTGCCTTCGGACGTCATCCGGAACAGGCGCGGCACCAGCTCTGCCAGCTCCAGCCCCAGGTCCTGGGCGATGCGGCCCACGAAGGTGCCGTGTTTGGACTCCTCAGAGACCGAGTAGTGGACCTGTCCACTCTGGGTCTCCCAGGTTGCGAGGAGCAGAAGGGAGAGCAGCAGACTCCGGGCTCCTGGGTCTCCTCGCCATGAAAATGGCATGGTACACTCAAAGGGCTTCAGAGATATCTGAAGTATATAGAATACCTTACCTCAGACTGACTCCAAAGATCCAATTTTACCGCCTTCTATTGAGGGAGGATTCGCTAGAGGTTTCCCACTATATACCAAATTTTCTGCAGGAAGAGGAGGCGCCTTCTTTGGAGAAAGGTTCTCAGTGAAGAGCGACACCGTGCGCATGAATGTGTAAGTGTAAAAATGGTTCCATCCCTATTTTCCGTTGATGTAGGTTTATTTTCTTGCATTTTGTGAAATTTCTCACTGCAAATATGCAATTTAAGACTAAATGTTTTTCTTTTCAGAAATAGTAAATCACTGTATTCTTCTCAGCACTGGATGCTAGTCGAAAATTGGTTGAGTCCTATTTTTTCACAAATATATTTTTGCCTGTGTAAAACTTGCATGCAGAATTTTAAGAGGGGGAATACTCTATTCACTTTTGCAAATCAGCCTATAGTTCTGCAAAGCTTTGTAGGTTTTGGTGGGAATGTCCTTTTCCTGTAATATTTTTTGAAACCTGCTCACACAGCAGCCATTGACTCCAAATAAAAACATAACCAATTACATAAAACAGATGAACATGGAAAATATTAGTAAGTGATATACCATATTTAAATAAATATACCATATTATTATTATTACCCCAAATGTGACTGTGAAATGTGGATAAAATATTTGCATTTGAAGGAAGTGTCCAGTCAATGTATATATGAGTTTATATATGAGTGTGTGTGCATAAACACAACAAATTTTTAAAACACAATAATTTTGGTCCTTTAGATATAATAATGCTTTAAAGTTCTAGATTCTCTTTGCATAAAACATGCCAAGAACTAGCATCCTATGTATTTAATAGAATTTAAATTACTACCAGTAGGTTAAATTTCCCTCTTCCCTTCCTCATCTTACATTATCACTAGGAAAGAAATCTTTCTATCATTTAAATTGACTGATTTTCTAAGGAACAACAGGTTGATACAGATGTTAACACATCTTTAGCAAGGAAGAGAGGAAGAATCTTACCTGTTGCTATAACTATCATTAACAGGCCCCAAAGTTCCAGGCCAAATAGCACTATGAAAGATATAGCATAGCTCCAATAATTCTCTTGCCTGTTTTGTGCACAACTCTGCTGGAAATAATTGTTGGGTTCATTTCTGTATCTTTGCTCTCTTCTGAAAATTTGAGTACAGTATTTGGTATTCTCTTTTATCCTCTGTCCTGCTCCATTACTTTTATTAACATAACTTTACTCTTATACTGGGAATAATCCCTTAATTTTTTCTAATTGTTCTTGTTTATCAGGCTCTATCTTCTCTCATTTACCTCTCTACCTAACCTATACCACATAGTCAGCCATTTAAAGCATATCTTTCCTGACACCCCAAAGCACTCACCTACTTATATTACTCCCCAACATTTTCTTTAGTTTACAACACACAACCTAATATCCATTTTCTCTATTTCTCCTATTAAGCTTCCTAGTATAAGATAGTCACTTAATCATGATGACTATATTCTCTACGGATTGACTCTCAACTTTACCTTGACTAGGCCCTCAAATGAATCCATAATTCACTCTTCCCCCATGTCTACAGATACTCTTCCATATTCTTTTCTCTCTCTTCTCAAATTCTCAACCTTATTCTAACCACCTGGTTTTCAGATGATTTACCCAGAGAGCTAAGTCATCAAAATGAACTCAATGGCTCTCTTCTTATATCAGTATATTTCCTTATAGTCTCTATTTCATTCCCTGCTAAGAAAAAAAATGGTCCCCACATTTAAGCTCACCTCTATGCTCTTTAAAAATTATTCTCCATCCTTTTCTCCTTCATCTTTACCTTCATTCTTTCTTTGGCTGTCTTATCTTCAGTATCTCCTTCTTTACTTACTTCTTTCCCTCACACTACAAAAACACTCAAGCATCTTTATATAAACTTACTACTTCTTTAAAAAGCCTGTTCTTTTATCTCATCCTCTTCAGCATTAACTTCTAACATGCATTTGATATATTGCACTTTGAGCTTTATTTTAGCAGTGTTATATAACCATTTTATGATTTTAAGCCTACTATCCTAGGTTGAATGCTGTCTCCCCTCCCAAAAAAAGATATGCCCACATCTTAATCCCTGGAACCTATGAATATTTCTTTATGTGACAAAAGATGTGACTGAGTTAAGGATCTTGAGAGAAGGCACTTATTCTGGATTATACAGGTGGGCCCTAAAGTATAATCACATATATCATTTTAAAATATATGGGGAAGAATAGGAGGCAATGTGACCACAGAGGCAGAAACTGGAGTGGTGTGGCCACAAGCCAAGGAACTCTACAGCCACAAAAAGCTGGGACAGACAACAGGTTCTCCTTGGAGCTCCAGAGCAGGTACAGCTCTGCCAACACTCTGATTTTGGACTTCTGGTATCCCAAACTGTGAGAGAATAAATTTTTATTGTCTTCAGGCACCAGTTTTTGGTAATTTGTTATAGTGGCCCCAGGAACTAACGCACCTATCCACTTAAATTCTTTCTTTGGACACATTGCTTTCAATTTTTCAATCTCTTTCTAGTAATTTAATGGATTTATTTTTTAATGGATTTATTTTTTTCCCTATGGGAATTACTCACAAATCTACATCTGTAATATTCCCTGAGTTCCAGATCCATATTTCTCATCACAATTATTTTTTTTTGCAGAACCTCAAGTATAATATAGTTTTTTAAATGTTCCTCTCTATTCTCTAGCAGCACAAATACAAAAAAAAACTTTCTCCAACTCTCTTCTGCATCTTGGTTAATGGCAATCTCATCCTCCCAGGTGACCAAACTAAAAAAGTTAATGTCATCTTCTACTTTCGTATATCTCTTATCATTGTATTGAGCCCATCATTATCTGGCTGCTTCTACTTTGTCAATGCCACTTGTACATGTTTCTCTCAATCTATTTCAATTGCCATAATTTAAATCTTCATCACTTGATACCTAAAGTATTATAAAAGATTCTTTACTAGCTTTCCTACCTTCAGAATCTCCCCTGCTCCAATCCTGCAAGTACACATTCACTAGAAAAAACTGTTTATTTATTCATATTTATCTCTCCATTTGTAATACCTTCCTATTGAAATGTCATCTATCCTACAGGCACTCTTCAATAAAACATTGCCTAATCTCTGGAGTCTACCCCAACTTCTACAATGGAGGGAATCACCTAGGCAGTTTATTTCGATGCCATATATTTATTTCAAAATTATTGCTTGAACATATGCTATATTCCATGTCCTAAACTAAAGATATGTGAGACAGTACTAGGCAAAAGGCAGGAAAGTTTAATACCATCACTACCAGACTGAGGGATTTAAGGCTTTACTCTCTGATCAAAGAGAAGCCTCTGGATATTTTGGGGTAAGAAAATTACAACATGTAAAATGCACTTTAGAACATTCATGAGATAATAGTCCCAGAGCAGTAATATGCCATAATGGGTTTGGGATCCTCCAAAACTGGGTTTGAGCCACTTCTCACTATCTGGCTTAAGCTCAGGTTTCTCATAAGTAAAATGACAATGATAAATATTGTACCTGAACCATAGAACTACTTTGATAATAAAATGAGATGATGCCATTAAATATCTTAGCACAGTTCCTGAAAAATAATAGGGGATCAATAACTATTCTTATATTTTATTAAATAAAAAAGTCATTAGTTGTAAGATGCATCATTACTTATGTGCTACCAAGAAAGAAAAACAGCTATGTAAGTTATTATAAAACATCAATCATAAAATGAATCCTAATTTGGGTGGTTATTATAACCTTTTAAGTATGAAATGACTTTGTTATATTTTATGTAAATAAGGGTAGTACAGTAGCCAATCCCACTTTAAAGGAAGAAGGGACTCCCTGTGAACAATAATAAAAAATATTTCCTTGAGAATTAATAACACAATTATTATGTTATAATATCTGGAAGAAGAGTGTACTGAAATTAGAATGGTAATTAAGGAGACTATTTTACCAGCCTATGCACATAAAGAACAGTGAAGGAATCCAGGTAATGGTCTCTGGGGAACTCTTTGTATTATCTCACAAATTTTTTATAATCATGAAATTAAGTTTAAATTAAAAATAAATTTAAGTTACCGAACACCTAGATGGTTTTTACTGTAGTGTACTAATATTCTTCAAAGCTAATCATAGGTAATGGGAAAAAGGAGAGAACTAGAGTCTATGGCCATGCTACCCTGAACAAGCCCCGCCCCATCTGATCTTGGAAGCTAAGCAGTGTCAGGCCTGGTTAGTACTTGGATGGGAGACCACCTAGGAAGACCAGGTGCTGTAGGCGTAAAAAATAAAAAAAATAAGGGATTGAAAGCTGACAAAGTCCTTGCAATCTGTGAGGTCAACCAAGGGTTGCCTCTTCTAAAGAGAACTAGAATATTTTAAAGTGTGGTGACTGGGCAAATAATGAAAAGTCCAAATGACTAGGAATGATCCTACCACAGAAGAGAAGATATTGACGGTTTAAAGAATAACATAAAGAAAAAAAAGAAAAAGAAAAAGTTAATGTATTTATACCCTAATAGAAAGTTCTTAAAGGGAACAAATATATATCATGACTTACTTCACTGGAAAGATTGAAACAATCTTTTCGTGACTGTGGAAGACTGGGGCTGAAGGCCATGAGGTCGGTCTTGGGAGGGCCCTCCCCAGAGCACACCTTCTGCCGTCTCTGCTTCGAGCACGACCAGCTCCCCACCGCGCTGGAGCACACCAGAGTGGGCTTCTCTGGCCCGCACGCGCCCTCGGTGGGCGGCGCCGAGCACCGCAGAGCCGTGTACAGCAGCAGCGTGAGCACCAACAGGCTGGACACCGCGCAGATGGCAATGATCAGATACACATTCACATCCACCAGCGCCAACTCTGAGCCCATGGCGCCCGCCGACATCTGCGACGGAGTCTTCGGCACCTGGCCACTGTCCATCAGCGAGAGTAGCACAGTGGCGGTGGCCGCCAGCGCAGGCTCGCCGTGGTCCTTCACCAGCACCAGCAGACGCTGGCGCGGCGCGTCCGCCTCGTCCAGGGCGCGCGTAGTGCTGATCTCGCCCGTGTACAGCCCCACGCGGAACGCGCTGTGAGCGCCCCCCGCCTCCGACAGCAGCTCGTAAGACAGCCACGCGTTGTAGCCCGAGTCCGCGTCCACCGCGCGCACCTTCGCCACCACGTGGCCGGAGCCCACAGAACGCGCCACTGGCTGGCTCACCGCGCCGCCCCCGCCACCAGCCCCAGGCGGCAGCAGCGCGGGCGCGTTGTCGTTCTCGTCCAGCACGAACACCTGCAGCGTCACGTTGCTGCCCAGAGGTGGCACGCCCGCGTCGCGCGCGCTCACCTGGAACTGCAGCAGTTCCAGCTCCTCGTGGTCCAGCGGCTGCAGCGCGTACACCTTGCCGCTCTCCGCGTGCACCGACACGTAGCTCGACAGCGCACGCTCGCCCACGCGCCGCTCCACCAGCGAGTAGGACACCAGCGCGTTCTCCTGCGCGTCCGCGTCCCGCGCAGACACCGTGAAGATGTGGCAGCCGGGCGGGTTGTTCTCCTTCACGAACACCGTGTATTCGGGCTGCGTGAATACCGGCGCGTTGTCGTTCATGTCGGCCACCTCCACGGACACGCTGGCGGTGGCCGACAGCGAAGGCGAGCCCCCATCCCGCGCTGTCACCACCAGCTCATAATTCGCCACGCTCTCGCGATCCAGAGCGCTGTCCAGCACCAGCGAATAGTAATTCTTGAAGGTAGACACCAGCTTGAAGGGCACGTGGGGTGTTAGTGAGCAGGTTACCTGCCCGTTGGCCCCAGAGTCACTGTCAGACACGCTGATCAAGGCGATGACGGTGCCCACCTGAGCATCCTCTCGCACAAGGAGTGACAGCGAAGTGACCATTATCTTGGGCGTATTGTCGTTCAGGTCTAGAACTTCCACCAGGACCGTGCAGTAACCTGCCATGGAAGGAATCCCTTTATCAATGGCATTAACATGAATTTCATACTCATTATTCTCTTCAAAATCCAGTTTCCCATAAATTCTGATTTCACCTGTTTTTGGATCTATTGAAAACATACACTTCTCACTTGCTGGCAAAATCATTCTGATTCCATAGGTAATTTCACTATTCAATCCTTCGTCTAAATCTGAAGCGTTTAGTTGAATCACTCTCGTGTCGTTTGGCACATTTTCAAACAGCACTACTTTATAGCCAAGCTTATCAAACTCTGGAGCATTATCATTCACATCCAGGATGGTTATTTTAATATGAATAGAGCCTGTTAGCTCAGGTTTACCGCCATCGAGGGCGGTCAGCAATACATTAAGTTCTGGCGTTTCCTCTCTATCCAAGGACTTCCGAAGAACCAGTTCAGGCAATATACTTTTATCGTTTTTCGTTATTGTTTTCAGAGTAAAATACTCATTTATACTTAACTTGTAAGTCAAAACAGAGTTTTCGCCGATATCCGCATCAAAAGCGCCCTCTAGAGGAAACTGAGACTCTAGAGGTGCAGATTCAGAAATAAGGACCTTTTGTTCTCTTCTAAACACCGGCAAATTGTCGTTAATGTCCTTCACTTCTACCTGCACATGGAAAACCTGCAGCGGCCTCTCTACGATCACCTCCAGGTGGATGCTGCACTCCAGCCTCCGCCCACACAGCTCCTCGCGGTCGATCCGAGAATTCACAAACAAAATGCCATTCTGCAGATTTATCTCCAGAAGGTCCCCACTGCTTTTGGACGCCATCCGGAACAGGCGCGGCACCAGCTCCTCCAGCTCCAGCCCCAGGTCCTGGACGATGCGGCCCACGAAGGTGCCGTGTTTGGCCTCCTCGGAGACCGAGTAGTGGACCGGGCTGCTCTCGGTCTCCCAGGCTGTAAGGAGCAGAAGCCACATCAGCAGGCGCCAGGCTCCTAAGCCTCCCCGCCAGGAAAACACCATTGCAGATAAGATCTCTGAGATGGGAGTGTCAATTTTAAGGGATCGCTCGCCTGTGAACCTTTATGAGCAGTCTCTCTTTGCTGTAAGTATATTTAGTAAGTTTTACCCAGAATTCCGGTTGATGTGGAGTCGATCCTATTCTGTGAATTGTACAAATTTGGGCGCTAGACAAATTTTTTCCTTTTCACCTTTTGAGCATACAGCGACATCATGTGACTGATCGTGTATGTACAAGAAAGATCTTGAGTTTCTTTTTGGTTTAGCCACTTCCCGGGTCACTTTAAATTGTTTCGACTTTTGAATATTTTCATGGATCATTTGTAAATACCTATTTTAATATGATATTAGCGACAAAGCACCCATACATCTATTATACTGCAGTTTTTAAAAAATAATGTGCTTGAAAGTCTATCAAAAAATAATTAAAATACGGTATTTCAGAAGCTATTGTTTAGCTATCGTGGGAAATAAAATAAAGAATAATATCACTCCTGCCTCTATATTGCTTACAATTCACACTTGTATTGATTTTTATCCTATAGAAGCACTTCACCATAGGACTTTAGGAGAAAGTAAAAAATTCTCTCGTAAAGGAAAAAAATAAATATTTCATCATTCATAAAATTATTTTATTCTTAAATCTGGTGAATATTAGAATTCATTATAAATATGGAAGATATCTCCTTTTTTGATTCCTTGATGCTTAAATGTGATGACTTTCTATACAACTGCTCTTGTTCCCACAACATGTTAAAATGAGGCTTGGGTACAGATTCTGGAATGTTTTACTCTAGCACGTGTAAAGAGTTTTCATGTAAAATGTTAAGTCAAAGCCTCCAAATTTCACAATATTCTAAAACGGCAGTGGAACACTAATGTGAAAAAGATCTTGTGAAATGTTTTGGAGCCCAAATTCCTTGACTAAAGTCAAAAGAATATAAACTTCATAATGACCTTTTGGTTTCTCCCCCAGTTTTTCCCTTCAGAGTAGTTAGTAGTTACTCAGAAGATGCAAGGAAGAATTAAAAGACTTTCCATAATTTTATTCATTAATTTAAGACCAGCTTTATGGGAAAATAAACACAGATAAGATGCCTTAGCAAGTAAATATAGATTTTATAAACTCACTAAAATTCAAGTCAAAAATCTTTAAATCAATAATTTGTAACCATTCTTTCCACATATAATAATAAAAGGAACTGAGAAATGAAATCTTTATAGAACCAGAATATAATAACCAGGAATGATTCTACAAGTATAAAATAACTATAAAATTGACTCAATCAATCAAAAACACTTAATTTTGAATTTGATGCTATCAGTCTATTAAATTATCTAATATCACCACCAAGCTTCTTCATTTTCTAACTTCTATTTTTCGAAATAGTCAATGTACTATAATTGCTAAGGAACTTTACAGAAAAAGTAGTGTGTTATGTAGTCCTCGCACACTGTTAGACATAATTAGATTATTAAACAGATAGTAAGATCTAAATTTAGCTTAATACCTAAACAAAAAAAACTAGAAAAGATTGAAATTATAATTTTACAATTTAAAATATAATCCTGAAAAAGAATAAGTATAAAAGACACTAAATTCATAGAAACTAGTCCATGTAATTTGGAATTATCAAAAATGTGCATTGATTACTTATGTACTGTAAATATAATGCTTTGCAAACTTTAAACTCTTTAAAACATTCCAATATCTTTGTTTATTAAATTTAGATGAACTTGAGTCATTCCAAGAACGTCCTTTGGAGATAAGTAATAATGTGTGTCCTACCTAATATTACATTTATTACATTTACAGTTTCATAAATGATATGACTGATAGTTTAATCACTTTTGAGTCTGAAATATTTTACATTTTACTCTAGTTGCCAACTTTGATATAGAAAAGTGTTTTTAGTCAATTAATACTGAGGTACAAAAGATTATGCAGAGGTCCAAAAATGAGAACCATGAAAATTATGATAAGTGGTATGCTGTGTGATTTTAGGGAGAGAATGGCCACATATGATTTGTCAGATTCTCAAAGAAGTCAGTGACTCTACCAACCTACATGTAGCTAACAATCACTGAATTAGTAAAATGACCTAGAGGTAAATGATCTTTACTAGAATCTTCAGGTATGGTTAGAGCATCTGAAAATTTCACAAACATTAGAGATAAAGCATTTAAAGATAGGAAATTTTAAAGGAGTAATGGGTGAAACTGATAATTGTCAGTAAGTTTCATTTTAATACCATTAACATTTTCCTTTCTAGATAAGTCCAAAAAACTTAAGAAATATGCCAACTAACATATATCACAAATGTATAAGTCAATACACATGCCTTTAGCAAGTTTGAATGACTTACCTGAGTAATATAAATAACTTTATTTGCCTAGATTACTTTGGAACTATAAATCTGAGATTCTGTTCAAGTATTTAGTGGATAAATCTCTAACCATTCCATGGATCAAATTTTAAAAGGACAGAACATTTAGTTATATTATTTCAATGCAAGCCTAGAGAATGCAAAACTGAATTTTTAACTGCAAAAAAAAAATAGCAAGTTTAATCTATCAGTAGAGATAAAATTAAAGATTATCTAATGGACATTAAACATACGACAAACATTTAAGAACACAGAAAAAGAAAGGTAAATCATTTCAGACCTAATGAAGACCGTGCTCTATCTTTAATAAAAGACTGAAGTGAAAATAGTCAATAGACCTAATAATATGAAAATATAAAGGCAAAAGGTCGACAAAGAAGATGAGAACCTATAGTAATTATCTACATTACTGAGGATTAAAGTAAATGAAGTGACATGAGTAAATTAGTGACAATTAGAAATTATTTCTAATAAAGCGATAACAGGAAAGTCCCTCTTGCATCTTCTTTTAACATTTTCTAACAAAACATTAAAACAAATAAGACATTTATTGCAAAAAAATATTATAATCAAAATTGGGTATATGTATCATATTGCATTTCACTAACAGACATTATTCTTTAAAATATACTAAAAATACACAGTATTCATTAAGATTTTCTATAAAATAATCTGGATTTTAAAAACATTTAAGTTAAACTTCAAAAGCGAGGGTATCTATATTACTCACCTGCCCAGAATGATTTGATCCTGCCTCCTGCCTCTCCCCTACATCTTCTCTATCCAGACCCGGAGGAAGACTGGGGCTGAAGGCCATGAGGTCCGTCTTGGGTGGGCCCTCCCCAGAGCATACCCTCTTGGGTGGGCCCTCCCCAGAGCACACCCTCTGTCGCCTTTGCTGCGAGCACGACCAGCTCCCCACCGCGCTGGTGCACACCAGCGTGGGCTTCAGCGGCCCGCAAGCGCCCTCAGTGGGCGGCACCGAGCACCGCAGCGCCGTGTACAGCAGCAGCGTGAGCACCAACAGGCTGGACACTGCGCAGATAGCGATGATCAGATACACGTTCACATCCACCAGCGCTGCCTCTGGGCCCGTGGCCCCCACAGACATCCGCAACGGTGTCTTCGGCGCCTGGCCACTGTCCACTAGCGACAGCAGCACAGTGGCGGTGGACGCCAGCGCTGGCTCGCCGTGGTCCTTCACCAGCACCAGCAGGCGCTGGCGCGGCGCGTCCGCCTCGTCCAGGGCGCGCGTCGTGCTGATCTTGCCGGTGTACAGCCCCACGCGGAACGGGCTGTGAGCGCCCCCCGCCTCCAGCTGCAGCTCGTAAGACAGCCACGCGTTGTAGCCGGAGTCCGCGTCCACCGCGCGCACCTTCGCCACCACGTGGCCGGCGCCCACAGAACGCGCCACAGGCTGGCTCACCGCGTCGCCCCCGCCGCGAGATCCAAGTGGCAGCAGCGCGGGCGCGTTGTCGTTCTCGTCCAGCACGAACACCTGCAGCGTCACGTTGCTGCCCAGAGATGGCACGCCCGCGTCGCGCGCGCTCACCTGGAACTGCAGCAGCTCCACCTCTTCGTGGTCCAGGGGCTGCAGCGCGTACACCTTGCCGCTCTCCGCGTGCACCGACACGTAGCTCGACAGCGCACGCTCGCCCACGCGCCGCTCCACCAGCGAGTAGGACACCAGCGCGTTCTCCTGCGCGTCCGCGTCCCGCGCAGACACCGTGAAGATGTGGCAGCCGGGCGGGTTGTTCTCCTTCACGAACACCGTGTACTCGGGCTGCGCGAATACCGGCGCGTTGTCGTTCACGTCAGCCACCTCCACGGACACGCTGGCGGTGGCCGACAACGAAGGCGACCCCCCGTCTCGTCCTGTCACCACCAAGTCATAGATGGACACACTCTCGCGGTCCAGGGCGCTGTCCAGCACCAGTGAATAATAGTTTTTGAACGTGGACATTATCTTGAAGGGAACGTTGGACGTTAGAAAACAGGTCACCTCTCCGTTGGCACCAGAGTCGCGGTCGAATACCCTAATCAAAGCAATGACGGTGCTAGGCTGAGTGTCCTCTCGTACTGGGAGAGACAGGGAAGTCACGGTGACTTCAGGAGCGTTATCATTGACATCTATGATTTCTACCCAGAGTGTACAGTGACCTGACATTGGGGGATTTCCCTTATCTTTGGCCTGTACTTCAATTTCATAAAACGTGTTTTCTTCATAATCTAAAATTCCATTGACCCTCACCTCTCCATTATTTTCATCTATTGTAAATAAGCGTTTTCTATTGGGCTTAATCGATATCAAGGAGTATGTTACCTCCCCATTGACTCCTTCATCTGGATCTGTAGCATTTAACTTAATCATAAAAGTTTCTTTAGCTGCGTTTTCCATCAATCTCACTTTATATTCTGATTGCTCAAATTCTGGATCATTGTCGTTAATATCCAAGACGTGGATTAAAAGCTGAACAGTGCCAGTGAGCTCCGGTTTCCCCCTGTCTGCGGCCGTCAGTAGCAAACTAACTTCCGGAATTTTCTCTCTATCCAGAGACCTCTTTAATATAAGAGACAGTCTATTAGTCTGCTTACTATTTGTTGGTATTTCTAAGGAAAAATATTCATTTTGACTTAGTCTGTAGGTCAATAGAGCATTCTCTCCTATATCTGCATCAGAAGCGCCCTCTAGAGGAAAGTGTGAGTCAGGTTGCTTAGATTCAGAAATCAGCAGCTTTTGTTCTCTTCCAGAGAACTCTGGCGGATTGTCATTAATATCTTTAACCTTCACCTCCACATGAAAAACTTGCAGCGGCCTCTCCACGATCACCTCCAGGTGGATGCTGCACTCCAGGCTCCGTCCGCACAGCTCCTCGCGGTCGATCCGAGAATTCACAAACAAAATGCCATTCTGCAGATTTATCTCCAGAAGGTCCCCACTGCCTTTGGATGCTACCCGGAACAGGCGCGGCACCAGCTCCTCCAGCTCCAGCCCCAGGTCCTGGGCGATGCGGCCCACGAAAGTGCCGTGTTTGACCTCCTCGGGGACCGAGTAGTGGACCTGGCCGCTCCCAGCCTCCCAGATTGCGAAGAGCAGAAGCAACAACTGCAGTCTCTGAGTGCCCAATCCCCTTTTTCGAAAACTGAACATCGCATACGACATCGACTTGCAAAATAAGATCCTTTACATTTACTGTACCAGAGACTCCAGTTTCGGGTTAAAAACCTCGCTGAATTTTTGAGAAGTTTCAAAGGATCCGTTAACAGTAGCGTCCGGCATTATGGAGTGGTCTTGTATGGAGAGTTCCTGGATGTTCAGACCAAACCTTGAATAAACTATTTCCACTAAGTGAAGAGCGACACCTTGTGCCTGAAATTGTGACTACTGTATACTACATCCAACACCACAAAGTTTTACTTAAAGAGGAAAAAATAATTTCTTGTGTTTCATGATATTTTAACCCCAAGATATTATTTCCAAAGTGCTTATTTATGGAATATTCAGATTTTAAATCATATTAAAACTGATAGTATCCAGCAAATGGCATTTTATTCTTGACTAACATAAAATTTAAATTTTTGTTCCTATGTTTAAGTTATACAGTAATTTTTACTTATCTACATACATGTATATAAATTATCTAAGTAACCTTATGAAAAACTAGGATTAAACACTTACTACAGGTATTTGAATAGTTTTACCTTTCTCCCTTGTTACTTTGGCTGCTAGGAAACTCGAAGAAAAATTTGAAGTTTTAATAATAACTATTTCATTTTTAAGTCTTGCATATTATGTTCTTATCTATGTTCACTTACCTTCTCATATTTTCCTTAGTTCTGATTCCTTATATTTACATTTAATTGTATTATTTATTTTTACATTTAATTGTGTTCTTATTTACATATAATAGGGTTTTTGTTGCAAATAACTTTATATCCATTGAGGAATAATAAGAAAAACAAAAATATATTTTTGAATTTGGTAGTTTAAAACACAGAATTCACAAGGGAAAAGTCTATTGATGTATAGAAATGTAAATTTCATATTCTCATGTAAGTTCCACTACTAAGAGTATTACATGAGGTATCAAAATGATACTTTATGTAATGGTGTCAATGAAAAAAAGTTATCTTTCAACTATAGAATGAGTTTTATTATTATGAAATAAATAAAAATCGCTATGAAAACATCTGTACCATATTGGTATTTCTAAGTTACCAACATTGGTTTTTGGATATCTACTCAATATATATTCATGAGAATAGCTGAACTGTTTCCTTTTTAAAGAATTTTGGGTTTAAGATTCAAATTTTGGGTTTAAAATCCAAATTTTGGGTTTAAGTTTATCCAAAAAAGGGGAAATAATTTTTAATTATATCTCCTCTAAGTGCCTACTAGTACACACACACACACACACACACACACACACACAAACATAGAAAATAATCAAATAATTTAACTAAATGGAAAGTGACCTTAGTGTTCATGGAAATTCGAGTTCATAAAATACCAGTAGAAAATCAAAATTGCCAATATGAGCTTTCATTGCCTAAAGTCGTAATTTGGCTGCATATCCTCTGTGTTTTCGTATAGCCTTGGGTTTTAAGGGGAGGGAAAAAGGATACAATAGAAGTTTAGAGTAGAAAGTGATTCGGAATAAATAACACACTAGCTTGAGTATTTTCTTGTATAGTTTTGATGGTTTATCTCCAATCTAAAAATATTGAAATATAAAAAAATTTTATTTATTTGTGTTAATGTTTTTCTTTGTCTTGAATATATACACAGATATGTATATATATTCGACTGCTAATTTCAGATCTTGTTCCACTTTTTTCAGATTTATTCTTTTGCTGATATTGTTCTGCTAGAACTCTTATTAAATACAAAATTCTTTCTTACAAAATAAAGCAGGCTCGTCACCTTTTATGACACTGTAATGCATCTGTAACACAATCTGTTATGCATCTGTAACACAAGCAGTCATATGGGTCTCTAATCAAAATATATTACACTAGATAACAATAGATTTAATATATTTGAAGACTGTCAGATTTATTTTGGAGAAAAGGCAAGCAACCACTTCATTATGGAAATTGAGGATTGAGGTATGACATGCGAAGTGGAGTCTTCAAAGGTAGATAGAGAGAAGTACATGAGAAAGTTTATCCAAGGGAGATGAAGAACTTACATGTCTGAATTAAAATCAAATGCTAATTTAAAAATTACTTTCCAGTAATGTGGTGTTTTGTGAGTATATGGAGTGGCACTGGACAAACTGCAAGTCATAAAAGAGTTTTACATATTGTATGAACTAAGAACCCATCTTCTGCATTTTGGCTGTTATATTTCAGATATAGTTGCCATCTCAACTAGCCCCTTTAGAAGAGATTATGCTATCGTCGAACTCATCTTTGAGGATAGATCTGAGATTTGGCAATAGGCTAATGCCAAGAAGTCATATCAATATCATTGTTAACCATAATTTTGTAAAATCAATTGAAAAGAATGAGGAACTTTGTGCCTGACCTTTACTAAACCAATTTGGTTAGTCTTAAGTTCCAACTGTATGTCCTGCTAGTCACGTGTTAGAGTGCATTGTTTAATGTCCTATGAGTCCTCATCATCCGCTAATATTCCATAATAGTTCTAGTACTATTACTATTGAAAACATAAAAAGAGAAATAAATCTTGAATTCATTTTTGGAAACACAGAAGGTTCTTCAAAATCGGTAGATTAGAAGTACTATTCAACATCGGATTAACGAAATTGTAGGATATACTCAGCAATGTTCACACTGTGCTATCATGGCTTATTCAAGTATACACAGTTATTTGATCACAGATCATTTGTTCAGTTGGCACAAATCTCTCAGACAATTATAAAACTAAAGAAGACTGAATCTTTAAAGATATAAACACAAAGATTTTCATGCGAAAATATACCATTAAAGCTGTATTAAAGTATCCAATATTGGAAATACTTATTGAATCCTTTGCTGCTGTTCAGGATCCCAGAAATAATCATATTACTACTTATATTTGCCCAAAACATATCCTTATTCACAGTGTTAAAAAGACAAGGTCATTTTCATATGTGTCATTTGGCTTTGGTGTTCTGCAAGAACATTGCAGACCACAGTCTTCTGACTTTTCTCAAATATTAAATGATTATTTTTCTTATTTTTATCACTTCCAAACTGATTCATAGTCCTTATAGGGCAATTCTAAATTATTTATTGATTGAATAATATTAATACCTATCAATGTGACATTAACACAAATGATGACGATCATGAACTCTTTTGAGAAAAAAATCACTTAACAAAAATCCTAATTCCCATCTCAATTATGGCATTGTACAAAATTAATCATGAAGATAATCATGAAGAGGTTTTTTTTCCTTAGCAAAACAGAAAGGAAGTTTCACCTGTATATAGCTTGTGCTTGACATTCCTAGCCAGAACTATTCCTGATCAGAGAAAAGATTTACTACAGAAAACTCTACAGTGATAAAAACAATGGGTCTGGAATCTAAAAGATATGCATTTGAATATCATCTCTATCATGTGCTAGCTGAATGGCAATAGAAAAGACAAATATCTCTTATGGCATTTTAAAATTTTGGGTAGTCTCATGTAATTTACAAGTTGTTAAAAGGATTTTTTAAATTATGTATTTTAAGCCCTTCTCACCATGTCTAACAAATAGAAATAGCTCAATCATGGTAGTATATTATAGTTAGTGATGGATGAATGGTATTCCAGTACAATAACTAAGGCTTGGCTTTTCCTTTTCTGAAGATTTCCTAACATTCATCTTCATGGAAATCATCCTACTTTTTAGGTAGAAAACAACCACTAATGCCTTCTCAGCATTTCTATTAACCTTACCCTATCTACCATAACATGGTTCTCCTCCCAAATGTAAATTATCATATATAATTTATTTTTCCACACACTCCAATTAAACGGTCTCTAATTTGTATACTGGAACCCAAAGAACAAAATTAACCTCCACATTATTTGATTCACACCCTTACAACCCTAAATACAAGTTCTCTGTGAATATAGCTTTGTGACAATAAAGTGTTTGCATAGTACGCATCTAAAGTATACAATGTTAAATTCTGAAATTCGATCAACAACATTATTGTCGAGTGCTAGTGCCAAGTGGAAGTGTCAAGTGAAAGTTTCATGGTTCTTACATTCAAGTTATTTAAAGCAAGTCATTTTGAAGACCAAGTGGCTTGGTGAACATAGGCAGCAGCATCATACTTCCTTATACATGGGAAGACTTTCTTAAAGCACACATACAAAAAAAGTATGAATTTTCCTGCCCTAAAATATTTCCATACAGCCTCATGACAAGTACCATGAATGGAAGAAATATCAGTATATTCAATGCTCAAATAAATCTTCCAGATAAAATAGAGTTCAATAAATTAATCTGGAGGAAAGCCGCAATGAATTCAACAGGCAATTAGCAAAACTGATGTTATATTAGAAAATAAAGGGGGGAAAGTCTATCTGAAGCAGCTGAAGACTATAAAGAAAATAAGCTTGAAATTATGAGGGATTAAAAACAAAAATAAGTAAAATCATCCCCAAAGACAAGGTGAAACATCACCCACTATCTCAAAGACCATGTCATTGATTAGAAACAAAATGGTTTATAAAATGAGACCACCTCAACTACCTATGCCCGTAATAGGTAAACTTACAGATTATAGGAAGGTAACAATTTAACCATGTTTAAAATAAAAAAACTAAATTATGAAGTTCTGCATTATTACGGTAATTTGAATACATAAACATAATGAGTGAAAGGCACCACTTAGAATAAGAAGAAAGGAAGAATGAACTTGCTGCAAAATGACAAGTAAAATATTTCAGCCTGTCCACACTCTCCATTTCTCATGAGTGATCCTCACTTCCTTCCTCTCTGACTAACTTCCACATTAACAGAAAGCTTTAGTCATCTATTTCATTACAGCTATTACTTTTACTATTATGATTTCTACCAACTAGATAATATTCTTGGTGTTTATGAAGACTGGTGAAAAATAATTAAAAATTTTTTCCATCCCAAGAGAAAGCCAAAACCAAATGAAGCAACGAACTTACAGTAATATGTTGGTAAACGACTATGTGAATGACATTAATAGGCATTAAATACACCCCAAAATTCCTGTACTTACATTCCCGCAAATCTGTTTTTCTCCACTATCTCCAGAACTCGAAACAGGAGGAACACTAGGACTGAAAGCCATTAGATCCGTCTTGGGCGGGCCCTCCCCAGAGCACTCCTTCTGCCGCCTCTGCTGCGAGCACAACCAGCTCCCCACTGAGCTGGGGCACACCAGAGTGGGCTTCCCTGGCCCGCACGCGCCCTCGGTGGGCGGAGCCGAGCACCGCAGCGCCGTGTACAGCAGCAGCGTGAGCACCAACAGGCTGGACACCGCACAGATGGCGATGATCAGATACACGTTCACATCCACCAAGGCCAACTCTGGGCCCGTGGCTCTCGCTGCCTCCCACAATGAGGCCTTTGGAGCCTGGCCACTGTCCACCAGTGACAGCAGCACGGTGGCCGTGGACGCCAGCGCCGGCTCGCCGTGGTCCTTCACCAACACCAGCAGGCACTGGCGCTGCGCGTCCGCCTCGTCCAGGGCGCGCGTCGTGCTGATCTCTCCCGTGTACAGCCCCACGCGGAACGGGCTGCGCAAGCCCCCGGACTCCGGCTGCAGCTCGTAAGACAGCCACGCGTTGTAGCCCGAGTCCGCGTCCACAGCGCGCACCTTCGCCACTACGTGGCCGGCGCCCACAGAACGCGCCACCGGCTGGCTCACCGCGTCGCCCCCGCCGCCAGCCCCAGGCGGCAGCAACGCGGGCGCGTTGTCGTTCTCGTCCAGCACGAACACCTGCAGCGTCATGTTGCTGCTCAGAGGTGGCACGCCCGCGTCGCGCGCGCTCACCTGGAACTGCAACAGCTCCAGCTCCTCGTGGTCCAGCGGCTGCAGCGCGTACACCTTGCCGCTCTCCGCGTGCACCGACACGTAGCTCGACAGCGCACGCTCGCCCACGCGCCGCTCCACCAGCGAGTAGGACACCAGCGCGTTCTCCTGCGCGTCCGCGTCCCGCGCAGACACCGTGAAGATGTGGCAGCCGGGCGGGTTGTTCTCCTTCACGAACACCGTGTATTCGGGCTGCGTGAATACCGGCGCGTTGTCGTTCATGTCGGCCACCTCCACGGACACGCTGGCGGTGGCCGACAGCGAAGGCGAGCCCCCATCCCGCGCTGTCACCACCAGCTCATAATTCGCCACACTCTCGCGATCCAGAGCGCTGTCCAGCACCAGCGAATAGTAATTCTTGAAAGTGGACACCAGCTTGAAGGGGACACGGGGTGTTAGTGAGCAGGTCACTTGCCCGTTGCTATCGGCGTCACGGTCAGTTACACTGATAAGGGCGATGACGGTCCCCAGTGGAGCATCCTCAGGAACAGAAGGCGTTAATGAAGTCACTAGCAGCTCTGGAGCATTATCATTGATGTCTAAAACCTCTATCAAGATTGTGCAGTGACCAAACATTGGGGGATTTCCTTTGTCAACTGCTTCTATTTGAAGCTTCCATAACTTAGTTTCTTCAAAATCTATCTTTCCATTTACTTTTATTTCTCCACTGGCTGAATCTATGCGAAAAGATGCTTCTGGGTCGGGGGAGACATCAGTTGTAAAGGAATAAAGAATGTGGCTGTTTGAACCCTCGTCCAAATCGGAGGCGTTAAGTCTAATAACCAGTGTACCGTTTCTTGCATTTTCCAGTAATTTCACACGATGGATTGCTTTGTCAAACACTGGGGCATTGTCATTTACATCCAGCACTGTGATGTGTAACTCTACGGTACCTGACAGCTCAGGTTTGCCCCCATCTGTTGCTTTCAGCACCAAGAGAAGCTCCGAAGCGATTTCCCTGTCTAAAGGTTTTTTTAGTACCAACTGAAGTGGTTTTACCTGCTCGTCGTTGGTCGGTATTCCAAGAGAGAAATACTCATTGGGGCTCAGTCCGTAAGACAGCAGAGCGTTGACCCCGATATCTGCGTCGGAGGCGCCCTCTAGTGAAAAATGAGAGTCAAGAGCCCGAGTTTCGGAAATAAACAGATTCTTCCGCGTCGCCGGGAACACAGGCGGGTTGTCGTTAATGTCCTTCACCTCCACCTCCACATGGAAAACCTCTAGCGGCCTCTCCACGATCACCTCCAAGTGGATGCTGCACTCCAGACTCCGCCCGCACAGCTCCTCGCGATCGATCCGAGAATTCACAAACAAAATGCCATTCTGCAGATTTACCTCCAGAAGGTCCCCACTGCCTTTGGACGCCATCCGGAACAGGCGCGGCACCAGCTCCTCCAGCTCCAGCCCCAGGTCCTGGGCGATGCGGCCCACGAAGGTGCCGTGTTTGGCCTCCTCGGGGACCGAGTAGTGGACCTGGCCTCTCCCGGCCTTCCAGGCTGCGAGAAGCAGAAGCGAAAGCAGCAGAAACCGGGGTTCCTGGGCACGCGATCCTGAAGCTAACATCATGCCTTGATGCTGGTTAGTAAATCAACATTTCATGAGTACAAAGTTGTCCTTTTGAGATCTTCCTTTTGAGCCTTTATTCCGGAGATCCCAAGTGATCATAACAATATGGGTGCGTTTATAGTCTTTAAAGCATCGGAACAGTGGAGAGTCTCTCTGGTCCTGGAAATAATCGTAATTTTCTTTGTTAAAATAATCTTCTCCTTGGAGAACAACGACATCCTGTGGCTCCAAATGGAAGTGGCTTTGCGTTTATACTAGTATTTCTTTCATTAATATTGCTTCTTTAGTGATTTCTTTGAATTGGTCCATGTTTTTCTTTGTGAGCTTTTAATTCTTTAATTATATACTCCTTGTGTGTGGTCACTAGCTCTTTAAAGGTGGTTTTGTTTTACAAATTAGAATTCCAAGAAGTTTTTTCTTGCATATAGACGTCTAAGAGAATGTACTAACGCACTACTATATTATCATGTTTCTGAAGATGAAAAGTCCGTATTTGTAGGTTACTATGATACTGTTTTTTAGACTTTTAGAAATTGATTATTTTGAAATTATGTCTTATTAAGTTTACTTTATTGCTAACACCCTATAATTTTCTATTGCTTAATCATATACTATGTTAAATTATTCTAAAAGTTTAGCCTAGTTATGTAGAAGATAACTGAAGATGCAAGTTCTCTAAGTTACTTCTTTAACACAATGGTATTTCAAATCAGTGCTGATATGCAAGCTACTTATAAGTTTATCTTTAAAGATTTGTTTGCTTTGATATTAATGAATTTACCAAGTACTTACTCCTGGAAACATAAAATACAGTTATCTTTGTCTCATATTAAAGCTTTTCTTCCAATTACTATATCTGCTCTGGGTGAATGTTGTAGTTTCCATCCTGAAGGACAGCTTAAATTTGCATTATACCCATTGCTATTTGTAATGATAATCTCTTTCTAATCCAAAAAAAAAAAAAAAAGACACTGAATCAGGAATTCAAGTTGTATTTGTCTGTTTGCTCATATCCATTATATTCCAGAACTGGTTTAAGGAGACTATAGTATAAAGAGTAATCTAAATATCATTCATTCACTCAATTTTATTTTCCTGTTTATCTCAAATATAAAAAAAATACATTGAGCTTTTCATAATAATTATTATCAGTTGCAATAAGGTTTATTAGTGTTGTCTTTCAAATAGAAAAAAAATGTTTTAATCAGTCTCAAGGCTGTTAAGGAACCAACTATTCAATATCTGAAATCCTTCCAATAAGATGGCAGCTACTGGGAGAATCCCAAACGTTTCTACCAAAAAGAAAATGTAAATGGTTATCCAAGGGAATCCTAGGTTTTATGTAAAAGTAATGTCTTATTTTGAACACTTTTTAAAATACTGAGTCATAGAATCTATGCCAAACATTTATAGCTCAAACTACTTCTAATCCTTTTTTTAATTGTGAAAGCCATAAGTTCAAGACTGACATATTTGCCTAAAGATGAGCAAGAAAAATTTTAGCACATGAAGGTGACTAAATTCAGAAAAAGATATGACTAAGATATAAACCTCCTCTTGTTTGCCGATTGAACAATTCAGTCTCTTTGGGAATGACTCCATGCTGAAGGGCCATTCCATTTTTAATTTATAGGATTGCTTCACTAATTAAGTACATATTAAAAATAGTTTTTAAAGCCCCCAAATTCCAAGGCTATTAAATTGCTAAATATCTATAAGATATTAATAAAGCTATGGGTTGGTTACTCTTCTTGAAATAGACTATCACAAATACTATCCCATCAAAGCTAAAGAGTACTCATGATTAGTCTTTTTAATGTCATCTACTAAAGAGTATGTTAAACATGATTATAAAACTAAGATGCTATAATTTTTTTTTTTTTGAAATAAACTAATTTGTTTTTTGGCAAGAATGTTAGTCATTCTTGATTTGAGAACATTTCTGGTTTCATTCTGAAATTTCAATCATTCTGCATTAAATGGAACAAACCGTCCACAAAGTTTAAAGAATGTTTATCTTAATAACAGAGCCAGAGGAAGACACTGTCAGACTACAATCAGTAAAATTTGTCTTTGCTATCTCTCAACTCATTCTGAATTCTCTCTTTTCCTCTCCTTTCACTTCCTCCTCTATGGACTTTAGGATTATTATGCTGCTAGATAAAATTCTAACTTGTTATATTAATATTTTTGTAAATGTTTGTATTTTTAAAGGAAACATATCCAAAAGGCAAAGTAAAATAAGTAGGACTAAAGTGGTAAACACATAATTCTAAGTTTCATTAATAACTCACATGAAGAGTTACCTTCTGACAAGACTTTTCTGCAGAGGGGTACACTGACATAAAGATCTGAAAGAGAGGGCATATACAAGAGGAAGGAATGCTATATACTCTGAAATACTCTGCATTAACTTACCATCTATAAGAACTGGAGACTGGCCATGGAAAGTATTAACACTGAAGGCAATGCCACGCTTACATTCCTGAAACCATTGTATTTTTTAATGTTCCTAAACTTGAGTAGAGATGCCAAGTTTTATTGGAAGCTCTTTATGAAGCACATTGAATAAAAGCTAAGTCTGTATGCACAAAGGATAAAGTGATTGCTAAGAACCAGAGTCAAGATGGTAATTGCACTGCCCTTTGTTAACACCAAAATAAATAAAATTTAAAAATGAAATCATAGATATCAGGTAACAACCGATTTGAGAAAGGCATAATTAATAGGGTAGTGCTGGCCACCATGCAATTTAATTGTCTTTCATTTCTGCATCTACATCATCCAACACAATCCTGATTAAAATGACTAGAGAACCTATTAAACTAAATTGCACTGTTTCAGATCAGTAGAAAACATTCTAAGAGGACAATTCCATTTTCTCTTCAAACTTCCAATATTGATTTGGATGACAGTAATCACTTTCAATCTAAAATTAAAAGTGGTTTTCAAATGCTCTCCATTAGTAAAATAAAATTATGACTACTTCCTCAAAGTAAAAAAGCTAATATTTGAATATTATAACCAATACCTCATGTTGATAAAAGAATAGATGATGAAGAGCTACTGTATAAAATTATGTAAATAACTATGAAAATTTTCTTCTGACGAAATAAGTATTACACACTGACATAGGTACCATGAAACCAAAATAAAGTGAAAAACATTTTAAAGCTCAAAACGCTTAATTCCATAGACCAGAACATTTTTATGAATGAACTTTCAGTCTACATACTGTACTTCATACTGTATTATTAAGAATAAAGTATAAACATTGAATAGTGAAGGTCTATTATGCATTATAAATTATGTTACACTACGCAAATCTTAGAAAGCAAAAAGCACATTTCTACCTTGAAAAAATGGATCAGAGCAGTCTTTTTGTTTATATAACAGGGTCATTTCAAAATTTAGATTTGAAAAGTAAATACGCTTATGAGTTAAAGTACTAATCTTACAATATTTATAACATAAAAAGATTGTGGTTTATGAAAAAAACTACAGCCTATATTAAATATTTGTATTAAAAATATAAATTCAGAATCAATGGCTTAATTGTAAAATTGAAGTATCAAACAAAAGTTGATGCACAAGGTACAATAGACAAAATATGAAATAAACTTTTAGAATAAATTATACAATAGGTATTACTAGATATATTTGAGGTATTATAGAAATATGCTATATGGATTAAGGATGAAGATATTGCGAGTCATGTATTTAGAGAAAAAAGTAGTGAAATAAAATATTTACAAAACAAAATATGAAAATATGAAAAATAATAACCCACCTTCCTAGAGTGGTCCCCTCCAATAGATTGTTCTTCCACTTCCACCTCTGGTACAGGACATGGTGGAAGGCTGGGGCTGAAGGCCATAAGGTCGGTCTTGGGCGGGCCCTCCCCAGAGCACACCCTCTGCCGCCTCTGCTGCGAGCACGACCAGCTCCCTACCGCGCTGGAGCACACCAGCGTGGGCTTCAGCGGCCCGCATGCGCGCTCGATGGGCGGAGCCGAGCACCGCAGCGCCGTGTACAGCAGCAGCGTGAGCACCAACAGGCTGGATACCGCGCAGATGGCGATGATCAGATACACGTTCACATCCACCAACGCCGCTTCTGGGCCCGTGGACCCGATCGACATCCGCAACGGTGTCTTCGGCGCCTGGCCGCTGTCCACCAGCGACAGCAGCACAGTGGCGGTGGACGCCAGCGCCGGCTCGCCGTGGTCCTTCACCAGCACCAGAAGACGCTGGCGCGGAGCGTCCGCCTCGTCCAGGGCTCGCGTCGTGCTGATCTCGCCCGTGTACAGCCCCTCGCGGAACGGGCTGCGCGCGCCCCCCGCCTCCCGCCGCAGCTCGTAAGACAGCCACGCGTTGTAGCCCGAGTCCGCATCCACCGCGCGCACCTTCGCCACCACGTGGCCCGCGCCCACAGAACGCGCCAAAGGCTGGCTCACCACGCCGCCCCCGCTGTCAGACCCAGGTGGCAGCAACGCGGGCGCGTTGTCGTTCTCGTCCAGCACGAACACCTGCAGGGTCACATTACTGCCTAGAGGGGGCACGCACGCCTCG
>NW_006443124.1:4903187-4909643 GCF_000325575.1 Pteropus alecto
ACCAGCGAATAGGACACCAGCGCGTTCTCCTGCGCGTCCGCGTCCCGCGCAGACACCGTGAAGATGTGGCAGCCGGGCGCGTTGTTCTCCTTCACAAACACCGTGTACTCCGGCTGCGCGAATGCCGGCGCGTTGTCGTTCACGTCGGCCACCTCCACGGACACGCTGGCGGTGGCCGACAACGAAGGCGAGCCCCCATCCTGCACTGTCACCACCAACCCATAGTTTGCCACGCTCTCGCGGTCCAGGGCACTGTCCACCACCAGAGAATAGTAATTCTTGAAAGTGGACAGCAGCTTGAAGGGGACATGGGGTGTTAGTGAGCAGGCCACCTGCCCATTGGCGCCAGAATCACGGTCAGACACGCTGATCGAGGCGATGATCGTGCCCACCTCGGCATCCTCTCGCACTGGGAGTGACAGCGAAGTGATAGCCACCTCAGGTGAATTATCATTTTCATCCAGGATTTCTACTAGGACGGTGCAGTGACCAACCATAGGTGGGTATCCTTTATCTGTAACATCTACATGAATTTCATAAGTGTTACTATCCTCAAAGTCAATAACGTCATTTACTCTTATTTCTCCTGTCCTTTCATTCATTAGAAATTTTTTTCTTATGCTGGGTGAAACCAAAGAGCTAAAGGAATATATCATTTCCTTGTTTATCTCTTCATCCGCATCAGAAGCATTTAGCCGTATTATTAACGTTTGGTTTGCTGAATTTTCATATATCTTAATTTCATAAACTGATCGATCAAATACAGGGGCATTATCATTGGCATCCAACACCAGGATCAGTAAAGAAACTGACCCGGTAAGTTCAGGTGTCCCTCCATCAGTTGCGGTTAATAACAACTGAATCTGAGGATTTTCTTCACGATCCAGTAGTTTTCGTAGAACAAGCACTGGGAATTTGCCTTTGTCTTTTTTATTTATAATATCAAGAATGAAAAACTCATTTGAACTGAGTCTGTAAGTAAGCATTGCGTTCTCCCCAACATCCGCATCAGATGCACCTTCTAGCGGAAATCTAGAGTCAAGCAGTCGAGATTCGGGTATTGAGAGCTTCTGTTCTGAGACGGAGAATACTGGCGGGTTGTCATTAATATCTTTAACCTCCACCTCCACATGGAAAACCTGTAGCGGCCTCTCCACGATCACCTCCAGATGGATGCTGCACTCTAGGCTCCGCCCGCACAGCTCCTCGCGGTCGATCCGAGAATTCACAAACAAAATGCCATTCTGCAGATTTACCTCCAGAAGGTCCCCACTGCCTTTGGACGCCATCCGGAACAGGCGCGGTACCAGCTCTGCCAGCTCCAGCCCCAGGTCTTGGGCGATGCGGCCCACGAAGGTGCCGTGTTTGGCCTCCTCGGGGACCGAGTAGTGGACCTGGCAGCTCCCGGTCTCCCAGGCTGTGAGGAGCAGAAATGAAAGCAGCAGGCAACTGGCTTTCAGGCCGCTGGGTCTGTAGACTAACATCATACATACCTTTCTCCTGCATCAGCGTCTAGAAGACACACAAACTCCGAACTTTCATATTCTATTTCTTACATTCTATTTTAACGAAATGGCTTCCCAATGCAGCTCTCTCCTAGTCCTTGAGAAACACAGGATTATGCCTTTGTTCTAAAAAGTCATTTTGTGGGAGACAGCGACGTCCGGTGGCTTAATGTGTAAGTACAATTCCATGGGTTTAACAACTTTTCTTGATATCTTTAATTCTATTTTTAGTATCTTATGGACTGTCAAAGCCTCACATTATGTCTCTTTTGTAAATGATAACAATCATTTTTGATCCCTAGTGCAGATCCCTAGTAATGTAGAATCTCAGAGAAGTAATTTCTTCTATAACCATAATTATCATTTCTTTGACTAAATTTGAGAATATTCTTAATATCTGTATAATACTGAGTATTATCTGTGTTTTGTTTGACAACGAATATAGACATTTCAAATTCTGACACTTAATTTACTTATCTTTATCATTTCGAGATTAAATAAACCTTTTTTAGGCACTAATTTCAAGTATCAATTCTCTGAAAGGTGTTTGCTACTTCTGAAAGAGAAGACCACTAGCTTCGACATCAGAAATTTCTCCATTCTGATTCCTATTCTCCAACTTACTAGTTGTGTGACTTGGGAAATATAATTTAACCTTTCTTGGTCCTAGTTTCCACTTTCATAACATTCAGATAATAAGAATATGGTGGTTATACGAATTAAGTGCCTAGGATAATACCTTCATTAGAGTAAATGCTTCATAAATGGCAATTACATTCAGGCCTTAATTTAGCCACCTTTATTTCATACTGCTCAAGACCAAAATTGGTTCCTTGAGGAAAATTATTAGCAGTAGAATATTGTCACTCTACAATGCCTTACTACTGCTACTGCTCAGGCTCAGTGGTGGTTCTTTTAGGAAAACAGAAAAGTGCTTTTATTGAGCAATCAGTTATACAGAGAGAAGTTTCAATTTCAATATACATCTTACATGAGAAAAAATTCTTAATTATCATGCTAAACAAAATAATTCAAAAACATATGATTTTCACTTTCAGAGACAACTGCTTTCATCTTTGTTACACTTAAGCTTTTCAAATACCCCAAATATACAGTTTTGGAATTATCTAATAGTTTTATCAGTGTCAATAAAGTTTTTCACCACTGCCTGCCATAAAAATATTTTCTCTCTCTCAAAGTTCTTGGAATCAAATAGTCAGAAATTCTCCATTAATATATGTATGCTACTGAAAAAACTTTAAGTTTCTCTTTTTTCAAAAAAGGAAAACTTAATAGGAACTTTGGTTTTTTCCAAAGGTTAATTTCTTTACTTTAATGATATTGTGATTTATAAAAGAGATAGTTTTAAGAAGTCAATGTTTTTTAGAAATGAGGGTCACTGGGTTCATTGACTTATGTGTGCTACTAAATTCTGTTTTTATACTTCTCCTTAAGAATGCTCTAGTGTCAAAGTCCATTCAAATGCTGATTTAAGGGTTACTTTTCTTAGAAAGCATAAATTAAAATATGAGTTATCTATCTACCTACAATACCAATGTTCATTTTGAGCTACTATCTAGTACTAAAATGAGTTTATCATTGATTAATTGTCTTAACACAGGTAACGATATAAACAAAACTTCCTTCCTGTTAATGTGCATTTTATAGCTGGTAATGACATAAATGTCCCAATATAAATCTCCAATAATGAATAAAAAGTAGAGGATAGCTAAATTATATTCCATCATGTAATAGGAATTTGCTTTGCTAAGCATCTCGGGGCTATTGGATCTAAAACTTCAGTTGGATAAGAATCCCCTGGAGTGCTTAACATGAACATTTGTCTGTACCACTTATTTCAAAAATTCTGAGGTAGAGTCTGAGAACCAGAAGGATTCTAGGTGTTGTTAATACAGTTAACATTATCAGATCTACGAACAGGCTGACAATAGACTCCAGTTTGCCTGGGATATGCTTTATTAATGTTGTCTTATATACTTCTTTAAGGTGCCTCTTTTCCTTGCGAAAGTGTCTGAGATTGGCTCATTACTTAGTTAGCTCTATCTAGATCCCTATAATTTAGGGACTGGTATAGATGAGCTTCATTATTGGTTTCATGATTCAGGCTTGAATTGAGAAATGTTACCTACAGAAGCACAGAGAGAGCTATAAGGCACAATACTGAAGTGACTTCCATGTTTTCACCTTTCTGTTTTGAACTTCCCAGCTTTTTTGAATCCTATCTTCCCTGGATTCCTGTGTGCTCATACTTCCTGATGATCCAAAAGATAAATTCATTACTAAGATAGTCACTGATTTTCTGAAAATTTGTACATGATGTCAGCCCACATTCTGGGAGAGAATAAAGATTAATATAAAGGACTAAATTATGAATTATATCAATACAGCCAACAATAATAAATAAAATTAATAATTACAGAAGATAAAATAAGTACTTAACTAATACCAGCTCTAAGAGATTAGAGGTGGGATTTTTTGGGGGGATGACATTTCTAGCAGTCTTTAATCAAGATAACATAATTAAATACCTCAGCCCAAGTTCACGTAGCATATGGAAACCAAACAAAGTGTAAGGACAGATATATTTGAAGGTATAAGTCTAGATTTAAGGTGAGTTGTGCTGACAGACATAGATAGGTTTCACTACAGAAGTTCAGAGAATATGTAAGTTTTAAAAGGAATAAATTTTAAAAAAGATTTTGTAGCATATATAAAACATGTGTTTTACATGGCAAAATAAGAAAGTTACTGAAATATTTTAAATGAATTTTACTTGCATTTTTATAGTTACACTGTGGCTCTGTTCTCAAAGCTACTCTAATCTTGTTCCACTGAGTTTTTAATTAAGGAACATGTTGAAAAATACCTTACACAATAAAAAATAAAATACCTGAATAGAAAAGAAATATCAATCACATCACAAAAACTAAACATAAGTACAAAACAAAGTTTTTTCAATATAAGTTAGAAAACAAAACCTTGAACTAAAGATAGAGTGTGGAGAACCACCAACTTGAAAGTCACAAACCACAACTCAGGAAATAGAAATTTAACATGTAGTAATTTTAAAGCTATACAATCTCATCTCTAAATTTCTGACTTTTGGAATATTGAAGAAAAAATAAATCCTCATTTAAACTGGTAGGGGTAATTTTTTAAGTTCCAGAGTATAAATTTCAAGAGAATTCAAAGTGTAGAATGTAGATAAATCTTTAATGCCCAAGCATTATATCGCTAACAGAAATTTCAATAAAAAGTAGAAAGAGTTCTTGAAAATACCTGTCAGCAAATATTTTTCCAATATCAGAAAAAAATATGAATTTCAAGAATTTTCCAAGTACAGAAAAGACTCTCGATCAACGTTTTTTATGGTCAATATTGTCAGACATAGAGAAACATATTTTACTCAAGTTTGAATAAGAGTTATATTTATAACATTTTTTGTCAGAATTAGATTCCTAAAGTTAAAGCAACTATTTTCTGAGGTATACTGCAAGCCACTCATTGAAGTTAATCACACTGAGTAGTGTGCTGACCAACCATATCTCTAGACAGTCTCCATTTAGAGAAAGGTAGAAAACTACAGAGTTAACAAGATAACAGTTACTATATATATTTATGCCATAAGATGTCTTATCAATAATGGAATTAGATTAAAACATCATGCATACTTTAGAAATGAATAAATAATAGAGTGATGTTGAAGTTTACTTAATGTGTAAAAACTAAATTGGTTTTCACCAAATAGTTTTCAGGAGCAGTAACAGCATTGCTGTAGTAATTCAATATGACTCCCATTACATTTGTTAAATAAAAATGATTCAGTACCCAGCAAATACATGTTCAATGTATGGTTTCTAATGATTCTCTATTGGAAGTGGAAACAGAAAAATAGCTAGAAACATAAGGTATTCACTTTCTGGAAACAAAATTTTAAATTCTGGCAATTACTAAGAATAAATGGATTGAAATCATTTAAATATATATACTACATGAGTAATAATATTTTCAAGACTAAATAAATAAACATATTAATTAATAAAATATAAGAGCAACCCACCTTCCCAGAAGAATCGGAGGAAACATGTGGATCTTCCTTTACGTCCACAGATCCAGGGCACGGAGGAAGACAGGGGCTGAAGGCCATGAGGTCACTCTTAGACCGGCCCTCCCCAGAACACTCCCTCTGCTTCCTGTGCTGCGAGCACGACCAGCTCCCCACCGCGCTGGAGCACACCAGCGTGGGCTTCTCCCGCCCGCACGCGCGCTGGGTGGGCGGCGCCGAGCACCGCAGCGCCGTGTACAGCAGCAGCGTGAGCACCAACAGGCTGGACACCGCGCAGATGGCGATGATTAGATACACGTTCACATCCACCAAGGCCAACTCTGGGCCCGTGGCTCTCGCTGCCTCCCACAATGAGGCCTTTGGAGCCTGGCCACTGTCCACCAGCGACAGCAGCACGGTGGCCGTGGACGCCAGCGCAGGCTCGCCTTGGTCCTTCACCAGCACCAGCAGGCACTGGCGCTGCGCGTCCGCCTCGTCCAGGGCGCGCGTCGTGCTGATCTCTCCCGTGTACAGCCCCACGCGGAACGGGCTGCGCAAGCCCCCGGACTCCGGCTGCAGCTCGTAAGACAGCCACGCGTTGTAGCCCGAGTCCGCGTCCACAGCGCGCACCTTCGCCACTACGTGGCCGGCGCCCACAGAACGCGCCACCGGCTGGCTCACCGCGTCGCCCCCGCCGCCAGCCCCAGGCGGCAGCAACGCGGGCGCGTTGTCGTTCTCGTCCAGCACGAACACCTGCAGCGTCATGTTGCTGCTCAGAGGTGGCACGCCCGCGTCGCGCGCGCTCACCTGGAACTGCAACAGCTCCAGCTCCTCGTGGTCCAGCGGCTGCAGCGCGTACACCTTGCCGCTCTCCGCGTGCACCGC
>NW_006443124.1:4910243-4920496 GCF_000325575.1 Pteropus alecto
AAACTGGGCAATAATCATGGGTGGAACCGGGCTATTAAAAGAGTATGAAATCTCCCGATTAGCTCCTTCGTCGGGATCAGAAGCATTCAGTCTGATAACTATTGTTCCGTTGTCTGAGTTTTCGAATATTCTTACTTCATATTCAGACTGGTCGAAACTGGGAGCATTGTCATTCACGTCCAGCACAATGACCAGCAGCTGAACGGTGCCAGTGAGCTCCGGTTTGCCTCCATCAGTAGCCGTCAAGAGTAAGTTATGTTCGGGAATTTTCTCTCGGTCCAAAGATTTCCTTAACACGAGCCCAACTTGCTTATTCTCCTCATTCTTTGAATTCACATCTAGCGTGAAGTAATCACTATAGCTAAGCCTATAGGTTAAAACGGAGTTAGCTCCCGTATCTGCATCCGAAGCACCCTCTAGCGGAAACCAAGAATCTGGCATTCTGGATTCTGAAACAACTAGCTCTTGCTCCTTGACCAGAAATTTGGGTGGATTGTCATTAATGTCCTTCACCTCCACCTCCACATGGAAAACTTGCAGCGGCCTCTCCACGATCACCTCCAGATGGATGCTGCACTCCAGACTCCGCCCGCACAGCTCCTCGCGGTCGATCCGAGAATTCACAAACAAAATGCCATTCTGCAGACTTACCTCCAGAAGGTCTCCGCGGCCTTTGGACGCCACCCGGAACTGGCGCGGCACCAGCTCCGCCAGCTCCAACCCCAGGTCCTCGGCGATGCGGCCCACGAAGGTGCCGTGTTTGGCCTCCTCGGGGACCAAGTAGTGGACCTGGCCGCTCCCAGCCTCCCAGACTGCAAGGAACAGAAGCGAGAGCAGCAGACATCGGGCTACCGGGCCTCCTCGCCAAGAAAAAACCATGTCAAGTACTTGTGTTGTTGCTACTAAAGAGTTCTTGGTTATAAAGATGAACTACATCATTGCCTGGAGTCTTTTAATCCAATTCCGCTGCCCCCGCCATTGTTCCGCATTTAGAGACTGATATAGAGGGATGTCTGGATCTTGAGACAAAACTGCTTGGCAGACAGCGACATCATGCGGCTCCAAATGGTAATAATTATTGAATTCACTTACCTCCGCTATGATCAGGTCCTTTTCAACCAATATTTTCTTTTCCGGTTTCTTAATAGTGTTCTTCATCTTTTATTAGTGGTAGAGGCATTTATGCTGTCTGGATCCTCACATTAATTTTTTTCAAGCTGGGGATCGCTTTATTCATAAAAAAAATTCCTTTCCAATATTTTAAATATTGTTATGAGGTGTTACATACACCGCAAAAGCGTAATCTTTACTCATTCATCTTAAATGCCTCAATAGTCGGTGATTCAGCTCCCATTTGAATTCATATAGTAGCAAATCTGAAGGGGGAATGGTTTTCAAATAACTTATCCTCCACTAACATGCTCTAGATTCTGGCATGTTTGAAATAGCCTAACAGGTGATTATGATTTTAAAAACACTATTATTTAGTAAGTTCTGTTTTATTTAATTGGAATCTCTCTAGAGACCTTTATCACTAACCTATACTAGTCATTTTGAGACAACAAAGAATTCCTTTTCTTACGATCAGAAGACTTTATAAAAGATATATTAGCCCGCATTCTTTACATTGAAGGATTTCTTGGGAGGTTAGAGTATTTCATTAACTTGGCCCTAACTAAAGATTTTTAATTTTAAAACTTGTGTAAAGCATCACATATGGCTTTTACTAAAGTCTCTAGCAATCAGGATGTGTGAGGATGTGATTAACATGTAATCACGATGATATTTCTTGTAACTACAGCTAATAAAACGTATTGAAAATCCTTACATAAATGAAAATAATATGGAAAAGAAGAATAAGAGCATTTTCTACATCTCTCCTCAATTTACTCAGACTATAGTTTATTCTAAATAATGAGAATGACTGTATAAAGAAAGTAGCATTATTTAATATCTGTGAGAACTTTTTGCCAACAGAACAAAAATTCCATAGCCTTGATATGACAGTTTTATTTCTGGAAAAAAATTTACCTTAATAAAGAAGTGATAATTTATGAATAAAAATTGGAGTGTGTAGGAGGATTCTTATCAACTTCTAGTACTTCCTATCAAAAGTAGAATTTTAAAACTTTCTTAAAATATATTTGGAAAGTAGTTTATATGTATATATATGTGAGAATAAAAAAAAAGAAAGTAGTAAACAATGGAATTACAATTACCATCATCAAAAATTAGAATATGTATGGGTTCTTCTACAAAACTGACTATTCTTTCAATGAGAGCAGCAAATTTGCTCCAATTATAGTGGATGCAAATTACTGCTCAATGGTAAAAAATTCTATGGAATACGAGACAAGTTCCCGAGTTTTCATATCTGTGACTTTATGTAAAATTACACCAAGAACAATAAACAAACATCCTAAAATAACGTTCTAAAGTATTCTATGTGGACGCTGACAACAATTACTAACCAAACTTTTTGTAAATTTTAAAAAGTACTAGTTTGTATACTTAAGTTATTGTTCCATTGATATACAGAGAAATGGAAGAATAAATCATGATATATCCATACAATAAAAAAGATGTAGATTTTTTTTTAAAAGGGGAAACAACTAAGCAAGAAAACTTTCTATGAAATAATATGGCATAAATGCCAAGTTATAGTGGAAAAACTTCAAATGCAAAAGAGCAGGTTTAAGTACAATCACTTGCTCTTTTAAAAAAGAAAGACAGATTGTGTATATATATATGTGTGTGTGTATATATACACACATACACACACGTATATATATATATACAGAAGATATATATATCTTGGAGGAAACTAAAGAAATTGAAAATGCTTCAGAAATTAAGAGAGTTTAAAGTAACTGGCTTAGGGTTAAAGGTGACAATGAGACTTGTCACTATATAGAGATTTGATTCCTTGAAAATTTGAATATGACTATATTGACTATACAAACAAAAAAACAAAATAAATATACTATTTAGATGTCATTTAAACTATATTTTTAAGTTATAAATAATATTCATCATAAATATGGGAAAAAAGTTCTACAGAGTAAGTTAAAAAGAAGTCAGTTACTAGACAAATAAAACTGAAAAAGGAAAATAAACAGTTTAATAAAAAGATAAAATATTTCAAGTTCTAAACTAAACATAAAATGGCAATATTGAAAACATGATGTTCAAATATTCATGTCTTCATAAAATAAGAATATAGAATAAAAATGTCAAATATGTATCAATTATGTTCTTTAAAAGAAACTATAAAGACCAAATAGTAAAGTATGGACATGTAAACATTCGGTTATGGAATTCCACTATATAATAGAGAGAAAGTGAACCTACTATTACCATTAGTAAAAAGTTCATACAAAAATAGAAAGTAATATACATCGACAATTTTAACCTACAAGACTGCACACTCCAAAAACAAAAGTACATGCATAATACATATACAACTCAAGAAATAGTGCAATTAGAACAATAAAAATACAATTATATATAAAACTATCCCTAAAATAGAATAAATTATACAAGAAATATTTAAACAAAGGACATAAAAATGGTGCTTATAAATTGTTGAAAATAAGATTTTTTAGACTCACGTTGTCTGAAGAGCTGGGGCCCTGAGGAAGGCTGGGGCTGAAGGCCATGAGGTCGGTCTTCGGCGGGCCCTCCCCAGAACACTCCCTCTGCCGCCTCTGCTGCGAGCACCACCAGCTCCCCACCGCGCTGGAGCACACCAGAGTGGGCTTCCCTGGCCCGCACGCGCCCTCGGTGGGCGGAGCCGAGCACCGCAGCGCCGTGTACAACAGCAGCGTGAGCACCAACAGGCTGGACACCGCGCAGACGGCAATGATCAGATACACGTTCACATCCACCAGCGCTGCCTCTGGGTCCATGTCCCCTACCGATATACGTGACGGAGTCTTCGGCGTCTGGCCACTGTCCACTAGCGACAGCATTACGGTGGCCGTGGCCGCCAGCCCAGGCTCGCCGTGGTCCTTCACCAGCACCAGCAGGCGCTGGCGCGGCGCGTCCGCCTCGTCCAGGGCGCGCGTCGTGCTGATCTCGCCCGTGTACAGCCCCACGCGGAATGGGCTGCGCACGCTCCCCGCCTCCGACAGCAGCTCGTAAGACAGCCACGCGTTGTAGCCGGAGTCCGCGTCCACCGCGCGCACCTTCACCACCACGTGGCCCGCACCCACAGAACGTGCCACAGGCTGGCTCACAGCGTTGCCCCCGCCGCCCGCCCTAGGTTGCAGCAGCGCGGGCGCGTTGTCGTTCTCGTCCAGCACGAACACCTGCAGCGTCACGTTGTTGCCCAGAGGTGGCACGCCCGCGTCGCGCGCGCTCACCTGGAACTGCAGCAGCTCCAGCTCCTCGTGGTCCAGCGGCTGCAGCGCGTACACCTTGCCGCTCTCCGCGTGCACCGACACGTAGCTCGACAGCGCACGCTCGCCCACGCGCCGCTCCACCAGCGAGTAGGACACCAGCGCGTTCTCCTGCGCGTCCGCGTCCCGCGCAGACACCGTGAAGATGTGGCAGCCGGGCGGGTTATTCTCCTTCACGAACACCGTGTACTCGGGCTGCGCAAAAGCTGGCGCGTTGTCGTTCACGTCGGCCACCTCCACGAACACTCTGGTGGTGGCCGACAGCGAAGGTGAGCCCCCGTCCTGCGCTGTCACCAGCAACTCATAGTTCGCCACGCTCTCGCGGTCCAAGGTGCTGTCCAGCACCAGCGAATAGTAATTCTTGAAAGTGGAGACCAGCTTGAAGGGAACATGGGGTGACAAGGTGCAGGTAACCAGCCCGTTGACATCGGAATCTCGGTCAGATACGTTTATTAAGGTTATGACTGTGCCTGGTTGAGCATCTTCTGAGATAGGCAGAGACAAGGAAGTGACAGTCAACTTTGGAGCATTGTCATTAGCGTCCACAACTTCCACAAGTACTGTACAGTGACCAGCCAGGGGTAGGAAGCCTTTATCAATTGCCTCTACTCGAATTTTGTAAGTTTTACTTTCTTCAAAATCAATATGTCCTATTGCTATAATTTCTCCATGTATGCGGTCTATGTAGAACTTAGACTTTACATCTGGAGCAACATCACTAGAGAATGAGTAAATAATATCTCCATTCAAGTCTTCGTCTATATCTGAGGCGTGAAGTTTAATTACCAACGTTCCATTAGGAACATTTTCTGGTAATTTCACCGCATAGAGTGTTCTGTCGAAAGCTGGGGCGTTGTCATTAGCGTCCAGCACTGTGACGAGTAACTGAACGGTGCCAGTCAGCTCAGGTTTGCCTCCATCAGTGGCCGTGAGCACTAAAAATATCTCTGGAGTTTCTTCCCTGTCTAAAGATTTCCGTAGCACAAGCCCAAGAGGTTTTACCTGTTCGTCGGTGGTTGGTACGTCCAGAGAGAAATACTCATTGGGGCTCAGACTATAAGTCAGCAGAGCGTTGGCCCCGATATCTGCATCGGAGGCGCCCTCTAGTGGAAACCGGGAGTCAAGCAGCCTGGATTCCGCGATAAACAGATTCTTTTGTGTTCCCTGGAACACAGGCGAATTGTCGTTAACATCCTTTACCTCCACCTCCACATGGAAAACCTGCAGCGGCCTCTCCACGATCACCTCCAGATGGATGCTGCACTCCAGCCTCCGCCCGCACAGCTCCTCGCGGTCGATCCGAGAATTCACAAACAAAATGCCATTCTGCAGATTTACCTCCAGAAGGTCCCCACTGCCTTTGGACGCTACTCGGAACAGACGCGGCACCAGCTCCGCCAGCTCCAGCCCCAGATCCTGGGCGATGCGGCCTACGAAGGTGCCGTGTTTGACCTCCTCGGGGACCGAGTAGCGGACCTGGCCGCTCCCATTCTCCCAAGCTGTGAGAATTACAAACAACAGCAGTAGATGCCGGTCCCCCCGGTCACCTTGATTGGAGTCCATCATTTCAAAATTTTTCTTTTAATTCTAAGAAGCGCAACTTCTGTCAAAATTTATAGGAATCTTCTTATTGTTTCTTCAGTATCCTAATTTGCTCTCCATTGTTCAACTTCCGGATAGTGTAGCAGCGTGAAGTCTTTACAATGTGAAAACGATCACTTAGTTGTCTTGAATATGAGAGGATTTTAAGGCAAAGAGCGACATCATGTGGCCCAAATAGTACTTACAAATTACAAAAGCCAACTTTAATAAGATGCAAAGTTTTATTTCGATCTCTGAATTTTTTCCTTTATTTTTATTAAAGGACACATTCTCATGCTTGCTGAAGGCGTTTGTAAGAAAATTATTAATATTTAGTGTGACCATAATTGTGGTTTCCTCATGCCTTGAAAATATGTTTTCCCACAAAGTTTTAAAATAAAGATAAAAACCTAAGTGACAATAAAACGAGTCATGTTAGTAACACTAAGTTTTAAAATTATTTGTTCAAATTCAGGAAACTCCATTTTCTTAGATTTCTGTTAAGAAAACTCCTGGTCTCTCTAGGGACCTGAATCTCAAGAATCTATTAATGGCAGAAAAATTTAGAAAGGTTGTTTGTTTTTAGGAAGCAAGAAATATAAGCAACGAATTCATATACTTTTTCTTAAGAAAACACAATGATAGACTTGGGGATCTTTGAAGGGGGATAATTTATATAAAGTGAATTTTGAGGAGAAAGTATACTGAGTTTCCCTTTTCATCAGAATTTATATGTTCTCTTTCCGTGGTTTATGGTTCTTATATCTTTATCTTTCCATCCTTTGAAGCCTCATGTTTTGTGAATATCCACTGTGTTTACAATCTCCAGTATAATTTAGATGATTTATTTTATAATATAAGTTTATTTCATTAGATAAATGTCAGTACTCATCTGTCATCCTTAGAGCAGTCCTTTAATCAGGCTTGGGATATTTTATACTTTTTAGTTCTAGTACTTAACAGAGCAAGTTATTTTTAATGTTTCACTACCATATTCCTAATTGCAAATAAAATTACATTCACATTCTAATGTTTTCCAAGTTTGATATCTGCCTAAAGGAGTTTTAAATATTTCTGCTATCCTGGATTACTACAATTGCTTCTGATTGTGTCATCTTGTCACAATCTCATTTATTCTTTATTTAATCCTGACAATCATCTTCCTGAAAAACACTTTTTATTCCTATTGCTTCACACTTTTTGATAGCTTTCAAAGGACATTAAAGTGAGTTAAAAAATTTTTAGTGTAGTACTCAAAGTTACACAAGAAATTTGTCTCATAATACTTTTCCAACCTTATTCATACTCTTCCCATGAGAGCCATACGTTCTGACCAAAGCAAACTATTCCCTGTTTCCAGGCACATTTGGAATTTTTCATGTATTTATTTAAATTTTTCTGTTCTCAAGAATACCTATATACTCAATATTCTCCCAGAGGAAACTTCTCCACTTTAAAAACCACTAAAAGTATCATAACTCTTGAAGGACTCCTTCAGTGAGGGAAATAGGCAGATCTTTCTTTTCATTTCCAATAACGATGATTTCTGTTTCCTGTGCCTCATAATATTCTGCTTTCTAAAATGATCATGTTTATGTATGACATATATCTTTAATTTTCAGTGAACTTCTTAAGCCAGACAATGGGTCTTATTAATTCAATGAGTCTGGTCAGAACATCATGCTCTTAGACCTTCCTAGAATCTTTTTAAAATGCTTACTCAAGATTGATGGCTATGGTTCTTCTCTATTTTCTAAGAAATCATTTTGTTTTTAAGGTTGTTATATATAACTAGTTATACAGATGACACTCTTTATTGATTGGTATGACCATAGCCCATCTTGTTACTTTTAAGTATGTGTTTAAAATTATTATTGTGTTCTTACATATATATATATATATATACACACACACATATATATATATACATATATATATATTTTTTTTTAGGTGAGGCAACCCTTGGTTGACCTCACAGATTGCAAGGACTTTGTCAGCTTATGATCCCTTATTTTTTTATTTTTTTAATTTTTACTCCTACAGCACCTGGTTTTCCTAGGTGGTCTCCCACCCAAGTACTAACCAGGCTCGACCCTGCTTAGCTTCTGAGATCAGATGGTATCGGGCTTGTTCAGGGTAGCATGGCCATAGACATTTATTTTTAAAAAACAGAAAACACTATTAATGGTTTCTGAAATTTCAAGAATAGAAAATAAACACACTGGGGAGCATCAACCCAACTCATTCCAAGATGAACCTTGGGCAACATTTAAATGTGGAAAAATACACCATTTCAATTAATGATAGTCTTTTTTAAATACAAAAATCTTTTCCACTGCCAAAGTCTTAATTCAATTTTCAACTTTGAAAAACTGGTTTTAAGTTATATTTTCAGTGTAGTACATAGCATTCAAAATGTCAGAGACATCTTGGATTAATTTGGTAATTATGGACTCAGTACAAATAACAAAACATGTTTACAAAAAATTAAAATAATAAGAAGCCATAATGACAACTTTATGACATTTTAGATTTTACTATTCCAATTCAGAAACTAATAGTTTATTTTACTAAGCATTTACTATTTAGCTAATACTATTATGAGTATCTTATAAGATTCATCTTACTAAATATGTACAATTTTTTGTGATAGATACTACTCATTATCATCACAAATTTACAGGTGGAAAACTGGAAACTGAGAGGTTAAATAATCATCCATGCTGCACAGAACAAAATTGGTAGGAGCGGAATGCAGGCAAGAAAGGATGGTTTTAAAACTCATGACATTTAACATACGATCTGCTGCCTTCATGTAAAGAAAAGTGAATTGTTAAAATCATAATAAAGAAGTAGTGAAAACATTAGATTAGAAGATATAGTTACTTCTCCATAAAAAGAAACCTACCAAATAAAATTCAAACATAAACGAGATTTTCAGTGAGTCAGAAACACAGATTTTATATGGACTTACTTGATCAAAGTCCAAATTCCTTTGAATTACTCTCTCCCATGTTTGCATCCTATAAACCGAGCAATACCATGGGTGTCACATGGTAATTAAAAGATTATGAAGTCTCACTTTTCACACTTTCATCCCAAAAGAAGTACTCAATCTGTTAACTAATGTTCTGTCATTTATCGCTAAAAGGTTTAAGACCAACAATAAATGAATACTACAGACTATTGGAATCACCGGAGCCAAAGATCTAGAGAATAAGAGGAATAGAGTCCTTACACAAAATGGATAACTTGAAAGTGGTGGCTAAATAATATTTACCAGCCAAAAAAAAAAAAAAAAGATGGAAGAATAAGAAATAAATGATGTTAAAATGTCAATATATTATTTTAATGTGTAAATGCTAACTCCCCTGAGGTAAATGGAAAGGTACAATAATACTACAGAATTAATCAGAAAAAAATACTACTATCGATGTCAGTTTTAAGAACAGACAAAAAAGGAAATAGTCAAGAAAATTTTTACTTTAAAAGCAAAAAATCTTGAGGTGAAGATGTTTAAAAAGTCCAATTCCATTTTAAACTAAGATTAATAACAAATAATATTATAATTAAGAGAAAAAATGAAAGCATGTATATAATGTGAAATTATTCAAAATTTTAAGAATAGAAAAGTGTAGATAAACCTTTTTTAAAATATAACATTTCAAAATAACTATTAACTGTTAATTGTGAAAATTCAGACTTACTTTGGCACAACGATCATTTAAATCCTGACGCTCGTCCACATCCACCACTACTGGACAGGGTGGAAGGCTGGGACTGAAGGCCATGAGGTCGGTCTTCGGTGGGCCCTCCCCAGAGCACACCCTCTGCTGCATCTGCTGTGAGCACGACCAGCTCCCTACCGCGCTGGAGCACACCAGCGTGGGTTTCCCCGGCCCGCACGCGCCCTCGGTGGGCGGAGCCGAGCACCGCAGCGCCGTGTACAGCAGCAGCGTGAGCACCAACAGGCTGGATACCGCGCAGATGGCGATGATCAGATACACGTTCACATCCACCAAAGCCACCTCTGGGCCGGTGGCTCTCGCTGTCGCCCACAACGAGGCCTTTGGAGCTGGGCTGCTGTCCACCAGCGACAGCAGCACAGTGACAGTGGCCGTTAATGCCGGCTCGCCGTGGTCCTTCACCAGCACCAGCAGGCGCTGGCGCGGCGCGTCCGCCTCGTCCAGGGCTCGCGTTGTGCTGATCTCGCCCGTGTACAGCCCCACGCGGAATGGGCTGCGCGCGCTCCCCGCCTCCGATTGCAGCTCG
>NW_006443124.1:4921278-4973729 GCF_000325575.1 Pteropus alecto
TCAATGACCCGCCATCGGTGGGTGGCCTCTGTCCGTGGCGTCAATGCGGATTTTATAGGAATTCGCTTTTTCAAAATCCAGAGCCTTTCGAATTGTTACTTCTCCAGTATTTGAATCTATGCTAAACTGGTCAATAATCATGGGTGGAACCGGGCTATTAAAAGAGTATGAAATCTCCCGATTAGCTCCTTCGTCGGGATCAGAAGCATTCAGTCTGATAACTATTGTTCCGTTGTCTGAGTTTTCGAATATTCTTACTTCATATTCAGACTGGTCGAAACTGGGAGCATTGTCATTCACGTCCAGCACAGTGACCAGCAGCTGAACGGTGCCAGTAAGCTCAGGTTTGCCTCCATCAGTAGCTGTCAAGAGTAAGTTATGTTCGGGAATTTTCTCTCGGTCCAAAGATTTCCTTAACACAAGCCCAATTTGTGTATTGTCATCACGGTTTGTTTTCACCTCTAGTGCGAAGAATTCACTAGAACTAAGTTTATAACTTATAATGGAATTTGAGCCAACGTCCTCATCTGTCGCGCCCTCTAGTGGAATCACAGAATCTGGCAGCCTAGATTCGTAAATCAACACTCTTTGTTCCTTTACCAGAAACAAAGGTGGATTGTCATTAATATCTTTAATCTCCACCTGCACGTGGAAAACCTGCAGCGGCCTCTCCACGATCACCTCCAGGTGGATGCTGCACTCCAGGCTCCGCCCGCACAGCTCCTCGCGGTCGATCCGAGAATTCACAAACAAAATGCCATTCTGCAGATTTACTTCCAGAAGGTCCCCACTGCCTTTGGACGCCACCCGGCACAGGCGCGGCACCAGCTCCTCCAACACCAGTCCCAAGTCCTGCGCGATGCGGCCCACGAAAGTGCCGTGTTTGGCCTCCTCGGGGACGGAGTAGTGGACCTGACCGCTCACAGCCTCCCAGATTGCAAGGAACAGAAGCGAGAGCAGCAAATACCGGGATCGCAGTCGGCCTTTCGGGGTTATAACCATGACAAATACTTCTTTTATTTCCATCGGAAGTACTTGTGTCAGCATTAAGATGAAATACTGTATGATCCGAGTCTGTTAATCCAATTCTTCTGCGCCCGCCATCATTCAGCGATGCAGTAATAAGAGGAAATGTGTTTAAATAATAGCTAGATGTAACTTCACGGTAGACAGCGACATCACGTGGCTCCAAAGGGTAAGTAAGAAATGAATTCACAAAACCGCGCTCTGCTATAGTTCTTCAAATTAAAAATAAATTTTTTTGCCTTTTTTTAATAGTAAATCTCCTTGTGTTTGTAATTTACAGAGTCAGTTTAATCTAGTCTGACTTATTTTATTAGAGTAGAGTAAGGGATTAAATTATTCATAGTGAAACAACTTTCCTTCCAATAATTTAAATACTGTTATCAACCAGTTTAGAAAATTTTAGTGTGATTCAAACTAGGCTTGGGAATTAGAAATGCAAAATAGCCTACACACTTTTTGTAGAAAAAAATGCGCATGTTTCTGTCACAGGTCATGCTGTTATATTTTGCTCTGGTGAAAGAATGTTATTTTAAATTAACAAATTTTATCCAAATTTTTAAAATCTTATAAATTATTAAAGTCCGTTCTTTCTTTGTTCAATGACTATCAAATACTCCTACAGATGTTTCTTTAATAATGGAAGATAAAATTTTTAGTATATTCTTTACATTTCTTAATTTCTCTGCAGTTTATATTAGGCCTCCCCCTCAAAACATGTTCCTTCACATAATTCTCTATCACTGCAAATTCTGATGGTTACTACCCACTGTTCTTTGCTGCTCTGACCCTTCAGCTGCTCTTAAATGACCTCACCCTTTTCCCTCAACCTCAACTTTTTATATGCTTTCCTTTAAGTGTTCTCATCACTTCTAATGTTTCAAATAAATTTTATTGAACGTATCCCAAACTCTCATCTTCATCCCTCCTTTCTATGGTTATAATTGTCACTTTCACCCATACATGTTCATGACTCCTAGAAAATAATTTAATTACAATTTAAAACTATTAAGAGAAATCATTAATAACCCCCAAATTCAAACTTTTGAAATTCTCATTTTCTTTAATGGCATGAACATTCTACATATCACCAATATGAATTTTTACTTACCCCCTTCTCCCTTACCTGCCTATTCAAAGTCTGTCTACAGTCCATCTGTCTTTTCACATACTACTATATTTGTCTTCGTGGCTACAGTTTTTATTGAATGGCACTAAATGCAGAAATTCTAAGACATTAGAATCACCTCTATGTGATTAACATGTGCAATATTTCCAGTGTTATTTTCAACTACTTTCCAATGTGAATTCACTTTTGCAGACATAATAGATCGCTTGCTTGTCTTCTTCCTCAATATGATCTTTGTTCAAGCTGTTTTATAAAATTACCTCCATCTTTACCTGTAAAAATGTTACCTTCATATCAAAGTAAAGCCCACATGTCAATTTCACCATGAATTCATCCTTAATGTCATGAACTGGATGTAATTAAACTCTTTTTCAAAAGGAGAAAATGAGAGTCACCAAAAAGACTTTTCAAATGGACACATGCCAATACCACCTTCTTTCAAAATTCTGATAAACTTGTAATATCTTCACAGACAACTGTAATACAAAGCTCCCTCTCCAGCCCTAAAAGTTCCACTTTAAAATAATTAACCTAGACTTATGTAGTAGTTCTTTTCACTGACTTTATATTGCAGTTATTTTGGGTAAGCAAAGAGTTCATTTGCTAACCAATAATAACCCCCCAAATAAAAGGTTCCTTTGCTTGCAGGCAGATAGGTCTTGAAGAAGCTATATTGACTTGCGGCCTTATTGTTGAAAGTTTTCTATAGTGGTTAAGATTTTTCATAAAATTTATCCTAAGTGAAGAGTCTCTTCAAATTTCAACTTTTGAATTAGTTAATTAAAGTTAAATATCAAGTTTATCTTTTCATTTTAGTTCCTAGCCATTTTCAAAATGTTTATAATATAGTCTGATTAATTAGAACAGTTGTAATAATTCCATTTATTGGCACCAATAGGAAATTATACAATGTTAATGAATTCCTTCATGTAAATAAATTTACATGGAAAAGGAAAATACTGGTCTTCTCATGAGAAACAGCTTATATTTTTGTTAATTTCTTTACAAAAAATAATTCACTCTAGTCAAAGGAGATTATGTCCAGAAAAAATTAGTCACTCTATAAACAACTTCCTCTCTCACCAAAGAAAGATCTCAGTTATAATATATTGCAAAGAGTTTAAAACTAAATTAACTTAATTTTTTTTAATCTCACAACTGTTAACTACAAATTTATGCAATGGTGAGAGCTCCTTTCTCAATTTTTATAAATTCTCCCAAAGTAATGAGGTATCAGAAGTATTTAAATAGTATGATACAAGTGTATTTATGAATTTAAATATATATGAGAATGCAAGACTAGGCAAAGATATAAAAAGGAATTTATATTTTATCATATGAAATGTGAAATATTTATTGCCTGATGAACTCACATTGTTCTTTCAAGAAGCATAGAAAATAATTCTCTCGATTTGAGATGGAGGGCATCCTTGCCTCTAGTACATTCAAATGTGCAGCTTTCTTATACAAAATTGTATTGCTAAACAACAAACTCAAGAGTGGAATTTATATAATGATACACTTTTTTAAAATCTGAAAACAAAAAAAAAAGCAACAAAACAAAATTTCTAATTCAAAAGTATTGATTTTCCAAAAAATGAGAGTTTACAATTTTTCTCACCAACATAATAATATGAATTTGAAAACAATTCAAGTTAGACAAAAAACTAATCATTCTTCCACAAACTTGATATTAAGTTAAGGAAGAAATTATAATATATATGCAAAATGGGACACCATAGAACTGGAGAAATTTAGAAATCTCTTTAAGTAATAATATGTCATGATCACCAAGATATACTGATTAAAACAAGAGGAAACGCAATATGAATATTATGCATTAGAACAGGAGAAGACACTTTATTTGTAGATAAAGAAAATAGCTCCAGAAAGATAACCAAGGTATTGCTGTTTGAAATATTCAAAAGGTGTATTAAGTGGCCTGATAGAGGAGGTGGAAGGAAAACATTTTAAACCATGTAAAGGGTTTAAACCATGTAAATGTGTTTCCTATTCAAAAGTGAAAAAAATGAAGCTATTCAAGCTAAAAAGTTTAACTACAAATAAATTCATCATGACTATGCAAAGGCTAACTGTTTAAACTAGGCTAACTGTTGAAAAGAAACATTCAGTGCTCAAATATTACTAAAAAATCAATTAAATTGGTGTAAAAGAACTAAAATATTTTAAATTCAACAGAGAACGAAAGGAAAACTGACTCAATGATATAAAAATCTTTTGGTGTCCCATAAAAGAGACTTGGAGAATAAGTAATAACTTCAAGCATGTCTTACAAGTATCTTCCTATATTTCTTCAATATTGAAAATTTAAATGTTTATTAAATTGAATTTCTACTCTAAGTGGTAATCACATAATAGAATATAGAGATATCGAATTATAATGTACACCTGAAAATTATATAATTGTATTAACCAATGTTACGCAATAAACTTTTAAAAAATTTAATTTCTGAAATACTTTCTATCATGGAAAAAAAACGAACCCATTAACTCCAACCTCCAAAAACTTATAAAAAGGAGAAATGTTACTGAAATCGACTCTATAATGCAAAGCAATTATCTCCAAAAAACTGAAGTGAATTTTAAACATAAGAGTAATTTTAAGTCAATGAGTTAGTACTAACAGAGAATTTACAACTAAAAGAATGTTAAAATTAAGTATAAAGCCATAATTTAAAACAAAAAGAGAAGATGTAGAAAAATATTAAATGTCTAATAGTAAAGACTTACGATGAAAAGTTACTTATAAATAAGATTTTTTAGACTCACGTTGTCTGAAGAGCCAGGGCCCTGAGGAAGGCTGGGGCTGAAGGCCATGAGGTCGGTCTTCGGCGGGCCCTCCCCAGAACACTCCCTCTGCCGCCTCTGCTGCGAGTATGACCAGCTCCCCACCGCGCTGGAGCACACCAGCATGGGCTTCCCCGGCCCGCACGCGCCCTCAGTGGGCGGAGCCGAGCACCGCAGCGCCGTGTACAGCAGCAGCGTGAGCACCAACAGGCTGGACACCGCGCAGATGGCGATGATCAGATACACGTTCACATCCACCAGCGCCTCTTCCACGCCCACGGCGCCCACAGAAATCCGCAACGGGGTCTTCGGCGGCTGGCCGCTGTCCACCAGCGACAGCAGCACGGTGGCGGTGACCGCCAGCGCAGGCTCGCCGTGGTCCTTCACCAGCACCAGCAGGCGCTGGCGCGGCGCGTCCGCCTCGTCCAGGGCGCGCGTCGTGCTGATCTCGCCCGTGTACAGCCCCACGCGGAACGGGCTGTGAGCGCCCCCCGCCTCCGACAGCAGCTCGTAAGACAGCCACGCGTTGTAGCCCGAGTCCGCATCCACCGCGCGCACCTTCGCCACCACGTGGCCCGCGCCCACAGAACGCGCCAAAGGCTGGCTCACCGCGCCGCCCCCGCTGTCAGACCCAGGCGGCAGCAACGCGGGCGCGTTGTCGTTCTCATCCAGCACGAACACCTGCAGCGTCACATTACTGCCCAGAGGAGGCACGCCCGCGTCGCGCGCGCTCACCTGGAACTGCAGCAGCTCCACCTCCTCGTGGTCCAGTGACTGCAGCGCGAACACCTTGCCGCTCTCCGCGTGCACAGATACGTAGCTCGACAGCGCACGCTCGCCCACGCGTCGCTCTACCAGCGAGTAGGACACCATCGCGTTCTCCTGCGCGTCTGCGTCCTGAGCAGACACTGTGAAGATGTGGCAGCCGGGCGGGTTGTTCTCCTTCACGAACACCGTATATTCGGAATGCGCGAACGCCGGCGCATTGTCGTTCACGTCGGCCACCTCCACGGACACGCTGGCGGTGGCCGACAGCGAAGGAGAGCCCCCGTCCTGCGCTGTCATTACCAGCTCATAGTTCGCCACGCTCTCGCGGTCCAGGGCGCTGTCCAGCACCAAGGAATAGTAATTCTTGAAGGTGGGCACTAGCTTGAAGGGAACGTGGGGCGACAGGGTGCAGGTCACTTGCCCATTGGCACCGGAGTCGCGATCGGACAGACTGATCAGGGCAATGACACTGCCCAGTGGAGCATCCTCTTGAACAGGCAGAGATAGGGAGGTTATGACCATCTCTGGAGTATTATCATTCTCATCCAGGAGTTTCACTATTACTTTACAGTGTCCACTTAACGGGAATGCACTTTTATCTACAGCATCAATATTAATTTCATATACGTTACAGTCTTCGTAATCCAGTTCTCCTATAACTGTTATTTCCCCACTATTGGAATCGATTATAAATTTAGATTTTACGTTGTCAAGAACAAGATTACTAAAGAGGTACACTATTTCCTTATTAACACCCTCATCTGCATCTGAGGCGTTCAATTTAATAACTAACGTCCCATTCGGTGTATTTTCCAGTAACTTAACATTGTAAATAGATTTATCAAATTCTGGAGCATTATCATTTGCATCCAATATATTTATCAATAACTGAACTGTACCTGTTAATTCAGGTTTTCCTCCATCAATTGCAATCAATAATAAACTATGTTCTTGCGTTTCTTCTCTATCTACTGGCTTCTTCAATACTAGCTCTAAAAAGTTCGTTTGTTCTTCATTTGCTTTAACATCCAAATCAAAATATTCATTAGAATTTAACTTGTATCTCAATTCTGCGTTTGCTCCGATATCCATATCAGATGCGCCCTCTAGCGGAAATCGGGAATCCACTATTCTTGACTCTAAAATAAATAATCTTTGTTCTTGTCGGAAGAATCTTGGCGGGTTGTCGTTAATGTCCTTCACCTCCACCTCCACATGGAAAACATGCAGCGGCCTCTCCACGATCACCTCCAGGTGGATGCTGCACTCCAGCCTCCGCCCGCACAGCTCCTCGCGGTCGATCCGAGAATTCACAAACAAAATGCCATTCTGCAGATTTACCTCCAGAAGGTCCCCACTGCCTTTGGACACTACTCGGAACATGCGCGGCACCAGCTCCTCCAGCTCCAGCCCCAGGTCCTGGGCGATGCGGCCCACGAAGGTGCCGTGTTTGGCCTCCTCGGGGACCGAGTAGTGGACCTGCCTGCTCTCAGTCTCCCAGGCTGCAAAGAGCAGAAGCGAGAGCAGCAGACACCGGGATCCCAGACTTTTTCTCTGGAAATACACCATCGCAAATTTGGTGCTATCTTCAAATTACTTTGCACTACCACGCAATAGCTTTTGGAAACTTAATTCCCAATTTGCTCAATTTTTAATTTCCTCACCTTCCAGCTTCAGCAGCAAAGAGTGCAGTAGCCTTTTTATTTTCTGACTAAAGAATAAAAACTGACTGTATTCCTTTGTTGTTTAAAAAATAATACAAATGCGGTTTCCAGCGCCACCATGTGGACGAAAGGGTGAGTATTTTACTTTGTTATGCTTTATTAATCTTACATTCGTTTAATGTTTCTCAATTTCAATGACATGTATTCTTTATTTCCCTGATCTCTAATCAAAATATATCATTAAAATTTTAATAAGGTATTATTTTTCATTAAATATTCCGAAATCAATACTCATAGGTCGTGTCACGCCAATCTTTACTAAGTGATGTGTACTGATTTATTTAGGGAGAGGCTTTATGTATTCCTTGGCTGACTTTAAAATTTTAGTTTATTTTTTTCATTTCTTTTCATGTTTAAATATATCTTATTAAAATTTATGGGGTCTTCTCTATTATTTTGATGATATGTTTGTATACTAGTTTTACATTACCCTTAAAACAAATTTACATTCTTATTTTGCAGCATTTAATATTGGCTTTTGTTGATGTTATTTCCAAAATAACTAAAACTATTCGAATAAGATTCTTGTCTGAGTTCCATTTTGTAGTCTTATTTTCAAATTGCTAAAAATTCATTTCTTTAATTTCTCTCTATATCGCCTAGCTACTTTTACTATTGACTGAAAAAATCGTAATGTGGAGATTAAAATTTTCTAGAAGCCAAAATCATAGTCATTCAATTTTGATAAGCATCTTGGCACTATTTTCAAATTAGATGCATCTAGACAGCATTTCTCAAGTTGATATTATTAAGTCAGGGTTGATACAAATTGTGAAAGTGCATATATTTGCTTTTATGCTGCAAATCAATATCATAATATCTGTAGATATACTACTCCATAAAATGTTTGGGCTCTAGTAAAAAATAAAACGTTGAAAAGAAATCAATCACATTGTTAGCCAGGTTAATTCTCTGTAAATTTCATCTCTTTTAATCCTCCAGTTGATTTGCTGTATACCACTTGGATGTCACTTAACAAATATAGCCAGAAGAAAATACACCCCTCAAAAGTCAGCAATCTTTCCATATTTAAATGGAAAATATTTAATCCTCTACTTGTGTATATACTCCCTAGAATTCCTTAAATATTACAAAATCTTTACCTGTGAAGACAAGAGGATCACGGAGATCAATAATTCTATTACTTGATACTTTTACATGTAAAGCATAAACCCCAAATATATTTCCTTAATTTTGGTGTAAATCATATATGAGACTTGAAGTATTTTTGTGTGCCAATGTAGAAAACAACTATGGAAAAGTGGTAATGTAAAGAGTAGCTTGAAAAGAAATAAGAAATTAATAGAAAATACAAAATCAATTGGAATTAATTTGTTTCCCAGTATTCTTCCCAGTATTCAAAAAAATAATGGAAAAATTTAAGATAATGTTACCAGATTTGTTTCTGATATAAACTTTAAAGCACATTTATCATTCATTTAGTTTTTGAAAGATTCTTACTATCTCTACTATCATGATTTTCACCTTAGCATTCAGATCATCCAAACACTAAAGAATTTCAACACTAATCAATTTTCAAGACTATGTACGTAACAACTACTGATAATGATAACTTTTTAATATTTTAATACACGACATTTTAATACACAAGAAAATGATAACAAATATGTCAAAAATATTATCAGGTAACATTGACCTTCTATTATAGAACCATAACTGATGTGAAACTACAAAACTACACTATAAATAAATTTACTTTTGAAAAAAGTAAATATTAAATGTTTAACAGACAAACTGATAGTATGGTATTTACAATGTATGCATAGTAATTGTATACACAGAATACTTCTAGTATATATTTAAATATTTTTTAAAGATACCAAATAGAGAAAATGCCATCAATATTACATGCCTCTTTCAGTTTATATTTTTTTCTTGTAAATATAAAGATATTTCAGGAGAAAACAAGACTCTCGACATTTGACCCCTTTTCACATCTGTTAGATTATATTTGTTAGATTATCTTAAGTTTTTGAATTATCACCTACATTTGTCTTTCAACATTCAACTCTTTTGGGTAGGGGGTTACTCTCTCAACAATTATAGACTTTCTAATCTTAATTCCATAGATGACTCCATATATAGAGAAAATTCTTTAAATCTTTTTCCAAATCATTCTTTTAATCCAATATTATAGTTTAGTTTATTGACTGATCTTTTCACTACCTAGTGTCTCAAGCAATTTCAGTTATATTTAACCCTCACTACAGATTAAAACTCCTTCCTTGATAATGAATTTAGGGTAAAGAAACCAGATAGTGTTTTGAGGTGTCTCTATTAATTTACTGGGAAGGATTTAGAAAGATTTCACACTAGGAAATTTAATTTTGCATTGGAGTCTAGATGTCTTTGTTTCTACAAAACCAGAATAAAATTTTATGTTGTATTTCTCTCCTATCTGTAGAAAACTATGTAGGTCTACCACACTGCTGAGAAATAACAAGCAATCTTTTAAAGATTTATAAACAATTTATGCAGCTACATAAAATTTGACCAAAAAATTTAATTATGTATGGAAAATAATTTATCCTATGAAAGCACATTGTGTTTTGTACATATATTTATGTTACTTTTAGAATGATTCAACTTCTCTATAAAATATTGAGCTAAAATATTTATATTATATATCCATTCTGGGATAATTTTAAAGTACTTCTGAAAGAAATAAGTAAATTAAATTAAGGATAGTTTTTGCTCAGAACCCCATTGCCTTCATTAGTGCCAAATGAGCTTATTTAATGGTAGAAAGGGACAATGCAGCTAAATTCTAGAACTTTGTGGTTTATTCTATGTATTCACATTAATATCCATGTGGCCTTAGGTAAGTTTTTTGTCTCTGAGCCACAGTTTATCATTAAATTGAGAGAAATGACAAACTCTTAGGTCAAATCCAGTTTTAAAATCTCAGATCAAATGAGTGGAAACTTGAAGTGCAGAATTCTTATAGTATTAGCCAGTGTCCAGGGTAGAAAAGAATAGAGTTATTAAACAGCAATAAACTTTAATAGTCTTGGTTCTTATTCAGTGGTGGAGAGGAAGAAAGAAGGTTTTAAAATAAAGTTAAAATATGTATTCTAACTTTACTTTATATGAAACTATAGAATAGAATTGGAGAACAAGTAGGAGAGAGAAAAATAAAGTGTTCAGAAGTTTTATAATGACAAACATCACTGTAGTAGTTAAAAAAAGAAAAAGAAAAATTTATCTCAATTCAAGTCAAAACATAAATGCCCTCAACCTATATACATCAGATATTTATAAGTTCCTTACCCATTTCTAGAATATAACTACATCTAGAACAACCATAACTTCCCATGCACAATATCCAAAATTCAATATATTATCATAAGAAAAAATGAACAATAAAAAAGACATGTAGCTAATCCAATTATTACAGTGATCTAGCAGATCACAAATAAATTGTAATTAATATAATGTAATAAATACATAATAAAGAATTTCACCAGAAAACAGTAGTCTATTTTTAAAAGAAAAAATATAATTCTAAAGCTAAAAAATGTCACAATAACAATGTAATTTCAATTGATGATTTTAATTATATATTGAAATAAGAGAAAATTGCTGAAGTAGAAGACTGATCAGAATAAAAATTCAGCATGTAATAAAGAGATCAAAAGTGATTTTTTTAAAAGGTAGGGTATAGAAGATATAAGAGATATGGTGAAAAAAATTAACATGCATATCCCTTGAGTTAGAGGAAAAGAAGAGAAAAACATGAAGCAGAAGCAATATTTGAAGGCAGATTGCTGAAATTTTTTATACTGTTGAAAGACATCAAGCCACATATTCAAGAAGCTTTCAAAACTGCAAGATAAAACTAAAAAAAAAAAAAAAAAAAAAAAAAAAAAAAAAAAAACCTTAAGAATAAAAGCAAGATAAAAGTAAAGAAAACTAAATGGAAAAAAGCAAAAGAAAGCTAAAGAAAATTAAAACTGAGCATATAATAAAGCCATTGAAAATCAAAAACAAAGAAAAATTATTAAATAGCAGCTTGGAAAAAAGAGAAAAAGGGCACACTGCCAAACAATAAACTTGACAGCCACCTCCTCAAAAGAAGGATATACAATGTCATCTTGAATGTTCTGGGAAGAAAATAACCTCCAATCAGAATTTGATACTCAGCAAAACTATTTTTCTAAAGTGATCGTGAAATAAGCATATTTCTGCTTTACAAGAAGTTAGGAGCATTCTTAACCACGAGAAATATATTATTAATATTATATTTGACATTGTACTAGTGGTTCTACCTAATATAATAAGACACAAAAGATGTAAAAGATGTAATTGGAAAGGAAAAAATATAACCATCATTATTTTCTGATGGGATCATTGCCTACATGAAAAAATACAAAGCACCTATAGGTAAATTACTAGAACTCGTAACATATCAATACAAAAATATAATATATATATTCATCATTGTTAAACAGAAATAAATTTTTAACTTAAAGTTGATATTTATAATGATCACAAATTGCAAATACCTAAGAATAAATCTAAAGAAAGATATATAGAACCTTTACATAGAATATTAAAAAATAATTAAGAAACATTACAGATTATTTAGATAAATAGACCATGCTCATGAATGGAATGACTCATTATAGTAAAGATATCAACTAGCTTCATGTTCCTCAATACTAGATTCAATACAATCCAAATCAAAACTTCATAAAGTTATTTTTATGGAATTTATATGCAAATTTAGGTGGAAATAAAAGAAGCAACATTGTGTTACTGAAAAAAAAGTTAAAAGATTAGAAGAGAAAAACGCCATGCTTATATAATGGACAATCGTTTTGTAAAAATATGTGGAATTCATTTTTAAGAAGTGGTCTTGAATGTCCACTTGAAAGTTCTTGGGGAAAATTAATCTTGATCCCAAGCCACAGAGTAGAAAAGAGCAAAATCAAGAAAGGTTTATGTCTAGAATATAAGAAAATTGTAAAAAGTAATAGAAAGGAACAGGACAAAATAGATAAATGGACAAGAGACTTGAACAGCTATTGCACAAAATAAGATATAAAAATGGCTAATAATAATACAGGAAGGTGCTTAACCTCATTTATAAATCAGAAAACAAAAAATGGGAATCTTAAACATACCCAGCAAAATGACAGTCATGTAAATAATCTGACAACGTCTAGTTTTGGAGATAGGAACTCTCATACACTCTAACAGGGGTTTAAACAAATAAACGCATTTGGGAAAATTGGCATGATCTCTTAAAGATAAAGATATGTAAATATTCTATGTTTCACTAATCTCATTCTTAGTTAAATAATAGAGAAAAGTGTGTACATAGGCAATAAAATTTTTACAAATATATTTATGGTAGTATTACTCTTGAAATAGACATTAAAAACAATGAAAATTCACAACAGTGGAGAATAAATAACTCATATGCTATATTCATTAAAAGACCACTAGAGAGAAAATAGTTGAACTCCAACAAATATGGCAATATAGATGATTCCACAGAAAAATGAATGATAAATATGAGAAATACACAAACATATGTACATATATAACATATTTTACTTAATTCCATTTAGATAAAGTTTAGGAAACAGGTCAAAATTAACCACAGTTATAAAGTTAAAAGAGTGGCCATGTTTGGGGGAGAAAAAAGAAAAAGTGATTTGGAAGGTGCATTTGAGTAACTTCTGGAATGGAGGTAACAGGAGTTTTCACTTTCAAATAATTCATTGACCTACGTTATTCTGTCTGTGCACTTTTCAATAGAAAAATAAGAAGACACTGCTCTCCAAAATGTTAATTACAATTGACAATAAATAGGTGAAAATTGCACAAAATTTTAAACACTAGTTATATAAAGATACATTTAATAATGATTAGAAACGAAAAGAACATACATTACCTTGGTGTCAAAATTGTACAATATTTTAGTTAAAATGGTATGTAAGAAGAGTAAAAACAATTTAAGACAGAGAAACATGAATCTGAGAAATTTTTAATATTAGAAATAAATTGATAGAATAAAAGAAAACGAAACTTTAGATTAAATAATTCAGATTAAATAAAGAATATTTACAAACTAACCTTAGAAAGAGAATCCAATTGCCCCAGATTCAGGTACGCTGGGACTAAAAGCCATTAGGTCGGTCTTGGGCGGGCACTCCCCAGAGCACACCCTCTGACGCCTCTGCTGAGAGCACAACCAGCTCCCCACCGCGCTGGGGCACACCAGCGTGGGCTTCAGCGGCCTGCAAGCGCCCTCAGTGGGCGGAGCCGAGCACCGCAGCGCCGTGTACAGCAGCAGCGTGAGCACCAACAGGCTGGACACCGCGCAGATGGCAATGATCAGATACACGTTCACATCCACCAACGCCGCCTCTGGGCCTGTGGCCTCCACGGACATCCGTGACGGGTTATTTGGCGTCTGGCTGCTGTCCGCCAGCGACAGCAGCACGGTGGCCGTAACTGCCAGCGCAGGCTCGCCGTGGTCCTTCACCAGCACCAGCAGGCGCTGGCGCGGCGCGTCCACCTCGTCCAGGGCTCGCGTCGTGCTGATCTCGCCCGTGTACAGCCCCACGCGGAACGGGCTGTGAGCGCCCCCCGCCTCCGACAGCAGCTCGTAAGACAGCCACGCGTTGTAGCCCGAGTCCGCGTCCACCGCGCGCACCTTCGCCACCACGTGGCCCGCGCCCACAGAACGCGCCAAAGGCTGGCTCACCACGCCGCCCCCGCTGTCAGACCCAGGCGGCAGCAACGCGGGCGCGTTGTCGTTCTCGTCCAGCACGAACACCTGCAGCGTCACATTACTGCCCAGAGGGGGCACGCCCGCGTCGCGCGCGCTCACCTGGAACTGCAACAGCTCCAGCTCCTCGTGGTCCAGCGGCTGCAGCGCGTACACCTTGCCGCTCTCCGCGTGCACCGACACGTAGCTCGACAGCGCACGCTCGCCCACGCGCCGCTCCACCAGCGAGTAGGACACCAGTGCGTTCTCTTGCGCGTCCGCGTCCCGCGCAGACACCGTGAAGATGTGGCAGCCGGGCGGGTTGTTCTCCTTCACGAACACCGTGTACTCGGGCTGCGCGAATGCTGGCGCATTGTCGTTCACGTCGGCCACCTCCACGAACACGCTGGCGGTGGCCGACAGCGAAGGCAAGCCCCCATCCTGCGCTGTCACAACCAGCTCATAGTTTGCCACGTTCTCGCGGTCCAGGGCGCTGTCCAGCACCAGCGAATAGTAATTATTGAAGGTGGACACCAGCTTAAAGGGGACATGAGGTAACAGTGTGCAGGTCACCTGTCTGTTTACACCGGAGTCGCGGTCGGACACGCTTATCAGGGCGATGACAGTCCCCAATGGAGCGTCTTCTCTGATTGGGAGTGACAGGGACTTGAATTCCATTATTGGCACATTATCGTTGGTGTCTTCAACTTCCACCATAACTGTGCAATGGCCAGAGAGTGGGAGCTGTCCCTTATCAATGCCCTCTACAAAAATTTCAAAGGATTTGCTTTCTTCAAAATCAATATATCCCTTTACAATAAGTTCTCCAGTAATTGGATCTATGTGAAACTTAGATTTCACATTTGGTAAAGTATCAGTTGAGAATGAATAAATAATATCTCCATTGGAGCCTTCATCTAAATCTGAGGCGTTAAGTTTAATTACCAACGTTCCATTAGGAACATTTTCTGGTAATTTCACCGTATAGAGTGTTCTATCGAAAGTAGGAGTGTTATCATTGGCGTCTAACACTATGACCAATAACTGAATGGTGCCAGTCAGCTCAGGTTTGCCTCCATCAGTGGCCGTGAGCATTAAAAATATTTCCGAACTTTCTTCTCTATCTAAAGGTTTCCTTAATACAAGTCCAAGACGTTTTATCCGCTTGTCATCGGATGTTTTTTCCAACGAGAAATACTCATTGGGGCTCAGTCTGTAAGTGAGCAGAGCGTTGGCCCCGACGTCTGCATCGGACGCGCCCTCTAGTGGAAACCAAGAGTCAAGCGGCCTAGATTCAGCCATAAACAGATTCTTTTGTGATCCGGGGAACACAGGCGGATTGTCGTTAATGTCCCTCACTTCCACCTCCACATGGAAAACCTGCAGCGGCCTCTCCACGATCACCTCCAGGTGGATGCTGCACTCCAGGCTCCGCCCGCACAGCTCCTCGCGGTCGATCCGAGAATTCACAAACAAAATGCCATTCTGCAGATTTACCTCCAGAAGGTCCCCACTGCCTTTGGACGCCACCCGGAACATGCGCGGCACCAGCTCCTCCAGCTCCAGCCCCAGGTCCTGGGCGATGCGGCCCACGAAGGTGCCGTGTTTGGCCTCCTCGGGGACCGAGTAGCGGACCTGGCCGCTCCCAGTCTCCCAGACTGCGAGGAACAGAAGTGAGAGCAGCAGACGCCGGGATTCTCTGCCGCTTCTCCACAATAACTCCATCTCGGGCCTGCAGTACTTTGTCCTCATTAAAGGATCTTGTTTCAAAATCAAGAGCTATCTTCTGACCACTCAGCCCAGTGCCCCTGCACCCTCCATTTTTCAGCATCTGGATAATGGATGCCGCTTCTTCACAAGAATAGAAGGGATTTTTTTTTTCTTCCTTTCTCTATCAGATCATTTTATAGTATAGAGCGACATCATGTGGCTTCAAATCGTAAGTAATCAGTTCTGGAAATTCATACTCTTAAACCGCTAAGTCTTATACTGTCAGCCATTCCACTTACTTTAACGCCGTTGGAGAATAGAATCACATTTTGAACAACTGATTGAGTGTGATCCTTAGTTTCACCACAGGGGCAGTTTTCAGTGGAAATCTTTTCTTCATACAGGTTTTAGGTATTACAGAGACCCAACCGTAGTTAACATACACTTCGTAAAAATAAAATTGTAGAGTGTTAGCAAATTGTATAACACTTTTTTTGTGTGTTCCTGAGAATGTTTTTATTAATGACAACACATTCTTCATCTTTGGATTTCATATTGCCGGTGTTGAAGACTTCAGAGAACTTAACTCTAGGAACCTCTGATTCCAAGATTAAGCCATTGAAGGGGAATTTTGAAATTTTCCAAAAAAGAAAGCAAAGACTATCAGCATTTAATGGAAAGTCTTTCTTAAATCATCTAAGGACTTAAGGTGTAAGAAAGCTTTAACAGGGAAGTAGGATGCTGTGGTATTTAATTTCTGTGGAAAACTATTTCAAATAATTTTATTCACTGGAAATCATTTACCCCAATGAGCAGGATTGGTATTTTCTATTTTGTTTCTTGTGGTTTATAAATATTTGCCCATTCTCTGGTGTCTAAAATGCCTAAGCTCCTATTTTCTCCTATAGTGCTCATATATTTTAGTCTCAGTGGACAATTTCCTGCTTCAAACAAAATTTTTTGTTAAACGAATATTTCGTCTATTGCCTAAATAATATCCATCATTTCCAAACTCTTTGCAAAGCAATTTCCCCCATTTTATAACTACTGAAAACTTCTTTGACCAACGAAGACTTTCATGATTAAACCAACTGGACTGGCATCTTTACTTTCTTTTACATACTACAGCATTCAGATTGAATCACTTGGGCCATTTATTATATTAATTTCTCTTTTGTAGACATTTGGGTATGTATGTCTGTCCTCCTTTTTGACATATAAACTTTTAAAGAGAATAGTTGTGTCTTGATAGTTTAATAGTTCAGAACACTTAACTAATATTTGCTGAATATGTACCTAATAGAACAGTTTGGTTCTCTTCTATTGCCTAATAAAATGCATTAAAGTAAGGTGGTCACATAACTAGTTAGGAAAATATGATGTCTCAGTAGCCTCTATGATTTTCCAGAGATACAAAGATATTTTCCTTAGACATTGCCCTAATTAATATATATTTCAATTTCGATATTGAAAACCTGGGTTTTAGCTTAATTTTCATTCCAGTTCTTGGCAGTCATGATCTTTGAGACATCTGAGTTTTAAAAGTCAATGAAGAATTCCCAATAAATAAAACATGTTTGTTTTCCTTTCATAAAGAAACTTAACATAGAGAGACATGATGGTAGCTATTTTCAGACTTTCTTTGCCTCTTATGTTCATAAATCTCTTTTTCCCATGATTGTTTAGGACACAATTAAAAATCAGTATAGTGGATATAGCATTAGGCTCCCATTTATGAAGAGCCATACTCACAAAGTATTTTTTCTGAATTAAAACATAAATCAGAGTAGTTTCACTGTTTGAGGACCCAAACTATAGATTGGTACAAAGTGATCATACATGCCAAACACACTGGAAGAAAGTGAAAAGGACTCTGTACTCATTTACATTGTTTTGTAAAATAATTTTAAATATAGATGAGGAATGCAACAGAATAGAAAGGACATTTATTTGGAAACTAATCAATATAGAATAGTATAGAAGACTACATCTCTAAAAAAATTTTCACAAATTTTTAAAATGTCTTATTAGCTGAGAATCTTCTTCGTGAAGAATTTGAAGAGGAGGTCTGAAATTTTTAGACTGAAATCCCTTATTCTGAGAACTTTGCACGACCTTATTATTTACAATAGGATGAAAATAAGGCCTAATAAAAAAAAATTGTGAACCACAATTGGAAACGTTGAGGTTAATACTGCCTAGATGGGCAGCAGTAAAGAATTGTGCCAGAAAAAGGAAATGAAAATGGAAAAAGGGAGGATTATCTGTTTTCTATGTTAGCCTTCCCCACAATGTCAGAGTATTAAACAGGTTTCAGCAAGAAAGCTTGAACAGGATGTAGACATTTATAGTACATAACTTGTGTGGGAAAGTATTCCACATACTTGTATACACTAGAACCCATTCACCTCCCAGGAGCCAGGTTGGTATTTTCATTTTGTCTCTTTTGGTTTAGAAATATGTGACTGTTCTTCAGTCTCTAATATGCCTAAGCTTTGGATTCCAGTGGCAAGGAAACTTGAATGGGAGCCCAACTATTTGTTAGGGAAAATGACCAAATACCAAATATGGGATTGACTAGAAAATAATCTCACTTCAATTTTATTTGGTGTAAGCTTTTTGGAGCTTTGTACAAACAACGTGATACACATTAATAGACAGGTTCGTATTCACGGGGAAGACTACCAGTAATGACATTGACTTATTATACTTTTGGACTTTAGCATCCTTAATACTATATGCAAAAGTTGTTAATGATTAACAGGATTTGCTGGTAGAATAGTTTTAAGTTAGATATAAGTATTATTTTCAAAAATTGTTCCCATGAAAAATAATAATTTTAATATTCTTTTTAAAGGAATATTTTATAAATGATGATATAGAGTATTAAATTTTACTTCCTATTGATTTATTAATGCTTACTAATAAAAGTAATAAGAAAATGAAGATGAACAAAGATACAATTCTAAAGCAATAAAATTATCCTATTTATTCTTCTTACCCAGTTGAAAAACTAGCAACAACACACATATTGCCAAATGTAAGCACAAGGACTGAAAGAAACTATGTCCAAGTAGAGAGGAAGAACTGAGACTCCAGAAAAATAAGTGAGCAAAGAAGTTCCATAAGAGGTAACAGGTTTAATAAACTAATATTTGAAACTGAAGATATAAGCATTATTAGAAGGGAGTGGTAAGCATTTAGGATGAACTCATAAAATGGGCCAGTGATATTTCTACTAAAATCTAGTAGGAACTCCAAATGAAAAGTGGCAAAAGCCATTGAAAAATTGTTCAGAAATTACTACACCATAGTTGGAGTGAAATGTTCTAAAAGTGCAACTCACCCAGGAAAATATACTAAGTTCCTAGCCAAACCTTTAGTGATAAAATAATCCTATTACTGCATCTCAGAACAAGAAGAAAACAAACTGCAAGTATGGTTCTCGCCACTTATTGCTAAATCCATTAAAAAACAATAGTCACAAGATTTTCAAATATTTTAACCACAAAACCAGGATCTGGGAAACACAATTACCAAAAACATAGAGGAATTAACTGTTAAAATGTTTCCAAAGTAGGAAAGTTGAATAAAAGACAAAGACATAATTAAAAGGATTTTAAAAATTACTCACTTTGGCAGAAAGATCAATATCCCCATCCAGCTGCTCTTGTACATCCCGGCTAACCGGACCAGATGGAAGGCTGGGGCTGAACGCCATGAGGTCAGTCTTGGGTGGGCCCTCCCCAGAGCACACCCTCTGACGCCTCTGCTGCGAGTACGACCAGCTCCCCACCGCGCTCGAGCACACCAGCATGGGCTTCCCCGGCCCGCACGCGCCCTCGGTGGGCGGAGCCGAGCACCGCAGCGCGGTGTACAGCAGCAGCGTGAGCACCAACAGGCTGGACACCGCGCAGATGGCGATGATCAGATACACGTTCACATCCACCAGCGCCAACTCCGTGCCCACGGCACCCGGCGACATCCGCGACTGGGTCTTTGGCGTCTGGCCGTTGTCCACCAGCGACAGCAACACGGTGGCTGTGGCCGTCAGTGCTGGCTCGCCGTGGTCCTTCACCAGCACCAGCAGGCGCTGGCGCTGCGCGTCCACCTCATCTAGGGCTCGCGTCGTGCTGATCTCGCCCGTGTACAGCCCCACGCGGAACGGGCTGCGCGCGCCCCCCGCCTCCGACTGCAGCTCGTAAGACAGCCACGCGTTGTAGCCCGAGTCCGCGTCCACAGCGCGCACCTTCGCCACCACGTGGCCCGCACCCACAGAACGCGCCACCGGCTGGCTCACCACGCCGCCCCCGCCGCCAGACCCCAGTGGCAGCAGCGCTGGCGCGGTGTTGTTCTCAACCTGCAGCGTCATGTTGCTGCTCAGAGGTGGCACGCCCGCGTCGCGCGCGCTCACCTGGAACTGCAACAGCTCCAGCTCCTCGTGGTCCAGCGGCTGCAGCGCGTACACCTTGCCGCTCTCCGCGTGCACCGACACGTAGCTCGACAGCGCACGCTCGCCCACGCGCCGCTCCACCAGCGAGTAGGACACCAGCGCGTTCTCCTGCGCGTCCGCGTCCCGCGCAGACACCGTGAAGATGTGGCAGCCGGGCGGGTTGTTCTCCTTCACGAACACCGTGTACTCGGGCTGCGCGAACGCCGGCGCGTTGTCGTTCACATCGGCCACCTCCACGGACACGCTGGCGGTGGCCGACAGCGAAGGCGAGCCCCCGTCCCGCGCTGTCACCACCAGCTCGTAGGTCACCACGCTCTCGCGGTCCAAGGCGCTGTCCAACACCAGAGAATAATAATTTTTGAAAGCGGTTAACAGCTTAAAGGGGGCATCGGGAGTTAGGGTGCAGGTCACCTGCCCGTTGACATCAGAGTCGCGGTCAGACACACTAATCAGGGCGATGACTGTACCGAGTGGAGCGTCTTCTAATACCGGTAACAATAGTGATTTGATAACCAACTCAGGTACATTATCATTGGTGTCCAAAATTTCCACTAGAACAGTGCAGTGATCTGTCATTGGGGGAGTTCCTTTATCTGTCGCCTCTACTTGGATTTCATATAACTTAGTTTCCTCGAAATCTATGTTACCCTTTACAGTGATGTATCCATTAACTGGGTCTAAGTGGAATTTCGACAGAGTATCTGCTGAGGTGTCTGTATTAAAAGAATATACAATGTCCTTATTTACTCCTTCATCCAAATCAGAGGCGTTAACAATCACCGTTAGAGTATCATTTGGTGCATTTTCAAATAATTTGACTTTGTAGACTGTCCTCTCAAACTTTGGGGCATTGTCGTTTACATCTAGAACAGTTATCTTCAGTTGAGTAGTGCCAGTGAGCTCTGGTTTCCCACCATCAACTGCCATTATTAGTAAGTGATGCTCAGAAGTGTCCTCTCGATTTAAAAGCTTTTTCAACACGAGTCCAAGGGATTTAATTTCCTCATCATTTCTTTTAACATCCAAGGTAAAATATTCATTGGAATTAAGACTGTAGGTCAACAGCGAATTCGCTCCTATATCTGCATCTGATGCGCCCTCTAGCGGAATCCGAGAACCGGGCGGCCGGGATTCGTAAATAAACAAATTTTTAACTGCCACTGGAAAAATCGGCGAGTTGTCGTTAATGTCTTTTACCTCCACCTCCACATGGAAAACCTGCAGCGGCCTCTCCACGATCACTTCCAGGTGGATGCTGCACTCCAGGCTCCGCCCGCACAGCTCTTCGCGGTCGATCCGAGAATTCACAAACAAAATGCCATTCTGCAGATTTACCTCCAGAAGGTCCCCACTGCCTTTGGACGCCACCCGGAACTGGCGCGGCACCAGCTCCTCCAGCTCCAGCCCCAGATCCTGGGCGATGCGGCCCACAAAAGTGCCGTGTTTGACCTCCTCGGGGACCGAGTAGTGGACCTGGCCGCTCCCAGCCTCCCAGATTGCGAGGAGCATAAGCGAAAGCAGTAGCCGCCAAGCTCCTAGATCTTCTATCCAGGAAAACACCATTTCAAGCCTTTTCCAAATATTTGGTCGCTGTTCCATCGATCCAAAATTAAAACAATAATTTGAGTTCCTTCTTCTTCGTTTCTTAAATAAGCTTACCATTCCCGTATTTCAGAGATAGTGAGGAAAGGCAGCATCTGCGTACGTAATGCAGGCTCTATTTCTTTTGTAGTGAAAGACCTTGTGGTGGACAGCGACACCATGTGGCTACATTTGTAAATATTAGATGTATTATCTTCTTTTATACTTCATTTGAACTTCCCAATTTCTATTTTCATTGTAATTTCCTTTAGGCGCTCCCCAGAGTTCTTCATATTTTATCAAAATATATCCTTAAAACTTTTATATCAATCAGTTTCAATTCTACCAATCCATGACATAAAATACAGGTAGTAAAATAGTGATTATTGTTGTAACAGCAGGGGACATCTATCAGAAATATATCCCATGTGACAAGCACTATTCTAATTATTTTAATGGGGTTATCTCATTAAATTTTTATAACTCTATGAGGTAGGTATTAACATGTTTCTTTTTTACAAGCAAGGAAGTGGGAGCATATACAAGTAACTTTTAAAAATTGCATTAACTGGTGGTGTTTGGGCGGGATCTCAATCTGATTCAACAGTTATAACTTTAACTACTAGGCCTTGAAGTCCATCTATGTTTTATAGAAAAATCAGGCCCTTGATATTTCTGACCATCAAAACAGTGAGACATTGAAAATATCTATGTATATATACATACATAGTTACTTCTATATTATTTCAGCAATTGTTAATTTACAAATGATGTTCACTTTATTATTTAATTTGTAGGATGTCTATAAATCACTCTTTATTTATTCCATGTTATCCTTGTTAGCCACCAACTATATGCTTCAATTTACCTGTATATTCTAAAATATTCATAATATAAAATAATTCTGTATTTAATAATCTCCACTCTGGATGAATTTCTGGATTCCAGTTTCTTAAAAAGTTGTTACTTGAACAAATTGGTGATTTGACCAATGAGTAAAGAGAGAAAAGTAGCTTTAGCATATGATTTACTACTCAACATATGTTAAGACGAGGCAATGAAATATTCTAAAGATGTCTGTGAATTCCATGAGAGGCATGAGGTCTCCGAGCTTTTAGGGGTTGAGCAGAGAAAAATCCATGGGAAGATGTTGAATTTAGAGAAGTAAGAGAATGTCCAAATGTTTGCTTATACTCAGATTCTTTTTAAATGAAATCAAACACGTATTTAAGTATTAGAGGAAAAGTTCTTTCCGATTTCTTTTCCTATGTACTCACTGAATGCTAGCCAAGATTTCACCTTACTCATATTTTATTATTTGCATTTAGAACAGAATGAATTATGAGTTAATGTTTTAATGAATAAATAAGTAAACATTTTAAATTAACTTTTCAAGTAATATAAGTAAACAGGTAAGTTATATTAATGATATTTGTTAATATCACATTTACATGATTGATTTCTTATTGATTCTATTGTACTAGTTCATGAAGTAAGTAAACATTTAAAAATTATTTTGGAAAAGCATAGATCTAGGAAATAATTAGATCAATATGCTAGTTAGTGCTTTGATGAATCTTGAAAGGTAGTAGCCAGTTTTAAAATGAGAGATAAACTTAAAATTTTAAAACATCATGAACTTCATATTAATGAGATATCTTTGATAACTTATCATAATAATATACATTTCATGACAGTTAGGAGTGTACAAAGGCAATGTAAAAAAAATGTAAAAAAAAAAAAAAACCCTAAGAATTTATACAGCAATAGATTGTGACTCCTGGAGATCTGGGCACAAAGGCTTGGATACAAAAGCTTACCATTTATCTTTAGTAGAAATGTAGTGGCCAGACTTCCAGTATGAAGGATTTCACTTAACCATTCATACATTCTACACACAAATCTCAAGAAGGTGGTGAGTAGCTATGATACTCTACATGGGATGATTCCTTCCATGAAAAAGCTTCTTTCTCATTTGTTCAAGCTATTTATTTCTCTATAAGAATATAAAGCTGCAGATGAACTTTCCTGATTCCCAGGAAACATATACTCTGAATTTTGAGGCTTTTCAGTGCTGACAAGCTAATAAGTTTCCCATAGGAACAGACTATCCTTAAATGAAGTTCAAGATTTCCCAACCAAACTCCTCAATTCCTGATCCCAGATGAAAGTTGATATTCTGTCCTATCTGTGAACTGGCTAAGATCACTTAGTGGAAATTACTTCTATGATTCATCAATATCCACATACATCTGGGGGAAAACAGCAAATAACTAAGAACCAAATAGAAGACAGTTTTAGACAGTTATTTCATCCCTTTGGTTGAATTATTTTTAAATTTCCTTTCCAAGTATAACAATGACTTGTCAAATTTAGTGTTTTAATTACCCATCACAGGAGTTCTCAATTAAAATGTAGTCATTTATAGCAACCCTTATCTTTTGAAAAAACTCCAACTTTGTTAGGAATATGGATGCTGCCAGGTGGAAATGAGTGAGTTCACAGTCATAGAAAATGTTATCCTTGGCATAGAGTGTGGTGCCAGAGGAAGGTTGTCAGTCTCTGCTCAGTGGGAGGCCTGCATACATTAGCTCAGTGATACTGATACTGGAAGGATGACTGAACAACCAGCTAACATAAAGACTGAGTTAGAGTACTCTCCGCTTGTATGAAGAGCAAGTCCCACTACCTAGCCAACCCACAATGTGATTTTTTTAAATGTTAATATTCTTTAATTAAACAAAATAGATAGAAGGCTCTTTTCTAAATGAACTCTCTATTGTGCATCAAAAATCCAGGATTTTGCAAGTGCGAAACTCTATTCTAAATAATAGGTTATTTTACTACTGAAAGCCATTCCTAGGATTAGTAATTATTCTTAAGTGATGTTATGTGTGGTAATGACCTATGAAGATAATTTTGGAAATCCTAACATTAAAAGATTCATTCAGGCCGTTTTCAAACACAAGAGAAGAAAAATTAACTTATTACTTGCTGCATAAATAGATAAAGACAAATGAATTCTTCCTTGAAAGAATAATTAGGAAATGTCCAGATATTTTGTATAGTCTTATTCCAACATATTCTGACAGAATGAATGGATGGTGTAAATGAGAAATACGTATTACATAATAATACTCCATCTTAAAGTTTTTTTCGATTGTGATTTTTTTTTTAATTTGAGAAAAATATTTGCAGGTACTATTAAGTTTTCAAATTTTGATTAAGTATTTTAAATCCTTCAAGATCCTATTATTCATGGAGAGGTTTAATTGTGGAAAAGCCAAAATGTAAAATTAAAAAAATCATTTAAGTAAATAGTTCTCACTGCAAGAAATTGATCTCTAGCTAATTCATTCCATATATTGCACAACAGGATAATGATACAAAATAAAGGCAGTTATGAAATGAAATAATTAACAGAATCATAAAGAATAAAGGAAATAAAACAACTCTAGAATTGACAGGAAAAAAAATAAAAGACTCACATTTTCTAAGTGTTCTGATTCTGAGGGTGGCTGTCTTTCTCCTGCGGAGCCTGGACCTTGGGGTAGGCAGGGGCTGAAGGCCATGAGGTCGGTCTTCGGCGGGCCCTCCCCAGAACACACCCTCTGCCGCCTCTGCTGCGAGTACGACCAGCTCCCCACCGCGCTGGAGCACACCAGCATGGGCTTCCCCGGCCCGCACGCGCCCTCAGTGGGCGGAGCCGAGCACCGCAGCGCCGTGTACAGCAGCAGCGTGAGCACCAACAGGCTGGACACCGCGCAGATGGCGATGATCAGATACACGTTCACATCCACCAGCACCAATTCCGCGCCCACGGCACCTGCGGACATCAGTGACGGGGTCTTTGGCGTCTGGCCGCTGTCTACCAGCGACAGTAGCACGGTGGCGGAGGCCGTCTGCTTCGGCTCGCCGTGGTCCTTCACCAGCACCAGCAGGCGCTGGCGCGGCGCGTCCGCCTCGTCCAGGGCTCGCGTCGTGCTGATCTCGCCCGTGTACAGCCCCACGCGGAACGGGCTGTGAGCGCCCCCCGCCTCCGGCCGCAGCTCGTAAGACAGCCACGCGTTGTAGCCCGAGTCCGCGTCCACAGCGCGCACCTTCGCCACCACGTGGCCCGCACCCACAGAACGCGCCACCGGCTGGCTCACCACGCCGCCCCCGCTGCCAGCCCCCGGCGGCAGCCTGCCAGACCCAGGCGGCAGCAATGCGGGCGCGTTGTCGTTCTCGTCCAGCACGAACACCTGCAGCGTCACGTTGCTGCCCAGAGGAGGCACGCCCGAGTCGCGCGCGCTCACCTGGAACTGCAACAGCTCCAGCTCCTCGTGGTCCAGCGGCTGCAGCGCGTACACCTTGCCGCTCTCCGCGTGCACCGACACGTAGCTCGACAGCGCACGCTCGCCCACGCGCCGCTCCACCAGCGAGTAGGACACCAGCGCGTTCTCCTGGGCGTCCGCGTCCCGCGCAGACACCGTGAAGATGTGGCAGCCGGGCGGGTTATTCTCCTTCACGAACACCGTGTACTCGGGCTGCGCGAACTCAGGTGCATTGTCGTTCACGTCGGCCACCTCCACGGTCACGCTGGCGGTGGCCGACAGCGAAGGCGACCCCCCGTCACGTGCTGTCACCACCAGCTCATAATTTGCCACGCTCTCGCGGTCCAGGGTGCTATCCAGCACCAGCGAATAGTAATTCTTGAAGGTGGAGACCAGCTTGAAGGGGGCATTGGGAGTCATGGTGCAGGTCACCTGCCCGTTGTCACCGGAATCACGGTCGGACACCATGATGAGGGCGATTACGGTGCCCAGAGGAGCATCCTCTCGGATTGGAAGTGAAAGAGATGTTATTGAGACTTCTGGTGTGTTATCATTGATATCCACAAGTTTTACTGAAATTTTACAGTGCCCAGACATTGATGGAGTTCCATTGTCATATGCAATGACTTGAATCTCATAGGATTTCGTTTCTTCATAATCTAAGTGTCCCTTAGTTCTGATGTCCCCTGTGCTAGGATCTATTTTGAACTTGGTCTTTATAGTGGAGGGCACATCACTACTAAATGAATACACAATCTCGCTGTTTGATCCTTCGTCTGCATCAGTAGAATTTAGTCTAATCACTAACGTTCCGTTTGCGGCGTTCTCTAACAATTGCACTTTGTAAACTGATTGGTCAAAAGTAGGCTCGTTGTCATTCACATCTAATACCTTAATAAGCAATTGAACAGTGCCGGTGAGCTCAGGTTTGCCCCCATCAGTTGCCACCAGTAACAAATTAAACCCGGATATTTCCTCTCTGTCCAGGGATTTCTTAAGCACTAGAGACAAAGACTGGCTTAGGTCATCATTTGTCTGTATATCTAGAAAGAAAAACTCACTGGAGCTGAGCTTATAGGAGAGAAGAGCGTTTACTCCGATATCTGCATCAGTTGCGCCCTCTAGAGGAAACCGCGAGTCAAGCGGCTTCGATTCGTGAAACCGGATAGTCTTTACCGCCACTGGAAACATGGGCGGATTGTCGTTAATGTCCTTCACCTCCACCTCCACATGGAAAACCTGCAGCGGCCTCTCCACGATCACTTCCAGGTGGATGCTGCACTCCAGGCTCCGCCCGCACAGCTCCTCGCGGTCGATCCGAGAATTCACAAACAAAATGCCATTCTGCAAATTTACCTCCAGAAGGTCCCCACTGCCTTTGGACGCCACCCGGAACAGGCGCGGCACCAGCTCCTGCAGCTCCAGCCCTAGGTCTTGGGCGATGCGGCCCACGAAGGTGCCGTGTTTGGACTCCTCAGAGACGGAGTAGTGGACTTGGCCGCTCCCAGCCTCCCAGGCTGCGAGGAGCAGAACTGAGAACAGCAGACGCCCGACCTCCCGGTCCCTTACTATAGAAGACACCATTACCAATCCTCAGCGAGTTGACCAAATTAGAAAATCATGTTTTGTAAATTTTAAAATATTGTCCTCTGTTTCTGCTTAAGTCCTGCTGCTGCTCTTATTGTTCGGCTTCTCGGGAGTGACAATGGGCTCTGGGTATTTTTCTTCGTAGAGAACACTCTATGGTAGACAGCGACATCATGTGGCCAAAAGGTAGGCTCTACTGTTCAGATTTAAACTCGACTACTGTCTGGTCTGTTTACTCATAACTTTCACCTTGGAAAAACACCTATTTTTAAATCTTAAATATATTACTTCCACTTTTATTGTGTTAAAAAACACATACCAAAATTTTCCACCTCAACCAATTTTAAGTACACAGTTTAATAGTATTAAGTATATTCACATTGTGAAATAGGTCTCCAGAACTTTTCATCTTGCACATGTGAAACTCTATTAGATAACTCCTGCTTTTCCACCACACCACCACACTCTCCTTAACCATTCTACTTTTTGTTTCTATGAATTTAACGACTTTAGATACCTCGTATAAGTGGAATCATACAGTATTTTTCTGTGACTGGCTTACTTCACTTAGCATAAGGTCCTCAAGTTTCACCCATGTTGTAGCATGTGACTGAATTTTCTTTTTAAGGCTGAATAATATTCTCGTATAAGTATATACCACATTTTGTTTATCTATTTTCATCCATCTGTCCACGAATAGTTGGATTGTTCCCACTTCTTGGATATTGTAAATAATGCTGCTATGAACATGGGTGTGAAAATATCTCTCTGAGACCCTGCTTTCACTCTTTTGGCTATATTACTCTGTTTTTACCACTTCTTCAAACGAAGCATGTAGGAATCAAAGTGTATTTTAGTCTATTGAAAATACGTTTATATATTGCATTGTTGATTTTTTTGTGATTTAATTTTGCTTTCTGAACTGTTTGAAGATGTTTGAAAGTTAATCATGTGTTTCTCACTCAGATAATGTGTTAACTTAGAAATATTTTGCTTTCTACTATGTTTGGATATTTGAATAGTACAATTGATCTCTTTTTTAACGTTAATTATTTGAGAATATTCTCTTTTATTAATTCTTAGCTGGCCCTTTCACATACAAACAATATGAAAATAAGATAAACATAAGGATGAAATAAAATGAATTGGGGCATGGGTCCAGTGTTCAAAATACATAGTAGTAATTTTCAGTTACTCTAAAGTCCTTGCTAAAGAAAAATTAGCTTTTCTTGGTACTAAAAACCAATACTAATTTCTCCCTTGAGTCTAATATCTTAAGATACTTATTCACACCATCTATGGAACTGTATATTTATATTAATCATACTCTAATAATAAAAAATGATTTAATCAAGAAAGCAGAGCATCATTTATTGTCTTTTACATTAAAATGGGTAATTGTTTACCAATTTCGGGCAGATCTGGGTATACACACTTCAATAATACCATAAGGAAAACAGTTCCACATTTATGGTTTATTTTTCTCTGCTGACCTTATTCTCAGGTAGGCTTTTCTCATGTCATAGCCAAATGGCCAAAATAGCTTTCAGGCTACATATTTTTAGGCTACATTTAGTGACTCTCGATAGAAATAAAGTGCCCTTTCCCAATAGCCCCAGCAAAAATCCTAGAATATCACTTCCTCTGACCCAGTTTAGATAACATATCTTTCCTTTAGTCAATAGTTGTGATGGCTCTCACTTGGCCTAGTATAGCTTGCTTCTACATTATTGAAGCCAAGAGATGAAATCAGCCATGCCTAAATTATGGAGACTGAAAATGAGGATGCTGGTTCTTATGAGGTGAAGGCCAGTGCAGAGCCTCATGTGACCAAATGCTCCTGGTGCTTAAACTGATTCCATCACATAGCTGCAGACTGGCCACTACATCATTACATAGTTGCAATGCTATTGCATGTTTGTAATATCCAGTAATTTTGATATACTAATTAGTGGCCAACATGTTGGCAACCGTTGGCATATTAAAAAATCATACCTTGAATCCAGATGTTAGCTCTAGGAAACAACTTGCTTGAGGCAATTTTGCAATCTTATGAGGTAATTTTGCTGGATTTTCAGCATGACATGTTTGAGGGTATGAGACATGTTATGCTGTTATTCAGAGTTTCTGAGAATCTAGAATATCTCTCTCTCTCCTTCAAAGAGATAGAGTGCCATTACCAGAAATCCAAGCACATTTCCCCAAATGGGGATAGGAGACTAAGAAGCCATGTTCAACAGATATCACTCAACTTGACCTCTCTTGGTATCTGTAGTGGGTTGAATAGTAGCCCCCAAAAGATATAGCCACCCAGAACCTCAGAATGTGACTTTATTTAGAATAAAGTTATTTATGGATATAATTAAAGTAACCCTAAACTTAACATCATCCTAGATTAAGGTTGGCCATAAATCCAATGACAGGTGTCATATAAGAGTTAGAAAAAGAGAAAATACACAGAGACATAGGAAAAAATGTGACAACTAAGGCAGAATTGGAGTTATGTTGCCACAAGCCAGGAAATGATAGGAACCACCAGAAACTGAAAGAGGCAAGGAAGAATTCTTCCCTAGAGACTTCAGAGGGGACATGGCCCTGCTAACAGCTGAGGTTGGACTTTTGGCCTCTAGAACTGTGAGAGAATAAATTTGTTGTGTTAAGCCACCAAGTTTGTAGTAATTTGTTGCAGCAGCCCTATGGAACCAATATAGCATACATTGCTAAAATTATACCCTTTGTACTTATCAAAGCAAACTGTTAATTGTCTAAGGTTTATGGGTCTTAGCATCTATTCTTGCAAAATCTTCATCCCAGTCTTTCACAAAACTACAACAAAGCCCTAGAAGGAAAAAAAACAAGAAGGGGGATTTGATGCTAGGCAAAACAAAAAAAAAAAAAAAAAGAGTTGCCTAAATATTTTTAAGTTCAGTTTATCGTTTTTCTTCTCTTACCTTTAATATATAAGAAAAAGAAATCACAACACGATCATTTTTTCCAGGGAATCCAAGTTATCTAATCTACTTAATGGGCAGACGCCATAGTAAAAAGATTAGTAATAATGTTCTCCTATCAGTTGTATTACCTGTTCTAATGCTCGCCTCTTAAAATTTATTCTGTTCGCATTAGCTTAATGGCTGTAGACTCCCAATGAATATGTTGCTGTACATTGACTATTTCAGTTTTCCCTCTAAAATATTTCTGACTCCTGCAAAGTTTTCTGTGGTTATGGGAGACTGCCTAGGACAGCTTATCGCCACATGTTAGTTCAGCATCCCATACTGCTTTGAAATTATAGCATGTCAACATCAACCTGTGTTTTTATAATTGCTGCAACAGCAGAAGACAGCAAAAGCCAGCACTGGCAATTACATACTTCTGCTTGGAAGTGACACACATCATTCACATTTCATTGATCCAAAAAATCACTCCTCAAGGTAACAGGGAAGTGAAATCCTCCAGTGTTCTCAGAAGAAGGAGAACAGAAATATTGGTACCAAAATAAACAACTATTTCTCCTTACCCATTTGTATTCTTGACTGACCACAAGTCTCAAAGGTTCCTCAAGTGATACCTTACTTTTCTAATTACTTATTGTTATGCCAGTAAATAAAATTACATTCTAATCTTAGAAAGAAAGTTTTTGAAAAAGAAAGAACATACCAATAGTATTCTCAAGTGTTCTTCCTTGTATTTTAGGTGATTTAAAAATATTTCCCTGAAAAATAAAATTACATTGGTATCATCATACCAAGGTAACTTGAAAATAAAATAATTCCTAAAATCATAGTCATGAAAGGAAAACTAATTGCTGGAATTAAATAATCATAAGATAATAATATATATTTTGCCAAGATTTTACTGGATTAGAAATCTTGGTAAAATATATATTATTATCTTTCAATTATTCAATTTCAGTAAGCAAAAATGGTTTTTGCTTTCATTGGAGTGTTTAAAAACTGGAGTCTGTAGAAAAATGAGAATAACACTGTTATTCTCAGTATGTATAACATGGTGATCTTTGCCTAGTGTTTTCAGATAGAAAACAAAAGAGTGAACTCCTAACATTAAATGGATAATTAATATTAACCAACATTCCAAATGCATAACAATGATTATAATCTGGTAAAAGGCCTTAGCATATATAACTTCCTCTTTTGAAGATATGACCATTTTTAAGTCAATAAATTTCCTAAATGAATGACTAATTTGAATTATAAACATACCATGAAATAAGAACTAAATCTTATATTTTAGTATTAATAAAAGCATAGAATATAGAGTCACAGCATTATCCTAAAATCAAAGTCATGAAAGGAAAATTAATTGCTGGAATTAAATAATCATAAGATAATAATATATATTTTGCCAAGCATAGAATATAGAGTCACAGCATTATCCTAAAATCAAAGTCATGAAAGGAAAATTAATTGCTGGAATTAAATAATCATAAGATAATAATATATATTTTGCCAAGCATAGAATATAGAGTCACAGCATTATCCTAAAATCATAGTCATGAAATAGTTATTCTGCTGTGACTCTATATTCTATGCTTTTATTAATACTAAAATATTCAATGAATAACACATTAATCATAAAAACAGGTGGAAAAGCAGGAAAATAAAGCAACTATTTTATCTCTATAAAGAAGAAGAGAGAAAGTAATACATTTCCTGGAATAAATAAAGAAAGACAAAACTATTGAAAGTTGTGTAGACAACATGAAGATTCTGAATGAGAGAAGAATATTAACTACCAATGAGAAATTCATTCATATTTATATTAAAATAAATACTAAGTAAAATACCACTCCACAACAATCCTTTCCTCCATTCCAGAATTATCTTTTCATAAAAAATCTCTTTTCAAACTGTGTAGTCCTAAATCTACTTCTTTTGGTTTAGTGATCATTAACTAATATTTGAGATTCACCTCCAAGTTAATACCTTCAACTAACCCAGAAAACTTTTAACCTTCACAGCAATAATCTTAATACAGAAATAATTGTATGGTTGTTCTAGATCCACAGTACATCGGTCTAAAATTTTGTTTTGACAGTGATCCCAATGTAGTTGTATGACGGATGCTTGAATGTCTTCAGGCCGAATTAATAGGCTTTGGCATTCATCAAATGATCCTCGATTCCATTAATAATTTTATGATTAACCTCTCAGTGAAATACTGTTAGATAAGTGCTCTTTCAACCTAACAAAAATTCTTCAAGAAACAAGTGGTGCCACTTAGCTTCAACTGACAGCTTTGAACTCAAGTTTTTCTGGCTTGATAGAAAAAAATATGTTTATGTTTTCCAACAGCTTCCTCTACTCATCCCAATTGTTTGATCATTTTAATTCCCTTTTCCAGGGCATTTCTCTCTACTTGATTATATTTTTCTTTAGCTGAGGCAATGTGAATTACACATCATTTCTTGGATACTATATTTAGAGAAAAACTTCATCTGCTTTGTTTCTAGAAAACTTGCTAATAATAGTCAGCATTATAATGCTTCTTTTTAAAAAGTCATGAATAGAATAAGATCTTCCTTTATAGACATCCTGATTAGACAAAAAAAATGGAAAAAAGCAATATTACAAGTATTTCCATAACCCAGTTGCTATTTTATATAGCTTAGAATGTGGTCCCTGTGAAGCCAAGGGACCTTGGCTATCTTGTTTCACTGCTGCTGTGTCCCCAGGTTCTGCAGCAGGCCTTAGTATACAGAAGGATCTCCATATGTTCTTGTAGAATGGATACATGAGTAAATATTGAATGTCTCTAGAGGAAATCCTAAGCCTGGACATTAATATCATTAGCAAATGTAGCTATGGGGACAAAGTAATGTGAATTGGGCAAGAGAAATTATTTTGTGACTACCTTATCTATCTTTCTCAATTTTATAATCCTGAAAATTTTATCTCATATTAAAGAAACTTTTTGCCAAAAGTCTGGGTATGATTAATATTTGAAAAGTTACAGAAATATGCTTATAGCCTATTTCTTACAATGCTCTAAGCAACAGCTCTGTGTCAACTCAAATTTTTAAAAACAATTACCAAATTGTACTACTATCTTATAAAATGTTTTCGCAAGGGGACTTTCATAGGACTTTTTCTGTATGTTTATTTGAATATTTATACAAACAAAAATATATTCCTTTAATATTTATGTAACTTCAGGATTAAACATAGGAAATAAAATTTAATATTATACCTTTGACTGTATTACTAGCAAATATGTTCCACCTGGATTAGCAAAACTGTTATCAAATATACTGTTCAGCATATTGCTAAACCCTTATAAAATGATCAGTAATCAACTCTTCCTTGAATTTAGAGCAAGAAGAGAGTCTTTTTTTCCTCTTCTGAAGAATTGGTTTAGAGAATTTCCTTTCATTGCTATTTTTCATATTTCTGTATTCGTTTCCAAGAAGGTATTAGGATTAGTACTCAGTCTAAGCTTGCTTGGTTTTTGCAAAAATTGCTCTGACCCTTCTCTTGATCTTTTACTTTAGCTTTTAAAAAGATTTTTCAAAATTTGCTCTTGCAAATTTCTTCCATTATAAAGTACCTTAAGTATTTTATGAAAGGCAATAAAGTGCATTAGAACAAGCAAGTTTTGGATATCCTTGGGAAATTTGGAACTTAGTTTTTCTGACCCTCAGCATCTTCATCCATAAAGTGAAACTACAATATTCACTTCACAAAATTATTGGTAAAGATGAGAGGCATGAAGATAAAAAGTTTTAGAACACTTATGAGTAAATGGAAGGTGCTTAATCCTAACAGAATTATCTAACAAATTCATTCCACATTAAGCTATCCAGACCCAAGAGAACTAAAGGTCTTTGGCATCAAGATATTGTCCATAACGACAATGAAGAGTAATGGTTGTATGTATTAACATAAAAATTAAAATATCACCCAAAAAACATTTTAAATTAAATTTGCTTAAAACAATTTTTATTGACCACTTGGAAACTTAAAAGCTTAAGGAAAGGCAACTGGTTTCTATAACTTTGCCTGTAATTTTTGGTCAAGGGCTTGACATGTCACTTGACATGTCACCAGATTAAGGTAAACAAACCTGAAAATGTCACTGTATTTGACTATGTTGCGATCCTGTGTTAAATGTAACCAAGACTACTTAGTGTTTCAGTATTTTTTTATGTATTCTACTTTTTCAATCAAAGAATATGAAAATTTGTCTCTATATTTGTTTTTTTTGCTTGTTCATTTGTTTCTATGTTCCATTTAAGATGCAGCTGTAAATAAATATCTACATTAAATGGTAAGATGTTTCAATTTTAGTGAACACTTTGAATACATATATAAAAGTCGCATTTGAAAAGGTGATTATGTAAGTTAAAAATTTTTAAGAATTATAGCCAAAGCTTGAAAGTTGGACTTACATTACTGAAAAGGTCTGAATTTGCTTCTGGATGTTCGTTTCCTTCCGACATGTTGGAATCCGGAGGAAGACTGGGACTGAAGGCCATGAGGTCCGTCTTGGGCAGGCCTTCTCCAGAGCACACCCTCTGCCGCTTCTGCTGCGCATATGACCAGCTCCCCACTGCGCTGGGGCACACCAGCATGGGCTTCCCCCGCCCGCACGCGCCCTCATTGGGCGGAGCCGAGCACCGCAGCGCCGTGTACAGCAGCAGCGTGAGCACCAACAGGCTGGACACCGCGCAGATGGCGATGATCAGATACACGTTCACATCCACCAGCGTCGCCTCTGGGCCCGTGACTCCCACCGACATCCGCGACGGAATCTTAGGCGCCTGGCCACTGTCTACCAGCGACAGCATCACGGTGGCTGTGGCCGTTAGCGCCGGCTCGCCGTGGTCCTTCACCAGCACCAGCAGGCGCTGGCGCGGCGCGTCCGCCTCGTCCAGGGCTCGCGTCGTGCTGATCTCGCCCGTGTACAGCCCCACGCGGAACGGGCTGTGAGCGCCCCCCGCCTCCGGCCGCAGCTCGTAAGACAGCCACGCGTTGTAGCCCGAGTCCGCGTCCACAGCGCGCACCTTCGCCACCACGTGGCCCGCACCCACAGAACGCGCCACCGGCTGGCTCACCACGCCGCCCCCGCTGCCAGCCCCCGGCGGCAGCGCTGCCAGACCCAGGTGGCAGCAATGCGGGCGCGTTGTCGTTCTCGTCCAGCACGAACACCTGCAGCGTCACGTTGCTGCCCAGAGAAGGCACGCCCGCGTCGCGCGCGCTCACCTGGAACTGCAACAGCTCCAGCTCCTCGTGGTCCAGCGGCTGCAGCGCGTACACCTTGCCGCTCTCCGCGTGCACCGACACGTAGCTCGACAGCGCACGCTCGCCCACGCGCCGCTCCACCAGCGAGTAGGACACCAGCGCGTTCTCCTGCGCGTCCGCGTCCCGCGCAGACACCGTGAAGATGTGGCAGCCGGGTGGGTTGTTCTCCTTCACGAACACCGTGTACTCGGGCTGCGCGAACTCAGGCGCATTGTCGTTCACATCGGCCACCTCCACAGTCACGCTGGCGGTGGCCGACAGCGAAGGCGAGCCCCCGTCCCGCGCTGTCACCACCAGCTCGTAGGTCGCCACGCTCTCGCGGTCCAGGGCGCTGTCCAGCACCAGCGAATAGTAATTCTTGAAAGTGGAAACCAGCTTGAAGGGGACATGAGGTGTCAGGGCGCATATCACCTTCCCGTTAACACCGGAGTCGTGGTCGGACACGGAGATGGAGGCGATGACGGTGCTGAGTGGAGAGTCCTCTCTGATGGTCAAAGACAGGGACATGACTGCCAGTTCTGGAGCATTATCGTTTACATCCAGAACTTTCACTAAAACCTTGCAGTGACTTGACATTGGAGGACTTCCTTTATCAACTGCTCTTACCCGAATTTCGTAGGATTTTGTTTCTTCATAATCCAATTGACCAATTAGCCAAATTTTTCCTGAGCTGGAATCAATTTTGAAGTACTTTTTAATGTTAAGAGGAACATCACTGCCAAAGGAAAAGACAATTTCTCCATTTACACCTTCGTCAGCGTCAGAGGCATTTAATGTGGTCACTAATGTTCCATTTGCCGTAGTTTCTAATAAGTGGACTTTGTACACGGCCTGGGCAAACAATGGTGCGTTATCATTAACATCAAGCACTGTGATCAGCAATTGAACTGTACCTTCCAGCTCTGGTTTGCCCCCATCGGTGGCTGTCAATAATAAACGAATTTGTGGTGTTTTTTCTCTATCCAAAGACTTCCTCAACTCCAGCGAAAGTGACTTACTCAGCTCATCATTTGCCTGTACATCCAAAGAGAAATAATCACTGGGGCTGAGGGTGTATGTTAGAAGAGCGTTGGTACCAATGTCCGCATCAGCAGCACCCTCTACCGGGAAACACGAATCCAGCAGTCTACTTTCAGGAATAAATAATCTTTGTTCTCTCTCTCTGAAGACTGGTGGATTATCGTTAATGTCCTTCACCTCCACCTCCACATGGAAAACCTGCAGCGGCCTCTCTATGATCACCTCCAAGTGGATGCTGCACTCCAGGCTCCGCCCGCACAGCTCCTCGCGGTCGATCCGAGAATTCACAAACAAAATGCCATTCTGCAGATTTACCTCCAGAAAGTCCTCACTGCCTTTGGACGCCACCCGGAACAGGCGCGGCACCAGCTCCTGCAGCTCCAGCCCTAAATCTTGGGCGATGCGGCCCACGAAGGTGCCGTGTTTGGCCTCTTCGGGGACCAAGTAGTGGACCTGGCCACTCCCCGCCTTCCAGGCTGCAAGGAGCAGAAACGAGAGCAGCAGGCGCTGGGCTTCCTTGCCCCCTCGCCTGGGAAACAGCATCTCAAAAGCACCACACCTTTCGTACCTCTCTCACCTGACTTCAAAATCATGCTTTTTCACTTCATATTTTCAATAATTTATCTCCTTTGCGTTTTTGTCTTCTCTCGGGCAGTGACAAAATGGAGCTTCCTTCTTTAGTTTTGATGATCAGTACATTTCCATTGACTAGAGTTTGTGGTATACAGCGACATCATGTGGCTGATGCTGTAGATTTTAGATCCATTCATTGATTTACAAAATAGTCTCTATATTCATTTGCATTTTACTCAATGCAATCATTTTCAATTTTATGTCCTTTTAAAGACCCAGACATTTCAAATGTCACTTTAAAGTATGTAATTCGATATTTTCCTTCAGCTGTTTTCACAAAGATATTACAATTGGATTTTGGGAAAATCAAAATATGTATAAATAACCTTATATCTTCTTATTTAAAACAATCTATCAGCTCATATATTTTCATTATTAAATATTTGTAATTGAATATTGGGGATTTCAAATAAGGCATTTTGAGCACTAAAATTTACCTTATTTTAGGAAAGTTTCAGTATTTATTTTTTTAATGATATGTCATTACAGGTACTTACATACGAAATTTTTAGAAAATTTTATGAAATATATTTAATATTTATAAAATGTGTGATCAATGACATTGTTTTCTGATACTTTAACTCTTAGAATAATAATATTTGGGACATTTTTCTTTTTTGCTTGTTATTAACATCTAGTGCTGACCTTATAACTTTGACCTCCAAAATTCATTATTCCAAACGAAATTAGTGTCCATTGGTCTTTCTGTATTCCTACATCAAATTTCCAGCTGTACATTTTTTCTTATTATATAAATATTGAATCAATATCAAATACATATACCTGAGAATTTGAAAATAATCCATAGTCAACATTTTAAATGTAAATCTAATGCGATTAGGTTTTCAGAAGAAACTATTTGAGAATAACATATTAATAAACTTTTTCAACTTTAGTCCAATTCATAATCAGAATCCCATAGCTAAATCAAATTTGACTGTGTCATCTTAATAAACTATGACTAGTCAATTTTTTAAAGAATATCCTTAACATTTCTATTTTAAGTATTATGGACATTTAAGGATAATAATATTAATAAGAGTTAATCTATTATGTCTCCTTAATCAGAAAACCCAAATCATTGTTTAAATTGTTAATTAATAGATGAAATATGATGCTACTTTATTTTTCAAAAACAGATTATAATTTTAACAGTTCAGTATAGTAATTACTTTATTACAAATGTACAGTAATATAAGATACATCAATATCCTCTTATTCTCAAAATGAAGCAAATTCAGAACTTGGAACTTTTCTAAATGTCAGTAGATTGAAGCAAATTCAGAACTTGGAACTTTTCTAAATGTCAGTAGATTTAGACAATATTGTCAATATTGTCTACTTTAATGTGTACTTTAATGTGTTATAAGTTTCTTTGGGATATATTTTATTTCTATGAAGAAAATATAGAATAAAGGCTAATCACAATCCACTGTCATTAGAATATTTCAAACATAAGTCTGTTGGATTAAACATACTTTGCTTTCTACAATTAAAAGCTTATTTTACCTTAAAAATATCTATATTTAACTGAAAATTATAAAATTATCATTCATTAATATTGAGAACTATAGTGATCTTTAAATATAATTTTAACCAAAAACCATATTGTAGTTTCATCCTGTCTTTCTTTTGATGAAAACTGCTCAATTTGAAGATAGTCTCAATATTTGAAAAATGTCATTTACAATGATCGGATGACACTTAGTTGAAACAAAACAATAGTTAAACATGGACTTCATTATCATCGTAGTGATCATGAAAATAAAAGGCTACATGATACTACCCTCAAGGGGGAAAAATGAGAGTATAATGCCTTGAAAAAAAGTATTATGAGACAGAGCTGTTAAAAGAGCAGAGTGTATGCTATTGCAGTTAAGTTGGTATGAACCCAAATGAGAGTGTTATAACTTTAATATATTGAGTATAATCTCCATGGTAACCACAAAGAAGTTAGCTGTAGAATTTAAATAGACCTGTAACCCGTAAGGAGATTAAATAAGCAATTTATAAAATCCGACAAAGAGAAATCATTGACCCAATGGCTTCACTGGTGAATTCTACCAAACATTTAAAAAGGAAATAATACCAATCCTTCTCAAACTTTTTCAAAAAGTTGGAGAGGAGAGAACACTTTCTAACTCATTCTGTGGAGCCAGCATTATCCTGATACCAAAGCCAGACAAAGACAATACAAGAAAATAAAACTACAGATCAATATCCTTCACAAGCATTGATGCTAAAATCCTCAAAAAATATTAGAAAACAGGGTTCAATAGCATTTTAAAGAGATTATACACCATGAGCCAGTGAAATTTATTCCTGGAATGCAAGAATGTTTCAACATAAATAAATCTATCAATATAATACACCACATTAACAGAATGAAGGAACAAAAACCCACACGATCATATTAAGAGATATGTAAAAAGCATTTGACAAAATTCAATAACTTTTCATGATAAAAACACTCAAAATCTTAAGAACAAAAGGAAATTATCTCAACATAATAAAACACCATATATGAAAAACCCAGAGTGAACATCATACTCAATGGTGAAAGACTGAAAGCTTTCTCTCTAAGATCAGGAACAAGACAAGGATGCCTGTTTTCACCTCTTCTACTCAACATAGTAATGGAAGTTCTAGACAGAGCAAATAGGCAAGAAATATAAATAAAAGGCACCCACTCAAATTGGAAAGAAAGAAGTAAAATTATCTCTATTCACAGATGATATAATCTTTCATGTAGAAAACCTTAAAGATTACCTAAAAAACTTAAAAGTAATGAAGTCAACAAAGTATCAGGAAACAACGTCAACACACAAAAATCAGTTACATCACTATACACTAAGAATGAACATCTAAACAGGAAATGTTTTAAATTTGCATTTAAAATATCATAAAAAATACTTAGGAATTAATTAACTGAACAGAAAGACTTGTAGGATAAAAAATACAAAAACATTTCTGAAAAAATTAAAGAACATATAAATAAATAGAAAGACATCCCATGCTCATGAATTGGAAGACATTATTATTATTTATTATTATTATTAATTCAATAATACCCAAATTGATCTACAGACTTAATGTAATCACTATCACAATGATTTTTTAACAGAAATAGAAAAACCCATCCTAAAATTTGTATGGAATCTCAAGGGACCCCAGTAAATATCAGAGAAAAATTCTCTCATGCTCTGGAAGTGGGAGAGAAAAGAAACCATTTTGAAATACTCAGAGCATTCCGTTCTTTTTGACAAGGGCTTCCCTTAGGGGAAACTAATTAGTGAGAGACTAATAGATTGGGGTATTATCAAAGCCTTACTGACTCAAAGGAATGGAAATACCAAATTCCAGCAGGCTCTAATCTCCCATGAGGGAAAAGAAAAATACCCAGCTCCAGTACATTCTAGCCATCCTGTCCTACCTAGTGTGGAGGAAAAAAAAAAAACAAGAAACACGTGTGAAATTCACAGTCCAAAAGCATAGGCTCACTAAAAGACTGAGACTTAATCATAGGACTATAGAATACTTTCCCTCCCCCGACACCTTACCATCACACATTATTACTGGCCTATTTACAGCAGTTCCTTGTACCCTGTATATCATATTCGGTGATCAAGAAAAAATTACAAGTAATACCAAAAAGAAAAAAAAAACACAACCATAATTTGAAGAGACAGAACACACATCAGAACCAGACATGACAGGCATGTTGAAATTATCAGGTGGGGAATTTAAAACAACTATAAGTAATGTGCTAGGGGCTCTAATAGATAAAGTATACAGAATGCAAGAACATATGGGTAATGTAAACAAAGAGATGGAAATCCTAAGAAAGAACCAAAAAGAAATGATAGAGGTAAAAAAAAAAAAACTATCAGAAATGAAGGATGCCTTTGATGGACTTAGTAGACTGGACATAAATGAGGGAAGAATCTTGAAGCTAGGGGATAAATTAGTAGACTCCTCAAAACCCAACAAGCAAGAAGAACAAAGACTGAAAATACAAAGAAGAATATCCAAGAACTGTGGGACAGCTATAGAAGGTATTATATACATGTAATGGGAATATCATGTCAAGAAAGAGAGGAAGGAACAGAAGAAATATTTGAAAGAATACTGACTGAGAATTTACCCAAATTAATGTCAAACACCAAATCACAGATCCAGGAAGCTCAGCTAACATCAACTAGGATAAATGGTAAAAAATCTACAACTTGGCATATCAATTTCAAACTAAAGAAAATCAAATATTTTTTTTAAATCCTGAATGAAGCCACAGAAGGAAAACACCTTTCCTGTAGAGGAACAAAAATAAGAATTGCATCTGAATTCTTATCAGAAACCATGAGAATTTTCTCAACTTAATAAAGAGCATCCATGACAAACCTACAGCTAACATTATACTTGGTAATGAAGGATTAGATCCTTTCACCCTAAGACTGGCAACAAAGCAAAGATGTCTGATTTCACTATTTTATTTAGCATAGTGCTAGAAGTTCTACCCTGTGTAATAAGGCAAGAAAAGGAAAAAAGAGGCACACAAGTGAGAAAAAAAGAAACAAAACTGTCCCTATTTACAGAAGACACAATTGTGTACTTTAAAATCCCAAAAAAACAAAATAAAAAACCTCCTAGATAAGTGAGTTCAGCAATGTCACAGAAAACAAGATAAACATGCAAAAATGAATTGTATCCCCATAAACTAACAATGAAAATATACATACAAAATTAAATTTAAAATACAATTTATATTAGCTCAAAGGTACAAATGTAATAAAATATGTACAGGACTTATATTCAGAAAATTACACAACACTGATGAAAGAAATCAAAGAATATCTAAATAAATGTAGAGATGTGTTTTATTCACAAATTGGATGACTCAAGATGTCATGAGGGAACACAGGATCTTTGGAAACATGGTGGAGTGAAAGACATCCCCAGATCTCTTCCCTTGAAACAACAATAAGCTGAAGATCTAAAACTCAACAAACACCAAGCTACCAGAAAGCAAAAGATAAAATGGCTATAAGAAGACCTCATATTTCAATAATCATCCTACATGTAAATAGAGGGAACTCACCAATAAAAAGGCAGAGTTTCAGAATGGATCCAAAAAAAAAAAAACCCAACCTTATGCTGTCTCCAGGAGACACTTCTCAGCTCCATAAACAAATATAGACTCAAAGTGAAAGAGTGGAAAATGATATTTCGAGCAAATGGCATTCAAAGAAAAGTGAGAGTAGCAATACTAATATCGAACAAAATAGACTTCAAAATAAAAAAAGTAAAGAATACTGAGGGACACTTCATAATGATAAAGAGAATCATGCAGTGGGACTGCAAATTGGTATGGCCACTATGGAAAACAGTATGGAGGTTCCTCAAAAAACTAAGAATTGATCTACCATATGATCCAGCAATCTCACTGCTGGGTACTTACCCCAAAGTCTTAAAAACCCATATCCAAAAAGATATTTGCACACTGATGTTCATAGCAGCATTATTCACAGTGGCCAGGACGTGGAAGCAATCAAAGTGTCCTACAATAGATGATTAGATAAAGAAGCTACAACAACATGGATGGACTTCGAGATACTCATACTAAGCGAAATAAGCCAGACAGAAAAAGTTGAAAATCACATGATATCACTTATATGTAGGATGTAAACCTAAAAAGCAACAAATGAACAAGACAAACATACAGAGACTCATGAACATGGACTATAGGTTAGTGGTTACCAGAGGACTACAGACTAGTGGTTACTAGTGGGGTGGGGTAGAGGGGGAAGGTAAACAGGATAAAAGAGGTCAAATATAGGTGGTTAAAGTGAGGGTGAAGTGAGTAAATGGGATCAAATATATGGTAGCTGAAGGAAACTGGACTTTGGGTGGTAAACACACAATAGAATATGTCAAATGATAATGTACACCTAAAAATTACGTATTTGTATTAACCAATGTTACCCGAATAAACTTAATTAAAAATTTTTTTAAAATACCAGTCACAGAATCTTACATATAGTTTGATACAAGATTTAAAAATATATAGATACACAAATTTATGTCGATTTTCAGAAAAATTAATCTGTACATTACAAAGTGTAACTCTTGAGCACTTTTGTCAAAGAGAAAAAAAAATGCACATCCACATGTGCCTATGTGTGGAAGGAGTCAACAATGGGGTTGGGGAAATTTTTCATATTTTCCTGTATATCTACATTAAGTTATTTAAAAAGCGTATTCATATTTTTATGATTTGAAAAAAAATAAAATTCTAAATTGCTATAAAGGAAAAAAAAGATGTCATGGGGAGATGTCACTTTTCTCTGAATTAATACATAGCTTTAACACAATTCTTACCAAAATTCCAGTAAGATTTTTCTGTAGATATAGATGAGATTATATAGAATGGCAAAGGAACTAGAATACCTAAAACAATTTTTTTAAACAAGAAATAAGCAAATATGCAGAACTAACTGAATCTTGACAAAGATTCAAAAGCAATTAAATGCAGGAAAGACAGCTTTTTCAACAAATGGTGTTGAAGCAATTGGACTTTGTTAGGCAAAACCTTAACCTCAGTGTCATATCTTATATTAAAATTAATTCAAATAGATCACAAAATAAAAAGTAAAACATAAAACTCTAAAACTTTTAGAAAAAATATGGGAGAAAATCTTCAAGACCCTAGTGTAGGCAGAGTTCTTAGACTTGACACCAAAAGCACAGTCTATAAAAGGAAAAAAATATGATAAAATGGATTTCATCAAAATTTAAGAACTCTGTGAAATATTGAGAGTATGAGAAGAAAATCTAAAAATTGTGGAGAAATTTTTTAAGCACATATCTGACAAAGAACTTGTATTTAGAATATCTAGAAAAAATAACAGATAATCAAGACAACATTAAAAAATCAAAAAGCCCAGTTAGAACCCGGGCAAAAGATAAGAAGAAACATTTCACCAAAGAAGATATACACTTGACAAAGGAACACATGAAAATATTTTCAAAGCCAGTAGTAATTGGGTAAGTGTAAATTAAAATTACGATGAGCTATCATTGCACATCTATCAGAATGGCTAAAATACAAAATTGTGACATCAAATGTTAGCAAAAATGCAAAGAAACTAGATCACTTATGCATGGCCAGTGAGAATATAAAAGCACAGCCATTCTGGAAAACAGTTTGGCAGATCTTTTTAAAAAAAAAATAAGCACAAATGTCTAATTGCATTCCAGGGCATTTATCCCAGAGAAATGAAAACTTACGTTCACACAAATCATTGACACAAATGTTAGCAGCATTATTTATAATATCCAAAAAAATGAAAACAACTCAGATATTCGTCAATGGAAGAATGATAAAAATAAACTGTGGTACATTTGTACCATGGACTTATACTCAGTAATAAATAGAAATAAACTATTGATACATGCAAAAACCTGGATGATTTTCCAGAGAATTATGCCAGGTGAAGAAAAAAACTAATCCTGAAAGATTACATACTATATGGTTCCATTTATATGTCATTCTTGAAATGATAATATTTTAGAAATGTATAACAAATTAGTTATTACAGGGGTTAAGGAAAAAGTGGGTATGGGTATAAAAGGGCAATATGAGGGGTCCTTATGATGATAGAAATGTTCTGTATCTTGACTGCATCAATATAAATATTCTGGATGTGATATTGTACTATAATTTTGCAAGATGTTACAATTATAGAAAATTGGGTAAAGGGTAGAGGGGAATATTATTTCTTATAACTGCATATGAATCTACAATCATCTCAAATAAAAAGCTTAATTATAAAATCAGGAATGATGTCAGAAAACTGGTAGCCAAGAAATCTCCTAGTTTTCATTCCCCCATAGAAACATAAAAAAAAAATTTTAACCCAGAGACCGTCTAAACCAACCTTGTAGGAGCTCTGGAAAACAGTCAAAGATTTACAGCAACCAAGCCAATTTCCATCAGAGAAAAACCATCTTCAAAATGATGTACAAGTTTTGTGGCATTTTTACTCATTGTCCTACCCCCTCCCTAGCATAGCATCAAAATTAGTCATAAACAGATGGCTACCCAGTTCCTAGTTGCCTCCCTTGAACCACAAGGAGCACAGAAGACCTGATCTGCAAATTATTGGATTTGTCTGTTCTAACCTGTCTGGGGGATACCTAAAGAACTGAAACAAGGCACTTGTCTGTTTTAACTCAGAGTGCAGGTGGAAAAAGTGCTGGACACTCTTCATAAAAGTTACAAGGTAAACTACAAACCCACAAATGCTTGGGATAAGAGATTATGCACGCAGTCATGCAATAGACCACCTAAAACCTAAAAGAGAAGCTGGGATGAGACTTTTATTTAATTAAGACTTTCAAAAGCAGCTGCATATATGGAAGAACTTAGAAAGCCATGTGCATACCCAGGCAAGATGCATGCTCAGAAAAATCCTGAGAAGACCTTAGGCTATCATCTTGGGTTAATTCCCACACACAGAACTAACCAAGCTAAGTGATAAAGAAATGCTTCATTAAAGAGACAGATCCAATCTGCTGAGACTGGGAGAAGTGACTGTTCTCTCTCTTTTATTTTTATGTTTGTTTGGGCTCCTGGTACTCAAGGAAATCTGTCAAAACATTATCCAAACATGAGCTAAAGGAACAGAGACTTCAGTGATCATACTTTACAAGAAATAGCCTTTGAAAAAAAGTGTGAAAGTGTCTCAAAACAAAAAACTCTACTACAGCCTTCAATAATTAAAATAAAAAAACAACAAACTCCAGGTGAGGGGAAATAATCTGATTTCCAGAGTTGCCACATAATTGCTAAATGCCGAATTTTCAAATATATATATATATAGTATACAAAGAAACAGGAAAACATGGCTTATTCAAAAGAACAAAATTGGTAGAAATCATTCCTGAGGAAGTGTACGCATTGAACTTAATGAACAAAGACTTCAAAGTAACTGTCTTAAATATGCTAAAACATCTAAAGGAAAACAGGGATGAAGAAGAAAATAAGAAAGTGATACATGAATAAAATGAGAATATTGACACAAGAATAAAAATTATGAAAGTAACCAAACAAAATTTGGAGCTGAAAAATACAGTAACTGAAATGAATAATTCATCAGAGGGGTTCAACAGAAGATTTGAATAGGCAGAAGAAAGAATCAGCAAACTTGAAGATAGGACAATGGAATTTACTATCTGAGGGACAGAAAGAAAAAGATCAGAGAAAAGTAAACAGTTCAAGTGTAAGCCCTTGAACAATTTTTATTTTATTTTTATTTTTACTTTTGTAATGCAGGTGCCTGACTTAAGCTTTAATTGCTGAGGCATCTACGTCAAAGACAGCTATCATGAATAAAAACATTGCCAGACACATGAGTAGATAAAGAGCCAGACCACCTCCCCCCAACCCCCATGAACTCTCCTTTGTTTTATACATCTTGGTTGATAACTGATCATTTGAGCCACTTTTCTTTCTCTCTGTGTATGTGCTCTAAATTTCAGCTCTTACATTTCGTTTTATTGATGTATAATTGACATACAATATCTTATTAATTTCAGGTGTACATCATAGTGATTTGATATGTATATATGTTATAAAATAATCACTACAATAAGTCTAATTACCATCTGTCACCATGAAGTTATTACAATATTATTGACTATATTTCCTATGCTGTACATTATATCCCATGATATGTTATCACTGGGATTGTGTACCACTTAAACTTCTTCATCTATTTCACTTACCTCTAGTGACTCCTCCCTCTAGTAACCACCAGTTTCTTTCCTGTATCTATGAGTCTGTTTCTGTTTCATTTTGTCTGTTTTGATTTTTTTTTTAGATTTCGCATATAAGTAAAATCATATGGTATTTGTCTAAGACTTATTTTATTTAGCAAAATATATTCTGGGTCCATCTATATTGTCACAAATTACTGCTCTTATGTTTTAAATTCACCAATAAAGAGTGAGCTCATGAAACCCTAAGCCCCCACCCTCAAAACCTCAGGCTCATGCTCATGTGCGTTCTCTCTCTCTCTCTCTCTCTCTCTCTCTCTTTCTCTCTCCCTCTCCCTCTCCTCATAACCACGCTATGTGGCCCCAGGTGTGCTGTGTAATTTCCAGGTCCTATAAGTAATAAACCTTTATGTTTTCAAAGTTTCATGATGGTTAATGCTGAAGGGCATCTTGCAATCATAATAAGAAACATTAGGGCCAGTCTAACCACGATATTGGTTATCGATAGGGTAAGATGGGCAAAAAATGCTAAGGAACTTATGGGATACCATCAAGATTACAAATATATGCATTATTGAAGACCCAGAAGGAGATGAAAAAGAGAAATGGGTAGAAAAATTATTTGAAAAAGTAACGACCAACAACTCCCCAAATTTGGTGAAATACATGTACCTACAAATTGGAGGTGATCGGGAAATTTTAAGTAGGGTAAATCTAAAGAAACTCATACTAATACACATTATAATCAACTTATCAAAAGAAAAATAAAGAATTTTGAAAGCAGCAAAAAAAAATTTAAAAAAAGAAGCTACTAAGCATGTACAAAGAATGCTTAATAAAATTATGAACCAAATTGATATCAGACTTTGGAAGCCAGAGGCAGTGGGATAATATAATTACAATTTTGAAAGAAAAATCTGTAAATTAAGAATTCTGTGTCAAGCAAAATTGTTCTTCAAAAATAAGGGAGAAATTAAGACATTCCAAGGTAAACAAAAGCAAGGGAGTTTATTACCACTAGACCTGTCCTATAAGAAATATTAAAGAGTTCTTCAAGCTGAAATGAAAGGATACTAGACAGTAACTTGAATTTGAATGAAGATCTAAAGATTTCCATAAAATGTCAATGCATGGGCATATGTAAAAGCCATATTATTGTAATTTTGGTTAGTAACTATACTTTCTGTTTTCTACATCATTTGAGGTACAAGTGCATAAAAACAATTTAAATCAATGTCATTGGGCCACAATATATAGAGATGTAATGTGCAACAACAAAACATAAAGAAAGGGGAGATGGAGGTGCATAGGAGTAGAGTTCTTGTATGTGATTGAAGTTAACCTGGTATCAATTCAAATGAGATGGTTGTAACTTTAGGATGTTATATGTAATGCTTATGGTAATCACAAAGATATCTATAGAAAAACACAAAAGTAAATGAGAAGAAAATCAATACATGTGACTACAAAAAAAAAATCAACTAAACACGAAAAAGCTGGTAATGGAGTAAATAAGGGACAAAAATCTCTACAATATACATAAAACAAATAGCAAAATGGCAGAAATAAATACTTCCTTATCAATATACTATTATTCTAAATGTAAATGGATTAAATTCTCCATTCAAAAGGCAGAGATTGGCAGAATGGATAATAAAAAAACATGATCCAATTCTGCGCTGTCTACAGGAGACACAGTTTAGATTCAAAGATACAAGAAGATTGAAAGTAAAGGACTGGAGAAATATATCATGCAAACAATAATCCCACAAAAGCTAGAGTGGCTATACTTTTATCAGACAAAATATACTTTCAAACAAAAACATGTTACTAGAGCTAAAGAGTGATATTTTATGTTGATAAAAGGGTCACTCCATCTTGAAATTATAAACATATGCCCACCCAACAAAAGAGTCCTGAAATATGGGCATCAATTGAAGGAGGAAACAATTCAACAGTAAAAGAATTAAAGAATTAAAGGAGGAAACAATTCAACAGTAAAAAGAGACTTTAATACTTCACCATCAATAATGTATAAAGCAACTATGGAGAAGATTGACAAGAAATAGAAGGCTTGAACAACAGTCTGTACAAACTATATCTAACAGACTTCTACAGAGAACTCCATCCAACAATAGTAGAATACACAATCGTCTCAAGTGCACTGGGAACATTCTTCAGGTTATAGAGAATGCTAGTACCATATGCTAGGCCATAAAGCAAGGCTCAAAAAATGTAAAAGGATTGAACTCATAAAAGGATGTTCTTCTTAGAAGGCACTCCTTCCATGTTCCACATGGAAAGTAGAAATTAATAACAGAAAGAAATTTAAGAAATGAAAAATATTTAAAAATTAAACAATACATTACCAAATAACTAATGAGTAAAAGAAGAAATCTCAAAGGAAATAAAATAGTTTTATATGAATGAAAATATAGAATAACATACTAAAACTTCTGGGAGACAAATGCTTAGAGGGAAATTTATAGCTGTAAATAGCTATATTCAAAAAGAAGAATGATCTCAAATCAGAAAACTAAACTTCCACCTTAAGATACTGAAGGAAAAAAAGAAGATCAAACTAAACCCAAAGCAATCAGAAGGAAGGAAATAATAGGAATTAGAGTAGATATTGATAAACTAGAATATAGAAAAATAATAAAGTAAATATCAATGAAACCAAATGTTAGTTCTTTGAAAAGATTGATAAATTTGACAAACTAACTAGACTTACTAAGAAAAAAAAAGACAACAATCATATTACTAAAATCAGAAATGAAAGAAGAGGCATTACTACTGACTTTATAGAAATAAAAAGAATGGTAAGGTTATATTCTGAACTGTAGGCCAACAAACTAGATAGTGTAAATGAAGTTTTAGTCCCCAGAAAGACATAAACTACCAAAATTTTGTCAATAAGAAATGTAAAAATCTGAATAGACATATAAGAAGTAAAGAGATTGAATTAATAATAAAAAACCACAAGGAAAATCCCAGGACCACATAGTCATTTAAAGAAGAATTAATACCAATTCTTCACAAATCCTTCCAAAGAACAGAAGAGAATGAAACATTTCTTGACTCATTCTATGAAGCCACTGATATTTTTAAAAGTTCATGAGTCATGACTAGTGGTAATTTATCCTGATACTACAAGGTTGTTTTATCATCTGAAAATCAATTAATGTAATACTCCATATCAATAGAAGACAAAAACCACATGATTATCTTGATAGACATTTGTTTCTCTTTTCATTTTGGGATATCGTGTGAGTTAAAGGAAAGAAAGAGGACTAGTAAAGGGTATCAATAAGAGTTGAACACTGACTTGGAAGTGGAGGAAGGTTAAGGGAAGAGTAAGAGAGATAGGGAAAGGAATGTAGTGGGTTTTTGTGGACCTAGAAATGACACAGTCCTAAGTTTCTCATATTTTTAATTTGCTTTAACTGAATAATTATTTAGTAAAGCAACTTCAAGTCCAATTTCAAGTTGGAATACTCCGCATACCAATTAAAGAAAGCACAGTATTGGGAAGGAGAAATGTTATTTCCTTTTTGTTCTAAGGTGCCTCAAAATGTACAATCTACTCCACATCACATATTCTTCAAAGTAATCACTGTAATTCCAAATTGTACCAGGTAAAATTGTGCAGGAGATATTAGCTTAAATTAGCATGCAGAGTTTCTACATTCTCCAAATTCTTTTTCTAGGTTAGATATTCTGATATTCTACAAACAGATGCATAAAAAATGAAGGGTTTCTTAGTTGATTAAATTATATTATAAATTATCTCATACTGAGAAAGATGTAAATGTTGCCTTAAGGTCTTCCTACATTCCTTAAATTTATTCTTACCGGAATGAATTATTTGATAAAAATAAGAACTCTAACTTGAATAAAGGTCTTCCCACATACTTTGCATTTATAGTTTCTCCCTGTATGAATTCTCTGAGGTCGAGTAATTTGACAGCAACTACTTAAGGTCTCTCCACATATTTTATATTATAGTTTTCAACAGTATGATTCTCTTTTGCCTCTTAGGGTATCTCCTTTGACTAGTGGCATTCTCTAATTCCATACATCCATTATAATTCACATCAGTATAAATTCACCGAAGTATATTAAGGTTAGAAGTATATATAAAAGCATTCCTACATTCCTTGCATTCAAAGAGCTTCTTAACGATATGAATACTCTATTTTCAAGTAACTTGCTGATATAAATGAATAGTTTTTCCACTTTGATTATATTTATAGGTTTTTTCCCTAATGAATATTAATGATCTGATGTTGAATAAGTTGTCCACACAGGCTTTTTTTTTTTTTTATGGTGACATTGGTTAACGAAATCCAATAAGTTTCAGGTATATGCTTGAACAGTAAGGCATATATACATTTACACTGTGTATTCGAACAGTAAGGCATATATACATTTACGCTGTGCATTCACCTTCCATAGTTAGATTTCTTTCTATTACCACATATTTGACCACCTTTATCCTGTCAACCTCCCTGCTCCCCCACTACCCTCTGGTAACCACTAGTCCATTGTCCATGTCCATGAGTCTCTGTTTGTTTGTCCTGTTCATTTGTTGCTTTTAGGTTTATATCCCACATATGTCATATCATGCAATTTTCAACCTTTTCTGTTTGGCTTATTTCTCTTAGTATGATTAATTCAGCGTCCATCCATATTGTTGCAAATAGCAGCATTTCATCTCTTCTTATGGCTGAGTAATATTCCATTGTATATATGTACCACAGCTTCTTTAGCCAATCATCTGTCGTAGGACACTTCGGTTGCTTCCATGTCCTAGCCACCGTGAATAATGCTGCTATGAACATCAGTATGCAAATATTTTTTCAAATATGAGTTTTTAAGTCTTTGCGGGGTAAATATCCAGTAGAGGGATTGCTGGATCA